>NC_137456.1:9307576-9907576 GCF_964235325.1 Thermobia domestica | reverse complement strand
ATTAATAACAAACACTTCTGTTGACCAATTTGGTGTATAACCTTTCTCAAACTAACCTTTAATTTTACTTATACGAACATAATCACCAATCTTATACTTTAACTTAACAGACTTATATTCTTTCTTATATACTTTTTTCAATATCACATGCTCATTTTTCTTATTCACTTCTACAGGTTTCATGCCAATTGTTCTATGTACTTTGTTATTATATTCATCAACCAAACCTTGCAATATTTTTAACCATTTATAATTACCTTGAACAGTAAAGTTTTTCCACATACTTTGTTTAAGTGTTTTGTTAAACCTTTCAACAACAGAAGCTTTTTTACCACTATATGTTGAGTAATGATTGATATTGTTTTTTCCCATCAAATCTTCAAATTCTTTATTGTAAAACTCTTTATCTTGATCAGTTTGTAAATTATTAGGTTTTCTTACTTTTAACACTGATTCAAATGCTTCTGTAACATTCTTACCACTCTTATCTTTAACAGGAACAGCAAATGCATATTTTGAAAACACATCTATAATCGTTAGCAAATACTTATACCCTTTATTTAATTTTGAAACACCTTTTAACACACCACTATCCATTTCCACAAGATCAGCTTGCCATAAGTCATCTATACCTTTAACAATAACACTTAACCTAGGATAATTCTTTCTAGATGGTTTATGAATTTCTTCTATAATGTCTTCTCTAATACCTTCACCTTCATATAGTCAATCACGCTTTTTAATGAATTGAGATTTATTAGTACCACATACAATACATATACCTTTCTTAACATATCTTCCATTCTTTGTTTGTTCTATTCTAATTGTACCTTTCATTGCACCTGTTGATTTCTTACACTTAACACAATACATCATTATTTATTAAAAGAAAATAATTAAGGTTCTCTTTCTATATACATAATAACTTCCAATAATTTTCCTTCTTCCATAGCTGAATTTTTTTGTGCTTGAAACATAATTTTATCACCCTTTTTAATGTTTAATGGCAAATTTACCACTAAAGTATTGTTCAAAAATATATCTAAAAAGTATCTATCCAAACTTAATTCCATATGCATTATTTTTCCATTGTAGAGAAACTCATAATCATTAGATAAATTAAATATTCTGAAGATTGGATTTGGAACATTTCTAGTTCTCAATCGACATAATAAATTTATAGTTTCTTTTTGCATAATTAGATTAAAAGTTTCCTTTTTCATCATTTGGAAATCTTGTTTTGTTGTAAGTGTATTTAATTGGGATGATATTTCTGACTTATATTGATTAAATTCTGAAACAGGAACTTTTGCTTTAAATAGAATAGTAACATTATTATTGGTCTTTTTAAATTCTTCCATACATTCACCTTTTAAAACCTCAATATCATCTTTCTTTATATGTGTGTCTTGTAATGATTTTAATACATCTTCAAATTTGTTTCTATCACTTTCTAATTGGTTGTTAATATCGCTTTTCACTGACTCGAGCTGGTTTAACGTAATAGCATCTTGTTGATCAATACCATTAGTTATATTAACTAATCTTTTTTGTGTAAAATCAATCCACGATCTATAATTTGTTGTAAAAATTTTATTTAGTTCAGATTTAAAATTTGTACGACTCATTAAATTTTGATGTGTCTCTCTTTTATATTTTTCAAATTCTTCATTCTTAACAACATTATCTAAATTCCTTAACTGCTCTTCACTTACCTTACTTTTAATATTACCAAAAATATCCATATTTATTATATAATAATTTGAGTTTTTTAACAGCAAGTAAAACAGTTATACGAGCTCCACCAAAATCTATCAAATCACCATTCTCATCTTTAATTGAAACTTTGAAATTATTAAATTTATTGTGATGTATTGGGAAAAATATCTTTTCATTACGTTCATATATAATTGGTTCTCTAAACTCTGCATTTGTTCTAAATGTTGCAATTAAGTCTGTTTCGTTGTGTGTTGTATCATTGTGTTTTAAAATCATACCTTCTGCTAAATCACAGTGAATATTTATAGTATCAAACGGATGAAACATTGGCACCTTATCTCCAACATGTTCTATATTTTCAGCCAAGTTCTTTTCACTAAAACCTAATACAGTATTAATGGTATCTAAGGTTATATTACATTGCTGGCTAAATATTTTAACTCTATTTTTCCTTCTATCCACAGTAAATTGAATATTTTTAAAAGGATCGTTGGTATATGGAAAGTTTGATTTAATATATTCTTCTAATTCTTGTAAACTATATTGACCAGGCTGAATTATGAGTTGTTTTGTAAATTTTGAGTTACTATTACAAAATGTTAATTTGTTGTTCTTTTCTGTAATGTTTGGAGTTAAGTATGTTGTGTAAAATCCTGCAACAGCTACTTCTAAATCGTTTTCAAATGGGTAATGCAATGATATGTTTAATAAAGATGAATAACCATTTAAATTAAATACCTTCATTTATTATATAATAAATAACTAATATGGATAATTGGGATATTAAAGTAAGGTTAACAGAAGAAACGGCGAAGAGAAAGAGGAATGGAGAGTTGTTACCTGATGATATAAGATGTTTAATAGTTGGGCCTAGTGGTTGTGGTAAAACGACGTTAATGATTGATAATTTTTTGTTGGCACCTAAATGGTTAAAATATGCAAATGTTTATATATATTCTAAAAGTTTAAATCAACCTAAATACCATACTTAATACAACTTTTTCGAGATATAGAACGTAATATTAAAGACAAAATAGCAATAATAAAAGGAAACAATGAAGAGATTATTCCATTAGATGAATGTGAGGATTATTCTGTAGTAATATTTGATGATTTCATATTAGAAGAACAAAACCACGTTAGAGAATATTTTACTCGAGGTCGTCATAAGGGTTTGAACTGTTTCTATCTTGGACAAACATATTCTAAAGTGCCAAAACAATTAATTAGGGACAACTTAAACTTTATTTGTATATTTAGACAGGACAATGTAAATTTAAAACATATATATGATGAATTTCTTGCATCTGATATGTCGTTTGAAAAATTACAATTATTATGTAGCAAGTGTTGGAGTGAAGAACATGGTTTCTTAACAATAGATATGACTAGGAAGGTGAATAATGGTAAATATAGAAATAAAATTAAAGAATTTCTAAAAGTGTAAACTAAACGTATATGAATGCAGGTGAACGTATATATTATGTTATGTTATGTTATGTTATGTTATGTTATGTTATGTTATGTTTTAATTTTTTTTCTTTATATAATAAATGGATGTTAATAAAGCTAAGAAGTATATTAAGTTAAAAGAAGAACTTATTAAAAGATTTAAGGAAATTAAACAAAGTAATCGAAGTAAGTATGAAAAATTTAAAGAACAAGATCAGCCTGTTATTGATGCAATTAATGATTTAGGGCAAGATATATCAAAAGTAGCAGAAGAAAATAAAAATCTAATTCAAGAGTTAGTTCCAGTTGTACATAAAAGTGCTAGAGTGGATTCAAGCTTATTAGAAACACCGCCTATGTATGATAGTTCTATAAATGAAAGTGATACGCCTATAACAGAAGAAATAAAACACATGAAAAAACAAATTAAATATAAAGTAGAAGGAATAGAATCTTTAGCAACAACTCATTTTGGTAATATTGCCTCAAGATATTATGCAACTAGAGATGATAAAAGTTTTGGAATACAGCCATATGATGAAGATGGGAAAATTATACATATGATAGGAAATGCGGAAGTTAAAATTCATGGTGATGATTTAGTTATTAACAATCGACATTATACAGGAACAGAAGGTTTATGGGAATTATTGACAAAACATAATCCAACAAATTATAATGATGATGATCTAGAAAAATATAAACAAATAGTAATTGATTCTAGTGTTGCATTTCATAATAATGATCCGAATACAAGAAAACAAAAATCTAGTAAAGGTAAAAAATATAAAGAAATTATCAAACCTATTTGAGATGAATATATAAAACCAACAACACCTTCAAAAAAGACACCAAAATCTGGAGAAGGAATAAAGGTATATAACGAATTATCAAAAGAATACATATGGATGGATGATGTGAGAAAACTGATTGATCGCTTGATTGTTATTGATGGGGAAGAAAAATCTGGAAATGATAACTTTTATAATGAGAAAGTAGGCATAGTGGATATGATTAATTCCAAACTTGCACAATTTATTCCTAATGATCCAAAAGGTATAGGTTATTTGATAAAGATATTGAATACGCTGCCACCAAAATTTTGGAATAGTGAAAAGTATGGAAAAGGATTAGTAAATGATTTGATTAATAAACTTCCATTTGAGTTGCATATTCCAGGATTTAGATTTTGCGGTCCGGGTACAAAACTTCAAGAAAGATTAGAACGAGGTGATGAAGGTATTAACAAATTAGATGAGGCTTGTAAAGAACATGATATATACTATAGGGATAATAAAGATACAGAATCAAGACATATTGCAGATAAGGAATTAGAAAATAAAGCTTGGGAAAGAGTTTTTGCTAAAGATGCTAATTTAATAACTGAAAAACTACCTGCTCTTGGAACTGCTTTAGTGATGAATACAAAAGTAAGATTTGGTTTAGGTTTATAAGTAACAAAAGTAAGATTAGGTTTATAAGTATTTTTTAGATTTAGGTTTATAAGTATTTTTTAGATTTAGGTTTATATGTACTTTTTATGGACATTTTTCATAAAAAGCTTTTAATTATATAATAAATATGCAGTTAAAAGGTTTTACATTTACGATTCCTAATCAGGAACTTAAAGAATTAAATATAGATCACATTTTAACTAACAACTCAAACAAAAGGAAGCAAAACTAAGTAAAGGACAATGTATGTCTCTATCTCTTTCTATACCACAACTTAAGAAAATAAACAAAGAAATGAAGGCAAATGATAATAAAGTTCATTATGGTGGTTTTATATTTACTATTCCAACGATTTTAGCTTTAATAGGTGCTCTAGGTTCTGTTGCTGGAGGTGCGGCTGCTATTGCTAAGACTGTAGATGATGCAAAAAAGAATAAAATGGAATTAGAGAAACAAAAGCGACATAACTTAGCAATGGAAGAAAAATAAGGTGGTAGGCTTTCAAAAAACGTAAACTCCAAAACAGTAAAGATAAAGAAAAAGAAGAAATTAAACCTTTAAGTAATTTAGACCTAATACAACTTGTTAAAAAACTTAAGATAAGAAACTTTAGAGGTGTATTTATGAGTGATGAATTGCCTAAACAACCAAGGAAGAATGAGTGTGGTATTGTTAATTTTGATACGTCTAAAAATATAGGAACGCATTGGATTTGTTATTGGAAAAAAGGAAATAGAAAGTATGTGTTTGATTCATTTGGAGGTAATCCACCAAAAACACTCGTAAAATATCTTGGTCATAATATAGAGTACAATAGCAGCCGTATACAACATTTTAACGAGGTAATTTGTGGACATTTATGCATTACAGTGTTAAAAATGTTTACAGATGGGTATAGTTTTTCAGAAATTATTAGTCAGTTGAATAGGAATAAGGATATTTGGAGAAGTTATATTTAAGTTTTTATGGGTTTATTTTATGGGCTTAATTCATAAAACGATTATAAATATTTTTTATAATAAATATGGATAAGATAGAATCATATGAATTACAATCCTTTAAACCTAATCAAAAAACAATCGAGAATTTAAATAAGCCAAACAGGTCTATTGAATTTGATATTGACATGGGTGATGCTTTCATACATCCTTATTATGCTGATATTTATGTAACTTTTGAAATTAGAGGTAGAGATGCTGATGGAGAATATACTACTGGTCAAAATATTAGACTTATTAATAATTTCTTCCCACATTTGTTTTCTCAAATTCAAGTTAGTAAGCATGGACAGATATTAGATATTATAGATTATCCTGGTTTAACTTCAACAGCTGTAAACACATGTACAATTTCAAAACCAGAGGCAAATCACTATGATGAATGTGGATGGGAAGGAATTACGTGGGCAAGAACAGATGAAGAAATAGTGTTTTTGCTCAGACTTTTGCCAGGATTTTGTTCAGATTTTAAAGATATTATGTGGAAAGGAGGATTGAAATATACATTTAAAAGAAGTGGTTCTGATGATAACGCATTTGCTATTTGGAAAACAAAAAAGCAGGATGGAACATATGAGAATGATCAACCGCATCCAGGTAAAATTAAGATTACAAATATGGAGTTAAGAATGCCTATTGTTAATTATGAACCTAACTATGTCACCTTGTTAAGATCTAATATGTTAAAAGAAGGTAAGATTCCTATTTCATTTAACACGTATCAATGTTTACAGAAATCAGTTAGTGGTAAATATTTAGAATTCGATTTAACCACACAATTTAACTCAAGTGAATTTGATATGCCTAATTTTGTAATTGTCTTTTTCCAAACTGATAGAAATGATAATCAAGAAAGAGATTCAAGCTATTTTGATCATTGTAAAGTTCAGAATATCCATTTTCGTAATTCTAGAAATGAATCTTTCCCATTAGAATCTTTAAACTTAGATTTTGCAAAACATAAGTATTTGAAAGTTTATGAAATGTATACGGTATATAAGCGAGCTACAATTGGAAATACTGAGATGTTTTATTACCCGAAGGAGTTTTTAGAAAATAGGCCGATGTTCGTAATTAATACAAACAAGCATAAATCAGTAACTGTAAGTGATAGAACTAATTTGAAACTGACTGTTAATTTTGAAAGCGATGTACCAGATAAAACAATTTGCTATGTTGTTATGATTGGTAAGAAAAATTTAGAGTATGATGTTGAGAAAGAAAAAAATAATTGAGAAGATATAAATCAATTATATGTTTTTTAGATTTGTTTAGTTTGTAAGTGTTTTTATGATATTATCATAAAAACTTATTTAATAAAATGACTATTCCAGATAACATTCCACGTGAGAATTTAATTGTGTTAATTGAAGATACTATATTAAATCTTGAGAAGTTATTAATGAAAAACAAAAGGAAGTTCAAGAGAATAAAATGTGTTTATACTACTCTTATTACGTTATCAATTCTATTATCAGCTTCTACAGGGTTCATCAATGTATTTATTCCTGTTACAGTGTATTCAATTATTACAACTGCATTTGCTTCGGCTTCTGCTGTTATCACTGGTCTATCAACACGGTTTAATATAGCTTCAAAGAAAGAATATTATAAAAATATGGTGAATCGAATTGGGTTGTTTAAAGATGAGCTTAATGTAATTAAGCTCATGAATGGTGAATTAACAGATGAAAATGTAAGAGATATTGTTAACAGAATCAATGACATACTTAACGAAATTCGAGACTATTAGAAACTGATTTTTAAAAAGTTTAATATATAATAAATACGATGGCGAATCATATTGAACTTTTAAATAAACTTGGAAGTCTTGAACAAAAACAGGTTATTGGATTAAGAGAATTAGAATTAAATACAGAATATAAGATTGTGAAAATGGAAAAGATTAAAACTAAGTTTGGAAAGAGCGTTTTAGTTGAATGTGAAGAGTTTAAGGTATTTCTTCCACCTAGATTTACAAAACACTTAACAGATAAAATGATTGATGAGATCGTTAAAGATGGAATAAAAATCAAATACACTGGTTTAAAAGATAATTATCCAACTGTTGAGTTCTGTATGTAATTTCAAATGATGATCGGTTTTGTGAATCCAAAAAATGATCAAAAATATGTTGTTAGAAGTAAAAAATGGAGTGAATAGAATGGATCCTCAAAAGAAATTTATACTTACTAATAACTTCAATGTAATTGTGAAAAATGTGCAGACCGAAGTTCAAGTAGTTTTTGACATTAACGGCTGTCTATTCAGCTTGAATTATGATCAGTGGACAGAGTTTAAGAAGTCATTGTTTCCTATAGACAACGAGGTTAGCAGAAGATTCCATTATCAATATCCGAACTTGTAACAATCAATATACTAATTTGTAAGTATTCTGTAATTATGTAGAATTTAGTTAACTTTTATGGTAAAATCATAAAAGTGTTTTGTAATTTTATTTTACTAAATTTAGTGATTTTTATAACTAGATTTAGTGATTTTTTTTGCTTTTGTAACTAGATTTAGTGATTTTTTGTAACCAGATTTAGTGATTTTTTGTAACTAGATTTAGTGATAGAATGCATTAGAAGTTATGAGTAAGATAGAAGTTATTTGAGATGTGATAGAAGTTATTTGGGATAGGGAGTGCGCTGCAAATTATTAGGGGGTAGATTAGAAGTTATTAGAGATGATAGGGTGACATATAGTTAAAATGGGCTAATAATGAATTTGTCTGCAGAATCTCCATTATCTATCTACTGATGGGAGAGCCGAATAGGGAAGGCCGAGACTCCACTTAGATATCAAATAGGGAAGGTTTATGATGCCTTACTTAAAATAAGTAACGACAATAAAATAAAATGATCTCTAACGATGCTCTGCGTATAGCAAACCAACTGCATGACTTTACTTTCCTTTGCTCACTCGTTATCTGGTATAACTTTTTATTCCACATAAACATAGTAAGCAAAAGTCTCCAAAGCATTGATTCTCATGTGTTGGATGCAGTCGGGTTTCTTGAAAATGTATCTGAATACTTTGAGAGTAGCAGAAATGATGCAAAATTTCAATCTTACTTAGTTGATTTAACGGGGTTGTCATCAGCATTTGGTATGGATGATCCACGGATAGATAATACAGTAAAAGCTCGGAAGTCGAAAGAAGAAGAGACAGTTTCTGTACGAGACAGAGGATGAAGCAATTGAAAATCCACAAACAAAATACAAGATTGATTTTTATTACAAAGTTCTAGACGTGATTGTGTTAGCTTATAAGAGAAAGGTTTGAGCAACTTAAACACCACTGCGAGTATTTTGATTTTCTTTACGATATAAGTAATCTTAAAGATATGCCACCTGAACTTTTGCCTGAAAAGTGTACTAAACTTGCCAGCATTATAACACACAAAGAATGGAAATATATTAACCCCAGTGATCTGCATGGCAAACTAAAAGTGTTATCCGCTATAATTGAGCCTAAAAGTTCACGAAAAGAGACTTTAAAATTAAGGAACATAACTTTGCTCCCAATGTGTGTTGCACTTAGGATTTTGTTAACCTTACCGGTAACAGTGGAAAGTGGAGAAGGAAGCTTTTCGAAATTTAGACTTACTAAAAACTTTCTATGTTCTTCCTGTTTGAAACACGCTTGTGTGAACTAGTGATAATATCAATAGAACACGAATAGGCTGAAACATTGGACTACGAACATGTGATAAAAGAATTTGCTCATATCAAAGCAAGAAAAGTTTCTTTCAATTAAGGTATGTTAAATGTATGAATCTCTGTGTTTTAGTACATTATAAGGCTTAGGATAATCACTTAGTTTTGCCGTAATATCTGATTCACTATATTATCTTCATGCTCCATACTCTAGGGAAACTCCTTTTGCTACAAAATAAGCTTAAAAATGAAAATTCTTAGTCGTGACTAAAGCATATTTTTTAATTTTATTTCCTGTATATGCTGCTTGTATATCACAGATATACAGCGAAATCGAGCATACTGAATATTGTGTCATATATGGATTCGTTAGCATTCGAGAGAGGTAGTTCAATTTTTTGTTTACTTTTCCATTTCATACATGTTTTTAAATGGGGCATCTCACTTTTTCGTGACACTTGAACGTCTTCTGTCAAAATAAGGTTTGCGGATTAAAGGGGCGGCATGTGAAAGTACCGCCCAGGGCGGCAAATCTGCTAGCGCCGGCCCTGACTTGTGCTATGTTTGTGCTATTAAGATTTTTCATCTTTCTTACCAATAAACACGGTGGGCCTTATGCAGAGTCGTTTTGAAGCATGATTAACGTCATACTACGGGGTTGACTAAAGGATGGTTATCAAAATTGAATCGGTGAGTTGAAAAAGGTACACATTCCAAAAATATAAACTTTCGGAAAACTAAGAAAAACTGTTTTGTGAGAAAACTAATTGTTCTACCAAAATATTTACTATTGTCAATTTGTGTCATTTGGTGTAGCAAACCTATTGCACATGGTACCTGTACATATATTTTTATATATATACCATATAATTGTGTAAAGATGTTTAGGAATATGTTCCTTTTTCAACTCAATGTTTTTAAATGCACAATACCTTATCCCAATTAGTGGATTATGTTAAACAGGTTTCAAAAATAAGTGAGTAATATTATTCAATCTTTCTATAAAAGCAAACAAATGTATTTGAAAACTGTTAGCTACACATATTGACAAAAATAACAATGTTTTCCGGTAAAACAAAGGTCATTGTTGAATTTTTCAGAGTAGACAATCGTCAATCATCTTGATCTAGCGGATCAGCAGCTGAAAAACAAAAGCCTTGATCGAAAAACTTTATAAAAACATGTTCCCTTTCAGTTTGACCATCGTTAGTAATTTTTTTGTGTGATTAAAACACACCGAGGTGCGAAAAAGTGCTGAGATAATAACATTGAAACGATTTATTTTATTTTGCCATTGCAAATCAGTCTTTTTTGGTTACATACAGGGTCCAATATCATAACCTACCATAAAACATGTCTGTAATAAAGATAGCAATACTTAGGCTAGGTTAGGTTAGATTGTATTATGAAGTTTCGTGTTATATTCAGACTGTAGTTAGGATAGATAAGTTCAGGTGAAATGAAAATAGTCTAAACTAATTTACAAAATATAAAATACTGAATATAAAATTTACATGTTTTTCATTGTCATTAAGCGTGTTTGATTTAATTTTGATCTTCAGGGCTTCACAGGTACTGCAGGCACCGACCTGAGGTCTGCCAAATCGGTAACCAAAGTTTTTCTTGAAATATTCCAAATAAAACTCATACTTAATAACATTCTTCAACTCAGGACATTTTTCTATGAAAAGTTCATGCATTTTTGCCACATTAGGCTGAGCATCGAGATATATGGTTGATGTAGACGTATAATGTGCGACATATTTATGAAATTAATCAATATGTTCATGTATTTTAACTAGATGTGAGGCTGGAATAGCATTAGCATCGTGTTTACCTCTCATGTCAATAGGGAAATTCCAAGAAGCCAAAATCTTTGTCAACCTAATAACAACTTTGTGTGACACCGCATGAAGGCTTATGAGTAGTATAGATTTAGTATGGTAAACATGAAAAGACTTGCCGCGCCTTGATAAGATAGTTTATCGCTTGTTTAATTAAGGAAAAGGGGAGTATCGAAGGAGGTGATGAAATAGGGTCAGGTTTTTTTTTCTGGAGATAGATGACGAAACGAAAGGTTGAATGACCACTACGAAGGTCACAGTGGATGGTCCCTGGAAATGGCCCCTGTGCAGGACCACAATGGATGACCCTGGAAATGACCCCCAGGACCCATAGACCCTATGCAGGACCCATAGCCCCTATGCAGGACCCATGGCCCCTACGCTTCATTAGAAGCTACCTGTTAAAAAGATGTGAGAAGTGAAAAATATAGCAAGCCATACTCCTTGCTAAAAAAGGTGGGAGCAGATAAAAGGAAATGGACACTTCCCTGCCTTGCAGGGCCCCTGGAAATGACCCCCAGGACCCATAGACCCTATGCAGGACCCATAGCCCCTATGCAGGACCCATGGCCCCTACGCTTCATTAGAAGCTACCTGTTAAAAAGATGTGAAAAGTGAAAAATATAGCAAGCTATACTCATACACTATGTGTGTGAACAGATAAAAGGAAATGGTCCCTGGTTCCCAGGACTACAGTGGATGACCCCTGGAAATGACTCCCAGGACCCATGGCCCCTACGCTTTATTAGAAGCTAACTTAAAAAGATGTGAGAATATTTTTTTGTTTCGTATGGCAAGCCATACTCCTTGCTAAAAAGGTGGGAACAGATAAAAGGAAATGGTTCCCTTCCCTGAATGCATGACCCCTGGAAATGACTCCCAGGACCCAAGATTGCCCCTAGGTATGACCCATACGAACAGTATGTGAGCTTATATAATTGATTAGAAGCTACCTGTTAAAAAGATGTGAGAACAATAGAAGCTTGTTGGTAAAAAATAGGACCCATACGAACATCATGTGAGCATCCCTCGACTTGAACAACGTGAAAAGTTAAAAATAAGCCCCTCCCCCTCCTACAAGTATATTATGAAAAGGGTAATATTTATTAAAATTATTTTTCTTACTTATGAGTTGAAATTGAAATGAACGAGTGAAAAGCCGTTTGGCGTGGCTTTAGTGACGTCAAGGTTAACTTTGTACCGTATCAGAATGATAAAACTGATTGACCTATATGATTAAGCTAGACTTTACTTATTTACACGAATCACAGATTACTGGCAATCATCTACAAACATTTGTATGATTTGAACTTAATGAGAACTCTGAATAACAATCACGTGCAAGGTTAAAAACCTTTATTATCGACAAGCATGAGTGATATCTAACAGAGTTAATCACAGATGGATCACGAGTTTATGTGTCTAAGTTTAAATGATATTGACGATAGAGAAAAAATAAACCGATAATCACGAGAACTGATGGGTTATTGAACGCTTGCTTGCAATCATCTACAAACATTTGTATGATTTGAACTTAATGAGAACTCTGAATAACAATCACGTGCAAGGTTAAAAACCTTTATTATTGACAAGCATGAGTGATATCTAACAGAGTTAATCACAGATGGATCACGAGTTTATGTGTCTAAGTTTAAATGATATTGACGATAGAAAAAAATAAACCGATAATCACGAGAACTGATGGGTTATTGAACGCTTGCCCTATTACAACTGACGTATATAGTTTGAATCATGAGAAACTCATTTGATTATATGCAATTTAATTGGAAAATGAGGAAAGAAAAAAAAGCCAGTATTTAGCTGAAATATACATGTACTTTTCCTCCATTTTTACCCTAAGGTTAACGAAATTTTGTATTTTATATGTGGATTAATTGCTTGATTGTACCGTTAGCAGCAAAGCTATTTGAAATGAAATGAAATCTTTGAGTTTTACGTCCCACGGTTATGCCGATTAGGCTAAAGGATATGGTGATTATTTTATTCGATCGTTTGTTTTTACAAACTCTGAACAATCTAAGATGTTTGAACTAAATATGGGAGCTAAAATAAGCTCTTAAAAGTATATAGAAAGTGGGAGAAAACCCACGCACACTGTGCTTGTTCACCACAATTTATATAAAAAAATAAATCCAAAGTGAATGTTTGTCATGAAAATGTTACAATAATTGGTGCGAGCTGGTATCGAACCAAGGACTCCATGCACCAGAGGTGAACACTGTATTATAATGGGATTGAACCCGGGACCCTTAACACAATAGGTGAACACTGTATTATATTGAGAATAAGCCTGGGATTCCCAAGCACCAGCGGTGAACGCTCTACCATTGAGCCACCGCGCCCCACCCCAAAGCTATTTGAAACGTGGACCTACGTGAAATTAAACCCGGACCTTTTATGCCAAAAGGTGTGTGCGCTATTCACTTAAGCACAGAGGAGCTCTTATATGTAAAACTATGAGAAATTATGCGCTTAACAAAATATTTCCTAAGCACTTTAACTGTAATAAACTAGTTAAAAAATTTGGATTATTTTATACATATCTACATATTTTACTGTATAATAAACGTTTTATTATTTTTAGTAGCATTATACTGTTTTGTAAGACTTGCAACTTGAAAAAAACGATAGTTATCGAACTAAATGCATGACATATTCACTAATTTTTTAATTGGACTGTTTTTTATTGTATATGATTTTAATACATTAGTCGGAGCAAGTTATTTTACGGATTGATTGCTAAGGAAGCTCAGAACACTAACAGTGTGAACCTACAAATATTTAAAAAAAATTCCATAGACTTGTTGCAGAATTGTAATGATAAAAGAGGAACCTCCTGTGGTATAGTTTCTATGCAAGATCCGAATATTTCCTATAGTAAAGCCCGTTTGCATGACCCATACGCTTCATTAGAAGCTACCTGTTAAAAAGATGTGATGATATATAATTGATTACAAGCTAACTGTTAAAAAGATGTGACCATATATATATATATATATATATATATATATATATATATATATATATATATATATATATAATTCAATAGAAGCTGCCTGTTAAAAAGATGTGAGCATATATTTATTGTTTCGTATGGTAAGCCATACTCCTTGCTAAAAAAAAGGTGAGAGCGAATAAAAGGAAATGGCTGCATGGTCCCTGGAAATGCCCCCTTCCCTGCCTTGCAGCTTATGTAATGGTTCGTAATATGTAAAATATTACTCGTTGGTAAAAATATGACCGCAGAACCCATGGCCCCTACGCTTCATCAGAAGCTACCTGTTAAAAAGATGTGAGCATATTTTAATACCTCAACTCGAACAAGGTATGAGAAGTTAAAAAGCTTTTTTTTGTTAAAATATAACCCTTATGCAGAACCCCTAGCCTTACGAATAAAATATTTATGATTATATTAAAATTTTGCTTGAATGAAATTATATCTATATGAAGCCTTTAATAGGAAACAACTTTATTTTAAAGCTGGAACGTTGTTTGGAGCACTGGCTGTAGTGATCTTTTCTTGACATGCTTTGAAACGAGACTGACTTTTGCGATAGAGATGCTGACTGGCGATATTATGACGTCATATGAACATTGTTTTGCCCGATTGCCATGACAGAGTTAATCATAGAATGATCACGAGGTGTACGTACATGAACCAAAGTTGAAATTAAGTTTAGAGATTATTTAGACAGATAAGCTAATGTTTCATAGTGAACGAACTCATGTGTTGTTACCCGCCTACCCTGTGATATTAGCTTAACTTATGATGACCTTGTTTACGCCTTAGGAACAAGAATTTTAATTGCCGTATATATGAGAAACTCATCTGATTCAATGCAACTTAACTGGGAAATGAAGAAAGAAAAAATTCAATATTTACCCGCAATATACATGGACTTTTCCGGCTTCCCCCCCCCATGTTTGAGAAAATATGTGCTTAATGACTTTATTTGTAATAAACTATTGTACAAACTAGCCAAAGTTAAAATTTGAACAGACTATCTGTATTTAAATGATCCCCATACGTCATTGATTTAATGTGATATTTTCTAACCAATTGAAGCTCAATAAACTTTTAAACTTAACCCAAAGTTATAATTGTCCTATAATGTATGTATAAAGTAACTCCACCCCCTCCATTAATCAAATGCTTATATATAATTCTTTGTACAACAATTGCTCTATTATTTTTACTTTTAGTTGCATTATATTGATTTGTGTGCTACATCCATTGATTGCTGATTGACCTGGTTCTTGGAAAAAAAAAACGTAAGTTTTCCAACTAATTGCATAGTTAACTTAACGGGTTTTACACATTAAAAATGTATAATAATATATTTACTGTGTTTTGAACAGTAAGGCTATGTGAACCTACAGCTGAATCTAAATTTTACACCACTGCACAAGAAAGATTTGTATAATAATACCATATTTACAGCGTCTTTTAACAGTAAGGCTATGTGAAACGTAAACTTATAGTTGGTGGTTGGGATTTAATTCACACGAGTTTATTAGGGAACGGAAACTATAATAAAATTTATGAGGAACGTTAACATAGGTTGAACATTTTATACTTTTATAATAAATTAGACGGAACAACTTACGCGGAAATAATTTTTTGTTTTGTTTTGCAAAAGACCCGTGTACCCTTAGTTACTGACGCGCCCAGTTAACATAGGTTTGTTTACGGTTGAACATTTTATACCCTTATAATAAATTAGTCGGAGCAACTTACGCGGAAATAATTTTTTGTTTTGTTTTGCAAAAGACCGGTGTACCCTTAGTTACTGACGCGCCCAGTTAACATAGGTTTGTTTACGGTTGAACATTTTATACCCTTATAATAAATTATTCGGAGCAACTTACGCGGAAATAATTTTTTGTTTTGTTTTGCAAAAGACCGGTGTACCCTTAGTTACTGACGCGCCCAGTTAACATAGGTTTGTTTACGGTTGAACATTTTATACCCTTATAATAAATTATTCGGAGCAACTTACGCGGAAATAATTTTTTGTTTTGTTTTGCAAAAGACCGGTGTACTCTTAGTTACTGACGCGCCCAGTTAACATAGGTTTGTTTACGGTTGAACATTTTATACTTTTTAATAAATTAGTGGGAGCAACTTATTTTACGGATTGATTGTTAAGCAAGCACAAAACACATACAGTGTGAACCTACATGAGTTTTACGCTTAGAATTGAGCCCTAACGTTAAAGCTGTGCACGTTATTTGCTTAGCCATAAATGAGCTGTAGTTATTTTTGATTAACGTGGATTTACATTGATTTTTTTTAGTATTATGAGTGTTATATCTTTGAAAAGGTTTCTTTGTAATATAGAAATGGTTATTCCAATTATATGAATTGTTGTTAAAAGAAAATTATTTTAAGAAAGAAACATGTTAGTTACCCCTAGATTTGCATTAGTCCCTAGATAATTTACGCAAAGCGAACGGTTTCACTAACATAGGAAATTATTATTATTAGTATTCTTAGGTAGTACACGTATACTTTTTCCATTAATGAAGATTATTTTAGATGATTTTTAATTCAAAGCAGTTATTTAACCCATACTTGTTTTACTTAGAACATACGAGCCTATTAAAATGTTTTAATATTATAGGAACAACAGAGAAAATTTGACATGTGTATCCCTTTAATTATTAACTAATGGTTAAGAAAAGAAATATAACATTTATTGAAATAAATAATAGTATACATTACCTTAAAATTAAAGAGAGATTGCTTATTATTATTGTAGAACAGTTTGTTGTGTACTAAATCCTATTTCAGAATTTTTACCTAAAGGTTTCACGACTAGCACCAATTTATTATAGTAATACTATTAAAATAATAAGTATTTCTTGAAAGAAATAGATGTATGTATTATTGCATTTAATATATATATATATATTGTGTTTGTTCAGTTGAGGGTGGAATTAAAATTGAAGTATAGAGCGTAAACATATGAAGCGAATGGGTTTTTTTTTAATAATTGATTTTGTGTAAATAGTGTTAGGAAAATAATTTGAGTTGTTTGACTTTTGGAATAGTATTGAAAATTGTTTAACGGATTATTTTTGAGGGGTGAGAAGGAAGCGGTTGTATTCTATAGTATTTTATAAGAAAAAAACAATTATACTGTGAATTTTAGTTTATTTACACGGACGTTAGATAGTAAAACACGTAATGTGACATCATAGTCTTACCCGGAGTGTTTATTTATACTAAGCTTTAGCTATTATTAAAAGCGATGTGAGCGCTAGTTTATGTATTGCAAATTGAATTTGCGCGTGCTTGCACAGGCTTTAATGAATACGTTATGTGTAAGCAATTGGGAATTGAAGTATAATACCGTTTACAGCAAATGAAAAAAAACATGACATACGAGTTGTGGGCAATAAATAATTGTTGTTGTATTACACTATAAACTACCATTGGATGAAAAATAAAATAATGTTTTACTTATTAGGAATTAGACTCGCGCTTGCTGCTACCGCGCACGGCTGCGCTGGGAATTAAACCCGCAGGCGTTAGGAATTAGATTTGCGTTTGCTGCTATCGCGCACGGCTGCGCTGGGAATTAAACCCGCGGGCGTTAGGAATTAGATTCGCGTTTGCTGCTACCGCGCACGGCTGCGCTGGGAATTAAATTTGCGGGCGTTTGATTGTATTAGTTTGCGTTTGGAAATTAAAAGCGTGAATTAACATACCACTTATTAGCGTGGTTATTATTTTAAAATAGTTAATGATGCATAATTGATATAAATAAATAAATAAATACAGTGTGTGTATGTGTGTGTGTTCAAAAGAATTTGAGATAAAAGAAAGAAAAAAACTACATGACAATTTAGAATTTTCCGCTAAATATGAACGTTTGTTTGTTTGGAGGTTATTTTATCCTACTTTTTTTTGGAGGTATTAAAGTTTAACATAGTCCTCATACTGATTTTACTAGTCATAATCCATTTTTATTGACCATAAGAAGATATATGCCTATATAATTTTTTTATGGTTAAGGATTTCCAAAGACGGATTTACTTTTGAGGTTTAGAAGTGTTTTAAAATCTTGAAATTGAGCTTAAGCAAGTTTTTTAGTGTTAATTATTCGTATTTCCTTAAGTTTGTTTTGTTGGAGTTTGTTTATTAAAATATTTCTAAAATCAACTTGGAACCGTTGCACTAAAGGCGTGTATGTTAGGTAAAAGCATTAGAAATTGAGCCCAAAATGAAGGGAGAATTTTCTAGGAATATAACAATAGTTGAGAGCCTTAATCACTATTTTAGGGGAACAAATTCACTAGAGGGTTTGCTTGCATTAATTATGGAAATATGATTGATTGACTTTTATACGTGAGAATAAATATTACAGATTTTTTTTATTTAAAAGCATGGAAGCTTAATTTAAGCATGCGTTTAGAATATTTATTTATTTTTGTGAGAAATTACATGTATGCTTATCGGCAAGTAATTTCCGAAGTGTTTCACGGAAAGGAAAAAAAACAAAAGAATTTTTGTACAATGTTAGCTTCGTTCAGCACCGTGGCTATACGTAACTATTAGTTTACCATAACCGAAACTTGAACATTGGGGATTGCTAGCACCGAACATTAAAGTATTAGCGCCTGAATCTTTTTACGTGGTAGATGTTATTTATAAACATATTACTGACAGCTTAATTTTAGTTAACCAACTGTTTAGTAGCAATCCTATATGAGACATGAACCGGCACAAAGTTTAACTTTATGAGAGTTTAGATAGACATATGAAAAATTTTAGGTACAATAAATTAACTTAGATTTGATAGTACAAGGTAGAAATATATACATATTTTGTATATTAAGAAAAAATAATTATAATTGATACTAATTACAGTTTTTATTTTTTATTTTAGAAAAATGGAACCTCAACCGAGCACTTCGACATCCCTTACCATATCCCAACTGGAGTGCTTTGACAAAATTGATAATTTATTAAATGCGGCAGAAGAGAAGAGGGGTAGAGAAGAAGATGTGGAAAATAAGTTAAGAAAAAATAAACGAAAATGCTACTTTCCAGTAGTAAAAGTAAAAGCAAAACCATCGGTGAAAAAAGAAGTAATCCCAGTGCTAGCGGTGGTGAAAAAACAAATAAATCCAGTGTTGCCAGTGGTGAACAATATACAACTCATGCCAATACATGCACCAGTGGTGGAAGGTGATGTCAGTGGGGGTAATACTAATGATGATGACATATCTTTGTTATATGACGGGGAGGACTATGTTTTAACAGAAGCATACGAAAAATATGAAAGACTTGAAAAAATTAAAAAATTAAAGAGAAACTGCGGGAAAACATCTCAAAATATTTGAAATAAAAATGTAAATATTGTGAAATAAATGTCTATTTTGGGTAAAATGGGAAAATTTGAGTTTTCTTTCCTTTGAATTTTTTAAACCTACCTAACAAAGGTTATAAATGACTAATTTTTTGTTTCCTGGTTATATTGAACTTATATTGCAATATATTGTCTAATGATCCATATAAATATCTTATTAAGAGCAACGTTTTAAAAAAAACGCTTTTCAATGTTCATGGTTTTCAGCACAATACACTATTTAGTTAACCCCCAGCAATAAAAAGTTTTTTTTTTTAAATTTTGATGCAATGTCTACCACAACTAATATGGTTTCCCTTTAGTTTTTTAAATTACACTTGAGTTTTGATGATATCTACGTTGTTTTCTTCTTATTTTTTTTGACCAATATACATAGTTGTAGGGTGATACAAACTCATTGAGATAATTGCTTGTTTGCATAGATAAAAATTAGAACAAGGTTGTCGTTTACTATTAAGTCTGTTCTTAAAAAAAAGACCGAACCTAAGAATTTGAAGAAATTTTATGCAGCAAAGTTAAAAGAATTTCAAAACTTTTTTTTCTGTTAATAGTAAAATTTACTTGGTAGCAGGAAACACGCATTGAATGTCTTGAATAATTAACTAGGTATTTCTTTTTGGGCCAAGCTATTTCATATGAAAACACGAAATTATCCAGCTATTTAAGGTAAAAATGACAAAGTATAACCTGTATATTAATTCAGATACCATTTACCCACTTTGAATTCAAGAAAAATGATATGGAGATTCACTACAGGTAGGTTACGATGAATTAATGTATAGCTTTTATAAAAGCTCTTTAAAATTTATAAAAAGCAGCCCTGAAAACACAGCCACCACAAAATCCAAAACTTAATAATTGTCATAAAATGATCAAATAATTAGAGTAATTTCAAGCACCAGTGGTGCCAAGGTATAATTGCCAAAAAAAACTTCAGTTCACTTGAAATACTTATTGCTGCCACAGCAGTTTTTAAAAAAAATCAGATTATTTGAATTAAACTTTGAATATTTGTGAAAAATAAATAGAATAATATTTTTAGCATTAATGCTACGCGTTTGTTTAAAATGCTATTCATGTTGCGCGCTTACACAAAGATTTATTTTTATTATAGCAAGCATTTACGGAAATAATTTTAAAATACCATTTTTCCCTAACACATATTGGTCACGCATTTGTTATAATTGCACTTACGCGAAAGCGAAATAAAAATTACTGTGTTCACCTAACACATGTTGATTGTACTTTTTAAAATTGCACTAACGCGAAAGCGAAATAAAAATTACTGTGTTCACCTAACACATGTTGGTTGTACTTTTTAAAATTGCACTAACGCGAAAGCGAAATAAAAATTACTGTGTTCACCTAGCACATACTGGTTGCACTTTTTATAATTGTATGTACGCCCACCAACTTACATTTAAGAACGCATTATAAAATAGTTCGTGTTATATATATAATTTCCGCGGACAAATTAGTTGCCTGGCACAAAATTTAAATTGCCTATTCATTATTAAGCTAAGCTAAGATGGCTATACTCGCTAACGCGCCTTTACTTGAAAACCACATGTTTTTTACTAAGGTAACCTAAGATGTTTATATTTGCTAATGCGCCTTAGTGGAAAACCACATTTTTTTTACTAAGCTATTGTAACGTAACCGTCGCTAACGCGCCTTTACTTGAAAACCATATGGTTCATTAATAAACTAACCTAAGCTGGTGATACCTGCTAACGCCACCTATGGTATCGTGACCGTCGGTAACGCGCCTTTACCGTAAAACCTAACTTAACGCAGCATTATCCACTTTTGATAATAATGTATAAAATAATTATTATTTTGTTTTAACTTGTTGCTACGCGTTTGCTAATACTGAATAAATGCTTGAAAACAACTTAAATGCACACCGGCTTTGCCCTCCCCTGAACCACATGGTTGCGCGACGGTTTTACCCTGCCCTAAACCACTTGGTTGCACGACGGTTTTACCCTGCCCTAAACCACTTGGTTGCGCGTATGCTTTACCCTGCCCCGCCCACATAAATGCACGCACGTTTTTTACATGTACACCGACTGCTACATGTTTAGAACTAATAAATGTAATTATTGTACGCATGCTTCCGTATAAATGCAGGCACGTTTTTTTCACGAATGGACACCGACTGTTACGGCTTGAACTATTTATTGTACGAATGCTTCCGTATAAATGCAAGTATTTTTCCCAAATTGACTTTTACTGCTACATGTTTAAAACTAATAAATGTAATTAATGCACGCATGCTTCCGTATAAATGCACGCACGCATGGACACCAATTGCCACGCTTTTAAAATTAATTACTGCTATATTTTTATGCACCTACATTAACAAATACTAAATATAATTGATTTTAAAACACGGAAAACAAGAACAACCTGCAATCGGCTAACATTTACATGTCGGAAATACCTTTAAATAGTGTAGGCCAGCATCATTTGCTTAACGCACATAACAACGAATATATTTTAATAATAATAAATTAAGCACACGTAAAACATAAATATCAAATAAATTTACGAACAAAAAAAGGATTGCCTGTTAAAATAACCTAAAAGTTTTATAAATTTTTCATGTGCAACTTTAATCCACGTGTGCTAACATGATTCAAACAAGATAGTGGATGTTTATAATTACACCCACTAGGAGGCACCACTAATGACGCGTTGCGATACCGTATCTATCTTTTTGCGAATTGCAAGTGTCCTTAGTATTTGAAATAACTTATTAATAATTGAAATAACTTATTATTAATTGTGTTTTTACTAAAAAATGGTAATTTTTATATTATAATTTTAGTATATGTAGGAAAAAAGTATATGTCTTGCCTAGTTTTTAAAATAAAAATAACTGAAAATATTGCGTTAACGCAAACCAAGATGGAAAGTGCAATACTGAATTGTGAATAATTATTGCGTTTAAAATTGCGAATGGACCCTTTCAGTTAACTTTATAGATTATTACAATACTTATTTTATACACAAAATAGAAGACCACGGCTGTTATTATGAACCATTTGCCTTTGTGTCTAACATTTTATGGCCCCTTATGATTTTTTGTACAATGTATTGCAATTCTTATAATATTTATTCAAACAGTATGTAAGACACATTGTGTTAGTAACAGACAACTTACTAAGACACATTGTATTAGTCAAAGACTATGTAGTAAGACACAATGTGTTAGTAACAGAAAAAAAGGGGGCAAACTAAGAATAGTCAAGGTCTATTTAGGTTGTAATCAGGGGTTAGTTACGGTATACTAAAGATAAGCAGGGGCTAATTAGGGTATACTAAAGATAATCAAGGGGTAGTTACGGAATACTAAATATGGTCAGCGACTATTTAGGGGATAATCAAAGGCTAGTGAACCCATAGTAAGGATAATCAAGGAATAATCAGGGGATATTAAGAATGCTTAAAGGCTAGTTAGCCCATAGTAAAGTTAATCAAGGAATAATCAGGTGATATCAAGAATAATTAAAGGGTAGTTAGCCCTTACTAAAAATATTCAAGGACTATTAGGGGATACTTAAAGGGTAGTTAGCCCTTACTAAAGATATTCAAGGAATAATCAGGGGATATTAAGGCCGTGTCCAAAAGTGCATAGTGCACACTTCGAGGATGCACACTCGAAGTCTACAAATGGAGTGCACACTAAATAGTGTACACTTCGTAAAATTAGCTTTTGATCAGCACTTGCTTACAGCGCCTCGTTGTGGTGGAATATGGAACATTGATGACAAAAGAAGGGAGAATTTCGCGTACTAGAAAAAATTAGCATGCTTTTTTTTCTTTAGATGAATGACTTTCCAGTTATATTAAAGATAAATAAACCGTACAGATTGACTATATGGGGTAACCATAAAATGATTTAAGAGTTTTTTTTTCATGTATGCCAACAGCTTCAGCTTTGCCGTGCCTGCAAATATTTGTCATTTTGGGTATTTCACGCGCAGATTAACAAGAGCGGAGCATAAAGGCAATACATATATAATATATGTGTGCGTTGTCTTATGTGCACAATGAACTCGTAACAGCATAAAAAACACTAAACTATTGGCGATATTCTACTTTATTAGGCATGCTTGCGGAGGGAATATTTAATAATCTCCCGAAAGAAGAGTAGCACTGGTGATTAGGGCGCTGAAGACACTTTTGCGAATTAGTTTAGGAATTTTATTGCAACTGAAAGTAGGCAACGTGCAAGAGCGTTAGGACACCGAGGGGAGCGGTATTTACAATAATGTGGCACAAAACTACTTTGGGAGAGGGTTGATACTGAGTATAATTGCTTCCTGTACGGTAGATTTCACAACAATGACAGTATAATTGTTGTAGTTCTACTGTATTCTTTCAGTTCAGGCATACTGATTGAACTCTTTCTACCATATTGCGCTAATATTGAAGTTCCTTAGATGTTATTCTTTCACTGTGAATTTATTGATTTTACCTGGAAATCATCGAAATAGTGTCTCCGTATTCTTAATCTACAGCAAAAGTTAACACATAGAAGGATGACAAGGAAAGAAATGGTAAAGTTGAACAACATGAGGACCAAAATTACAGAAAAAAGCTATTATGTCGCTATGAAATACCAATTTATAAGGATAATGCATACTCAAGGCGAATAACCCTAATGAAAGTAGTATGGTAAAAATAACAACAAAAAAAAGTGAGATTACTATCTTATAAGCCTGCTTGAATGGAGTTCTGTATATTGTATACACTTCAACATTTACGTGCATTTTACTACGCTTTCGGCGCCCTACATCTCCCTTGAAATATACTCTCCTACATGCTTCCCACTGCGAAAATGGTTATTCAGTAACGAAACAAATCCCCTCGTCCGAATATAAACGTAAAATAAACTACTAAAATATAATAAGAATTTTATGAAAATTAAGAGACGGTTTTATGAAAAAATACAGTATGTAATGTAATGGCTCTCATTGTTCAACTATACGGAAGAAATTATTGTTCATAATCTTTTAATACTGGGTACAGTAATGGGATTATATGAATTAAGAGGAAGGCAAGACTTTACTTTGGACATTTCTTTCAATGAATCGTTCAATGAACCGATTCGTAACGAAGACGGAAAAGAAAGTGCTCTGCGGGGTTCCAACCAGCCTTCACTCGCTAACACTCGCTCGTCAATATTATGTGAATTAAATATTATACTTTGGTACAAAAAGGAACCAACCTACCTACTACCTTATATACAGTATATGGGTGAAGAGGCAAGTTGTTAAAACCGGAACCAAGATATCAAATCGCTAAATCGAAGAATAAAAAAAATGAAATGGCCATAGTAAAGACTTACCAGGAGTAATTTGTGAAATCTTTGATAAATGTGGAGAAAGGAATTTTTGATCTGTATTTCACTTTTCGGTACCTGTCAAAAATACACAATGTATGGTAATTGGTATATTACAGTCTCTCTCAAGTGCAAGGAAATATGGTATCGTTGAAAGGAATTCGTTTAGAATCAAAACTATAAAATTAGGCTTATGTGTCTATGAATTAACATTTGCGGCTGCGGCTGTAGCTGTAGCTATAGAGAAATGAATAATCTATGTATACTATGCTAGAACTTAATATATTCATACACCATTAAAATTTGTCATTTACGTGCAAATAGCCGCATTACCGATAGTGCAACTACTTCAATTAAGCTACATAAACCATGTAATATTTAAGCACAAATGTCTTTATAGCATTATTAAAGAAACTATTTGTTTGTTTTCCCTATACTATTTTAAATTCTATTGCATACTCAAAGAACATAACGTAAATACATTTGTTATTTGCGTAATATTTTTATATTCGACTTGTAAAATCACTAACTTGTATGTTTATCAAGTAAATTATTATAAAATCAGTCCACAAATATATTTACTTAAACAAAAATATTAAGAATATGCCTATTAAAATTTTATTAGGTCATTCTACGAGAAATCGCCATATTAAGCACACAAGTATACTAACGTAGTGTACATCCCCACACACTACGCACTATGCACTCGCACACTTGTGAACTTGGACCTTTTGACGCACACTAGGTGACGTCACTTCCGGAAATAAGCGTACTTCAAATGTGCACTTGTATCTTTTGGACACGGCCTAAGAATGCTTAAAGGGTAGGTAGCCCATAGTAAGAATATTCAAGGAATAATCAGGGGATATCAAGAATACTTAAAGGGTAGCTAGCCCTTACTAAAGATATTCAAGGACTATTAGGGGATATTCAAGGAAGAAGCTTAATTATAGAGTGCGAAATGAGGACTTTTTTTTGCAATACTTAGTTTAAAAATGAATATTGCGGTGGGGCGCAGTACAGAATAAGGGCCTTTTCTTTTGCTATATATAGTTTAGAATAAATATTGCGGTGGGGCGCAGTACAGAATAAGGGCCTTTTCTTTTGATATATTTAGTTTGAAAATAAATATTGCGGTGGGGCGAAGTACAGAATGAGGGCCTTTTGTTTTGGTATATATAGTTTCAGAATAAATATTGCGGTGGGGCGCAGTACAGAATGAGGGCCTTTTGTTTTGGTATAGTTAGATTGAGAATAAATATTGCGGTGGGGCGCAGTACAGAATGAGGGCTTTTTGTTTTGGTATAGTTAGATTGTAAATAAATATTGCGATGGACAGAATGGGGTTTAGGATATTTTACAATTGGAACAAGGCTACATACATGTGTACTGTTAATGCAAATACGTATAGCATGGACTTTAGGACATTTCAGAATTTTGGAATAAGGCTACATAGATATGTACTGTTAATGCAAACGTATATAGAATGGGTCTTAGGATATTTTGCAATTGAAACAATACCACATAGATATGTACTGTTAATGCAAATGCATATAGAATGTGAATCGGAAAAAAAATGCACAAAGACGTGTTGTTTTATAAAACCGTTTGCAGACGACTTAATACTATACTAAATGCTTTTGAATAAGGCCGCTAAGTGGCAATACTTACCACATAATTGCGTCAAAACATGCGTAAACTTGTTTAATGTAATGACATATATAATAATATAATATTTCGTTTTAATATCATTTTATTGTACTCGTCCTTGACGTAATTTAAAATAAATATTACTAGTGCTAATAGTAGTATTGAATTTAGTAAAAATATTTATCTGTTTTACGGTGTGCAGTTGCAAAATAAACATTAGCAAGACCATTTTTACCAAGAACAACTAAGAATTAGAAGGTGAGTGTATTTCATAATAATAATTAATATATTTATTGAACATTTGTTTAGCTGTGGTTGTTTTTTAACCAGTAATTAATAAACAAGTTTCTTTTATAGTTTTTTCAATGCAAGTTATTGATTATTGCCTGTTTTGCTAGATTTATGTTAGAACTCAAAAATTTTTTCTTTGTTTGTTTTAGATGGATTTCCTGTGTTCCAATGGTGAGTTCAATATGATTGATGAACTTTTCTTGCGCGAAGTTTTGTGCGGTTTTCAGTACGTGGAAGGCAATATTAAAGTTACAAATAATAGGACATTGAGCCAGTTAGTAATAGTGTAAACTACATAGAATAAAGTTTTTGTAAACTAATACTGCAAAAAGCATAAACAAGAATGAAAATGATTGGTTGCTTAAATTTAAGTGGGCGTTTCCACTAAGATTGCTCAATGACATTACAGCAATATATATAAATACAGCGTTAAAATGAAGAGATCTACTCAATACCTTAGTTTTGGGTATATATGTAAAAGACTTATTTGAAAATTTTGTTTCTAAGTACTGCTAAATCATGGCGGATACCATGTGCCAATGCATAAATAATGAAATTAACATTCAATGTTTAATAAAAACCTTTCAAATGTGGGAGCCCAAGAGAAGAAGTTTGCTAGTGTGTGTTCTGTGTTCAGACAAATATAAGCAAAGTATTAACCGTGAATGTCTGGTCATACACAAGGATATTTTAAAAACAAGTGTCTTATGTTTAATTACTAATATGGACATCCAAGATGAGATTTTACTACAGTTTCAGAAATCCCATGGAAAAACATTTACAACATTACAACAATTTTTAATATATATGAAAATGCAATTGAAAATGAAGAATTTATTAATGAACTAATAAAAATATTCCTAGAAAAGGACTTTAAAAGGCATATACTTGAAAATGTTGTATGTATGTAATTAAAACTTGAAATAATGTGAAACTGTTATCAATGAATCACAAAAAAATGTAATGTGCAATGCTGTGAACTATTATTAAACAATTTTTTCAGTATGCATACGTTTCAAAGAAGTGACTTTTTTTATAGTGCTAATAATAATAAGTAATTGTCTGCAAATGTTAACAGTTTTCTTAAAATACAATATAATTGGAAAAGTATATTCTTTCAACTATTTTACATGACATTAACTTTGTATAAGAAATATATAAAAATAGTATTCATTGTCATGTGTTACTTAAACTATGTATTAATAAATAGTATAATTATAGTAAACAGTAAGCGTTAATAGATATACTTATTTATAATAATAATAATTATTATTATTATTTTTAACATCCCAAAAAATAGTGTTCCACGGTGTTGTTTACCCAGTTTTAGTACTACATCAATTGTACAGTCAATACTAATAATATAATTTCGTCACAAATACCTTTGAGTTTAATTCTTAAATAAAAAATGAATCTTTAAATATTGCAGTGTTTATGCTTTTAATAGTTGTAGTAGTAGTAGTAGTCACCATGTACATATTTAAACTTGTACATGATATTATGCACTAGTGTCTTACAAAAACATACTTATATAAATTTTATAATTTAACTAATACTTTCGCTAAAACTTTTATTATATACTTCAATTGTTTTGTTATACTTATACTTTTTTTACAACTATATGTCTTTATTCTTTTACTTAAAAAATTTTTTCTTTTCTCTCACTCCTTTGCATGTACTAAAATATAAAAAAATGTTCAAAATTAATTTTCCCCTGATTTTGTATACATAATTTAGTTTTCACCCTTCCAAAACTTTATTGGTTAGCTCTCCCAGGTAGGAACCCAACGTAAGCTTAGGTTATTCATTGCGCCGCTAAATATAATACTATCGATGTCAGTAGTAGTGGCCCCCGTATGCCCGAATGACTCATCCTCACTCTCTTTTACGACCAGGGTGAAAGGTCAATGACCTGGCCCAGGGTCAATGACCTAGGGGTACTTAGGACCACCCCCTCTAAATTTTGGCAGGGGTACCTTGGCCCATCCCCTAAATTTTGGCAGGGGTACATAGGACCACCCCCCTTAAATTTCGGAAATTGCCAAATCTAAAAATTTGGTATGGTAGCCTAGGACCATAGTATGTACCCCTATTAGTATTGGGTGTCTATGTCGTCCCTTTCATGGGTAAAAAATTGCCAAAAATTCAAATTTCGGGGGTTTTTGACCTAATTTATCCCCTTTGATGAGGTATTATTACCCTATATAGTTATATGGACGTATACAGGGGTCCATTCCCTTTCATAAGACATGGGTATATTAATGCACCCCTTGAAAAATTTGGGAGGGGTACCTTGGCCCACCCCTTAAATTTTGGAAATTGCCCAATTTCAACATTGGGTATTATAGTACAGGACCCTAATATCTATTATGATAAATTTGGGTGGTCCACCTTGTTTCCTTCTAGGGGTACAAAATTGCCAAAAAATATAAACGTAAGCAATACGTTATACCACGTGTTTGGTTTTCGACCTAATTTATCCCCTTTGATGAGGTGTTATTACCCTATATGGTTATATGGGCGTATACAGGGGTTCATTACCTTTCATAAGACATGGGTATATTAATGCACCCCTTGAAAAATTTGGGAAGAGTACCTTGGCCCACCCCTTAAATTTTGGAAATTGCCAAATCTAAAAATTTGGTGTGGTAGCCTAGGACCATAGTATGTACCTCTATCAGTATTGGGTGTCTATGTCGTTCCCTTTCATGGGTAAAAAATTGCCAAAAATTCAAATTTCGGGGGTTTTTGACGTAATTTATCACCTTTGATGAGGTGTTATTACCCTATATAGTTATATGAGCGTATACAGGAGTCTATTATCTTTCATAAGATATGGGTACATTGGTGCACCCCTTTAAAAATTTGGGAGGGGTACCTTGGCCCACCCCTTAAATTTTAGAAATTGCCCAATTTAAACATTGGGTATTATAGTACAGGACCCTAATATGTATTATGATAAATTTGGATGGTCCACCTCGTTCCCTTTTAGGGGTACAAAATTGCCAAAATATAAACGTAAGCAATACGTAGTACCACGTGTTTGGATTTTGGTCGATTTTATCCCCGTTGATGAGGTCCTATTACCTTATATGGTTATATGGGCGTATACAGGTGTCCATTACCTTTCATAAGACATGGGTACATTAATGCACCCCTTGAAAAATTTGGGAGGGGTACTTTGGCCCACCCCTTAAATTTTGGAAATTGACCAATTTAAACATTGGGTATTATAATACCGGATCCTAACATGTATTATGATAAATTTGGATGGTCCACCTCGTTTCCTTCTAGGGGTACAAAATTGTCAAAATATAAACGTAAGCAATACGTTGTACCACGTGTTTGGTCTTTTGGCCCAATTTATCCTCTTGGATGAGGTTCTATTACCTTATATGGTTATATGGTTATGTATAGGGGTCTATTCCCTATCATAAGACATAGGTACATTTGTGCACTCCTTTAAAAATTTGGGAGGGGTACTTTGGCCCACCCCTTAAATTTTAGAAATTGCTCATTTTATATATTTGGTATTATAGTACTGGACCCTAACATGTATTATGATAAAATTTGGGTGGTCCACCTCGTTCCCTTTTAGGGGTACAAAATTGCCAAAATATAAACGTAAGCAATACGTTGTACCACGTGTTTGGTCTTTTGGCCCAATTTATCCTCTTGGATGAGGTTCTATTACCTTATATGGTTATATGGTTATGTATAGGGGTCTATTCCCTATCATAAGACATAGGTACATTTGTGCACTCTTTTAAAAATTTGGGAGGGGTACTTTGGCCCACCCCTTTAATTTTGGAAATTGCCCCTTTTACATGTTTGGTATTATAGTATAGAACCCTAATATATATATATATTACTATAAATTTGGGTGGTTCACCACGTTTCCTTTGATGGGTACGAAATTGCCAAATTTTAGTACAACCACGTGTTTGGTTTCGGCTCAATTTATCCCCTTGGATGAGGTCCTATTACCTTATATGGTTATATGATCATGTATAGGGGTCCATTCCATATCCCCTTAAATTTTGGAAATTTTCCAATTTAAGCATTCGGTATCATAGTACATGACCTCAACATGTATCATGATAAATTTGGGTGGTCCATCTTGTTCCCTTTCATGGGTAAAAATTATTAAAATATAAACATAAGCAATATGTTGTACCATGCGTTTGGTTTTTGGCTCAATTTCTTCCCTTTGATGGGGTTCTATTACCTTATATTGTTATATGGTCATGTATATGGGTTCATTTCCTATCATAAGACATGGGTACATTGACGCACCCCTTGAAAAATTTGGGAGGGGTATTTTGGCTCATCCACTCGGTTTTAGAAATTGTTTTAATATAAGCATTTGGTATCATAGTACAGGACTTCAATATGTACCACTATAAATTTGGATGGTCCACATCGTTCCCTTTCATGGGTAAAGAACTACCAAAAATCGAATTTCGGAGGTTATTGACACCTATTTAGCACGTTATATGGTTTATTACCTTTATATGTTTATGTTCCCTTTTAAATTTGGGAATTATCAAATAACAAAATTCGGTAAACGTTTTCTAGGACCCGTTGGTATTCCTCTTATGGCCAAATATTCAAAATTTAAATGTTATTGACCGGCTTTATTATTGAATAAGTACAGGATTTATTACTTTTTTCATAAGACACAGGTGTATTTGTGTACCAATCTTAAATTTTGGGAGGGGGTACATTTCTTATTGTCATATCAATAATTGGTAATTGTTCTTTGGGTAAATCATTGTGATCACGTGATCAGTTATTGACCTATGATGGGATTAGGAGTCCAGGACATTGGTACATTGAAACTTTGTAGGATAATTTGAGAATGCGTCATTGGTATTGATTATTACAGCCAAATATAAACGTAAGCAAGACGTTGTACCACGTGATTGACCTTGATGAGGTAGTGTACAGGGATACATAGCTAACCTTATTGAAACTTATGACTCATAGTCTTAAGGGAATACATGCTACAACACTGGCAAAGTTATTGTTGATGCAATTTGATTGGCTGATCACTATCTTTCCTGCAATCTGATTGGCTGATCACTATCTTTCGTGCAATCTGATTGGTTGATGAGTTTTAAATCTTTACTGTATTCAGTTTTAAGTTTTGTTTTACATTTAAAAATCTTGTTTTCGTTCAACATTTTACACTCAATGATAAATATGATCAAAACCGTTTATTTGTTAATCGAATAGTTAAAAACCGGATAAAGTTTGACGGTTAACCGTGAAACGTAAAAATTTTTTTTTTGCTTGAAACATTTTGTTTGAAAATTCTTGCTTTCAAATTTTTTGTTTGAATTTTTTGTTTCAGAATTTTGTTTGAAATTTTTTTGACAACTTTTGTTTCAAATTTTTTTGTTTAAAATTTTTTTGTTTGAAATTTTTTTTCGTTTCAAAATTTTGTTTGAAACTTTTCGTTTGAAATTTTTGTTTGAAAAAATTTTTGTTTGAAATTTTTTGTTTCAAAATTTTGTTTGAAATTTTTTTTTGTTTCAAAATTTTGTTTGAATTTCTTTCGTTTGAAATTTTTTTGTTTGAATGTTTTTTCGTTTCAAAATTTTGTTTCAAAGATTTTTTGTTCTAAATTTTTGTTTCAAAGTTTGGTTTTGACATTTTTAAAAGTTTGTGCACTCATTAGTAAAGAACCGGAACTGTTTAGAACAAAAACCTCTGGCAACATTGTGGTGCAATAGTACACGTCAGAACATGGTGCAATAGTACACGTCAGAACATGATAACGCAACGTCATCAGTTTTGCATCTTCGTTCGAGTTAGTATTCATCATGGCTACTTGTCTGCAGTTTCTAAACACACGTGATGTGATGAAATCATTTACCAAGATTACTAATTTACAACAGAATGTACCTTATAGAATCTTAGCTAGCCAAATGATCCCTACAGAGTTTGGATTAAGAATCGTAGTGAAGCTTGAAAATGATTAGAATATAATTTTACCAGCAAGATATTTACCCATGGAAGCATCAAAACAAGAAGAACTGCTGCGTTTCTTAAATACTGGATCTGTATCTTTATGTTACAAAGGATTCTTGGGTCGAAGTCATCAGTTTGAATTTAGTACACAGCCGGATTCGTCAGCCATTGTGATAAAATCATGAATTCAAACGTCAGACATAGTTGTATGAATTTGGTTGGTCGGCATGACGTCAGCAACTGTGATGAAACCATGAATTCAAACGTCAGCACATTCCTTACCAATGACGTCAGCAATAACTATAAATCAACCAATACAGTGTCATCCCACGAAATCATTTGAGCAAGTGCTTTTCAGGAGGAAAGATGTGTACTTCTAACGATAAAGAATTCATCTTCGCAAGCTATTATCCAATAAATATATTTCAAACAAAACATGTGATGATTGGTATCAGTGCTAGAACATTTGAACCTGTGATTCGATTGGGCAAAGCAGAACAATTTGGTGTACAACTGACCTGTGAAGAATGGCAAATATTATGTTCACGAATCGACCAAATGAACGATTATTTTCATGATGAGCTAAATGTGACCATAGTCAAATCATTAGGCTCAAATCATGAAGTGGTGCTGCGTACAGTCCTCGAAGAGAAAATGGTGCTGTTACGTAAAAAGAGTACATTTCATGTCCCTCGCAACATGGTGTATCTAACACAAACTGAATGGAACAAATTCATCAGCGTATTTCAGTGTGCGAAACATGCAGTGGAAGTGTGCAACAAAACAAGTATATTCCTGAAAAAGTACTATTTTGAAAAATGTGTTATGCATATTGTACAACATGTATCTAGATATTGTGATGGTTGTCAACATCGTTCGTAGGTGCATACCTGTATTGATAAACAGTTTATTTGTGATCAAATGGACATTGAGTTTCCACCAATTGATATTGCATTAGATCTTAAAAGACTTCAATTGGAATTAAAATTATATGCTAAAGACAAACTAGTGCAAGAAGTTCAAAATACATTGTATCGACAATATCCAGAACCACTATCTGGTATGGATGTATGTGGAGTGTAATAAAATGATCCATTTCAATGAATTGTGTTTTTTCATTTCAAGTACAACCCCATATTCTGACGTGTACTATTGCATCATGTTCTAACGTGTACTATTGCACCACAATGTTGCCAGAGGTTTTAGTTCTAAACAGTTCCGGTTCTTTACTAATGAGTGCACAAACTTTAAAAATGTCAAACCAAACTTTGAAACAAAAAATTTCAAACAAAAATCTTTGAAACAAAATTTTGAAACGAAAAACATTAAAACAAAAAAATTTCAAACGAAAGAAATTCAAACAAAATTTTGAAACAAAAAAATTTCAAACAAAATTTTGTAACAAAAAATTTCAAACAAAAAATTTGGAAACGAAAAATTTCAAACAAAAATTTTAAACAAAAATTTGAAACGAAAAAAATTTCAAACAAAAAAATTTTAAACAAAAAATTTACAAAAAAAATTTTCAAACAAAATTCTGAAACGAAAAATTTCAAAACAAAAATTTCGAACAAAAAATTTTAAACAAAAAAATTTCAAACAAAATTTTGCAACAAAAAATTACAAACAAAAAAATTTTGAAACAAATTTCAAACAAAATTCTGAAACAAAAAAATTAAAACAAAAAATTTCAAACAAAAAATTTTACGTTTCACGGTTAACCGTCAAACTTTATCCGGTTTTTAACTATTCGATTAACAAATAAACGGTTTTGATCATATTTATCAGTGAGTCCAAAATGGTGAACGAAACCAAGATTTTTAAATGTTAAACAAAACTTAAAACTGAATACAGTAAAGATTTAAAACTCATCAACCAATCAGATTGCACGAAAGATAGTGATCAGCCAATCAGATTGCAGGAAAGATAGTGATCAGCCAATCAAATTGCATCAACAATAACTTTGCCAGTGTTGTAGCATGTATTCCCTTAAGACTATGAGTCATAAGTTTCAATAAGGTTAGCTATGTATCCCTGTACACTACCTCATCAAGGTCAATCACGTGGTACAACGTCTTGCTTACGTTTATATTTGGCTGTAATAATCAATACCAATGACGCATTCTCAAATTATCCTACAAAGTTTCAATGTACCAATGTCCTGGACTCCTAATCCCATCATAGGTCAATAACTGATCACGTGATCACAATGATTTACCCAAAGAACAATTACCAATTATTGATATGACAATAAGAAATGTACCCCCTCCCAAAATTTAAGATTGGTACACAAATACACCTGTGTCTTATGAAAAAAGTAATAAATCCTGTACTTATTCAATAATAAAGCCGGTCAATAACATTTAAATTTTGAATATTTGGCCATAAGAGGAATACCAACGGGTCCTAGAAAACGTTTACCGAATTTTGTTATTTGATAATTCCCAAATTTAAAAGGGAACATAAACATATAAAGGTAATAAACCATATAACGTGCTAAATAGGTGTCAATAACCTCCGAAATTCGATTTTTGGTAGTTCTTTACCCATGAAAGGGAACGATGTGGACCATCCAAATTTATAGTGGTACATATTGAAGTCCTGTACTATGATACCAAATGCTTATATTAAAACAATTTCTAAAACCGAGTGGATGAGCCAAAATACCCCTCCCAAATTTTTCAAGGGGTGCGTCAATGTACCCATGTCTTATGATAGGAAATGAACCCATATACATGACCATATAACAATATAAGGTAATAGAACCCCATCAAAGGGAAGAAATTGAGCCAAAAACCAAACGCATGGTACAACATATTGCTTATGTTTATATTTTAATAATTTTTACCCATGAAAGGGAACAAGATGGACCACCCAAATTTATCATGATACATGTTGAGGTCATGTACTATGATACCGAATGCTTAAATTGGAAAATTTCCAAAATTTAAGGGGATATGGAATGGACCCCTATACATGATCATATAACCATATAAGGTAATAGGACCTCATCCAAGGGGATAAATTGAGCCGAAACCAAACACGTGGTTGTACTAAAATTTGGCAATTTCGTACCCATCAAAGGAAACGTGGTGAACCACCCAAATTTATAGTAATATATATATATTAGGGTTCTATACTATAATACCAAACATGTAAAAGGGGCAATTTCCAAAATTAAAGGGGTGGGCCAAAGTACCCCTCCCAAATTTTTAAAAGAGTGCACAAATGTACCTATGTCTTATGATAGGGAATAGACCCCTATACATAACCATATAACCATATAAGGTAATAGAACCTCATCCAAGAGGATAAATTGGGCCAAAAGACCAAACACGTGGTACAACGTATTGCTTACGTTTATATTTTGGCAATTTTGTACCCCTAAAAGGGAACGAGGTGGACCACCCAAATTTTATCATAATACATGTTAGGGTCCAGTACTATAATACCAAATATATAAAATGAGCAATTTCTAAAATTTAAGGGGTGGGCCAAAGTACCCCTCCCAAATTTTTAAAGGAGTGCACAAATGTACCTATGTCTTATGATAGGGAATAGACCCCTATACATAACCATATAACCATATAAGGTAATAGAACCTCATCCAAGAGGATAAATTGGGCCAAAAGACCAAACACGTGGTACAACGTATTGCTTACGTTTATATTTTGACAATTTTGTACCCCTAGAAGGAAACGAGGTGGACCATCCAAATTTATCATAATACATGTTAGGATCCGGTATTATAATACCCAATGTTTAAATTGGTCAATTTCCAAAATTTAAGGGGTGGGCCAAAGTACCCCTCCCAAATTTTTCAAGGGGTGCATTAATGTACCCATGTCTTATGAAAGGTAATGGACACCTGTATACGCCCATATAACCATATAAGGTAATAGGACCTCATCAACGGGGATAAAATCGACCAAAATCCAAACACGTGGTACTACGTATTGCTTACGTTTATATTTTGGCAATTTTGTACCCCTAAAAGGGAACGAGGTGGACCATCCAAATTTATCATAATACATATTAGGGTCCTGTACTATAATACCCAATGTTTAAATTGGGCAATTTCTAAAATTTAAGGGGTGGGCCAAGGTACCCCTCCCAAATTTTTAAAGGGGTGCACCAATGTACCCATATCTTATGAAAGATAATAGACTCCTGTATACGCTCATATAACTATATAGGGTAATAACACCTCATCAAAGGTGATAAATTACGTCAAAAACCCCCGAAATTTGAATTTTTGGCAATTTTTTACCCATGAAAGGGAACGACATAGACACCCAATACTGATAGAGGTACATACTATGGTCCTAGGCTACCACACCAAATTTTTAGATTTGGCAATTTCCAAAATTTAAGGGGTGGGCCAAGGTACTCTTCCCAAATTTTTCAAGGGGTGCATTAATATACCCATGTCTTATGAAAGGTAATGAACCCCTGTATACGCCCATATAACCATATAGGGTAATAACACCTCATCAAAGGGGATAAATTAGGTCGAAAACCAAACACGTGGTATAACGTATTGCTTACGTTTATATTTTTTGGCAATTTTGTACCCCTAGAAGGAAACAAGGTGGACCACCCAAATTTATCATAATAGATATTAGGGTCCTGTACTATAATACCCAATGTTGAAATTGGGCAATTTCCAAAATTTAAGGGGTGGGCCAAGGTACCCCTCCCAAATTTTTCAAGGGGTGCATTAATATACCCATGTCTTATGAAAGGGAATGGACCCCTGTATACGTCCATATAACTATATAGGGTAATAATACCTCATCAAAGGGGATAAATTAGGTCAAAAACCCCCGAAATTTGAATTTTTGGCAATTTTTTACCCATGAAAGGGAACGACATAGACACCCAATACTAATAGGGGTACATACTATGGTCCTAGGCTACCATACCAAATTTTTAGATTTGGCAATTTCCGAAATTTAAGGGGGGTGGTCCTATGTACCCCTGCCAAAATTTAGGGGATGGGCCAAGGTACCCCTGCCAAAATTTAGAGGGGGTGGTCCTAAGTACCCCTAGGTCATTGACCCTGGGCCAGGTCATTGACCTTTCACCCTGGTCGTAAAAGAGAGTGAGGATGAGTCATTCGGGCATACGGGGGCCACTACTACTATGTCACAGTTGTCAACAAATCGTAAAGCTTTACCCGCGCCCATAATGTAATGAACGCAGCAAGTACAACGTTTGAAAACTTTAACGGCTTATTTTCATTTTCAACATTTTTATATGTAATAACAGCATGTTTTCCCCAATGAATAGTACGCTTTGTACTTCGTACTGCGGTGCCCATAGGTAGCCGTAAAGCTTTTCTAACGTGCTAACAACCACTGATTGCAACAAAACCATTCTTTGTCCCCATTTGCCGTAGAACAAATTGATGAATAGCTTGGCTATGTACCTTAAGCCAGGGTTTAATCCAATATTTTTCTCATCTAACTGTATGCCTTCGTGGACATAACATTCTGCAATATATTTATTTTTATCTAATTTGCTTGCACATAAAATAAAAATGTTTCATTTAAAGAAATCTGCAATAAACTATGTAATCCTTTTACACTTATTTTAATTATATTTAATGTATAGCCTTATGCACTGCAAAACGCTCAATATTAGTTTTAACCTTTAAATGTATGAACATATTCCTATACATTGTATCCTTTACCTTGTCTTTAAACGTTTAGTAATATATGGTTTAATGTTTTTTAAGTACAATAATTATATATCATGTAATTTATTATAAAATGTCTATTTTCACATATAAAACAAAATCCATTGTATGTAAAAATTAAATATGTTAATGCGCAATCTTCTGCGCAGGTTTGTGATTATAAATGAGGTCATGACTTATACTAATATAAAGCGGATTCTACCGTGATAAGATGTACAGTCAAAGGCCGTCTGTTTCCGCTAGTGCAAAACGAAAAAGAAATACATCACTACATATAAAACCATTTTCAACTTCTCATAATAAAAAACAAAAAGGTGAAATTCAAACTAATCTTTTATTATCCAAAAGTAATACTGTAGACTCTAAGTATATTTCTCCACGTGAAAAACAGTTTCAACTTGAAAAACAAAAGAAAATTATACTTGTTAATCCAAATGATTCTGAAATTCCTGAAGAAGATGATACATGTCGCATAATATTTCCAACACAGGAGCCAATACCCGAACAAGTGTATAGAAGAAGTTTCAGAGAATCAACTGAAATACCATTTCAAGAGGAAGTAACAAGTCAAGATACAATTTCTAATGATAATCTTATATTCAATGAAGTAAAGTGTAATTGTACTACTAATAACGTAAGTGAAATTTGTGTAAAACAATTACTAGAAAATTATAAACTTTTTGAACCTTTACTTTGTGTAGGTTGTGCAAATCGTAGTGAAAATAAAACTGTGCATAAATGTTTAACTGAAACCGATGAGGAATTAAATACTGTTGTGTGGAATTTCCTAATTAAAAAATCAACACGTGATCAAATATTAAAACAATATTTGAAAATTCATGTAAAATATATAAATACCAACAATATTCTAAATCTTATAAACAAATTTAACTATTGATATCAAGAAATTACATTAAATGATTATCATATTTTTGATTTAAGAGAAGCATATCTGGAAAAGGACAAAAATGTGTTTCAAAAATCGTTATTGTAAACACCGGTGTATTTTCCTAAATAGATACGAGGAATGTGAATATCATTGTTCTTCTTTTTCTATAAAAGAACACTGTGTGTTAATGTGTATTGCCCGTTGGAAACCACATCGAGAACTTTTATGTTACGGATGTTTTCAAAACAGAAGCAAAATAGAAGAACACGATTGTATTACTTCGGACTATAATATGTTATGTTATAATGCATGGCGTACAATGGTAAGCGCACAAACTTTTGATGATTTATATGAACAATTTGCAGCACTGCATTCTGATACTGAAATTGATGATTGGGAATTTACATGTACATTACATAACATGTTATTAAACAAAGACAACATTGAATTAATTACCAAATTATTTTTACAAAAAGATTTACTATATAATCCGCATTTTAAAAAGTTGTAATGAAAACTCTTCTGTTAATCAATTTGTAAATAATAAAAACAGTGTGTATAAATTAGTGAAAACTGTCCAATATGTAAATGTGCATATACTAATATAAATCTTAAATGTATTAAACAATATATCAAAGAATGTTAACATTATTAAAAATACAAATGTATCTGTGTGTATATTTTATTGCTAATAAAATTTTATCAGTGTATATTACTTGTTTTCATTTTTTATTTCCTTAAATGTATTTTTCTTTTGTGTAAATGCGTTTTACAATATTATTATACTTAAAGTATTCTGTGAAAATTAATTCATGCAAGTAAAAAAACTTTAACATGTGCAAATAACAAAACAAAAATTCACATGTCATAAAATTTACTTGTGCATTTTATAATGCATGCAAGTAAAAAACTTTTTTCGTTTTTTTTGCATTTAGTTTTTAAACTTGTATTTTTATTTTCATTTTGTTTTAAACTTGTTTTGAAATTTTTATATCATATGTATATGAAAAAGTTTTTAGTTTTCATATTACATTTCTAATTAACGTATAACTTTTTATAATTTACAAGTTGTGTATTTGAAAAATAAGTTTCTTCGGATTAAAGCTCATTGTAAATACCAATTCTTATATCCAATAATAGTATATTACCTATTTTTATTATTATTCAGGAAAAGTTTTTAATAATAAATAAAAATCAAAAATAAAATTTTGGTTAAATATTTATTTCACTAACAGAAAAATATATACAAGCAAAATAATAATAATACAAAGAAATAATATATGTACAAAACAAAATATGTATACAAAAATTATGCTTTAAATGTTACATTTCTATCTTTCTCCAATAGTATATTGGGTAATTCCTCAATGTATTTCGGATTTTGTAATAATTCATTATATTGTTTCTTAAACAATTGTTCATTAACATACATATTAGCATGTGAAATCAAATAAATAATATAAACGTCGTTTCTTACATTTTCACTTGACATAATAAGCCATGTTTCCGCCTCTAATGACAGTTGGTTAACCAGCAAACAATGATGCCCAAGCTGATTGTAATAATTAAAGTTGCAGCCTTGACACAATAATACATTTTCAGGTTTCCAATTTAAAATACTTTTATGTACACAGTTTTTGTCCACAATATCAAAACCGCACTCACACTTTTCTTTTCGTCGCACTGATAAATCCATTGGTTCCTTTTGTGGTGATGGTGTAACACTTGCAATTGGTGTATCAGGTTTACATTCGTCCAATTCCTCAAATAAACGAAGAATTTCCTCTTCTTCCACCTCACTAAATAAGTCTGGCGATGGGGACCTTACTTCTTCTTCATCCTTTACATGTGACATTGGTGGTCTTGCTTCTTCCTCCTCTTCAATGAATAAACTTGTCAATGGTGGTCTTGCTTCCTCCGCATCCACATATAATGATGGAAACCTTGCTTCTTCATCCTCTTCAATAAATAAATCTGGCGATGGGGTTCTTGCTTCCTCATCCTCCACATATATCAATGGTAGTTGTGCTGGTGTTGCTTCTTCCTCATTCATATATATCAATGGTAGTTGTGCTGTTGTTCTTCCTTCTTCCTCCTCCTCCACATATATCAATGGTGGTTGTGCTGCTGTTCTTCCTTCTTCCTCCTCTTCAATAAATAAATCCGGCGATGGGGGTCTTGCTTTCTCATTCTCCACATATATCGCTGGTGGTGGTGATTGTCTTGCTTCTTCTTCTTTCTCAACATCCAGCGTCCATTTCATTGCTGGTACTTTTAATGTTGTACCAAACAATGGTCCAGTATATGATGCTCTCAATAATGAAGGTGATCCCACTGGTGATGTTGGAATTAAAACCGGTTCATGTCTAAGATGAATAATCTCCTCCTCAATAATTATTTCTGGAGATTCCGGAGCGTCTAAAGACTTAAACTTCTTCATTGCCGGTTCAATATTAGAATCCATCTCAAATCTGCCTCTCTACTTAACTCTTAATCGACTCTACAGCGTTGATGCCTCTATGAACAACTTCTCTTGAAACCCCAGTATATAAGGAAACATTTTATCACCAACGTCATATCACATGATCATTATATTTTTTCAAATATAATTTCAAAAACAACCCGTGATCATAAGCACATGATATACGGAAAACACGTAAACAATATGCTATCATGTTGTAGTCAAACCATATGATATTTTAAACCGACCTATTAAAACAAATATTATTTCGAAAACAACAAGTTTTCAAAGTTCAAAACATCTATAATGTTAAATTCAGTTTTATTTATCATTGGTAATCTCTCGCTTGTGTATTCAACGCTCTGGCAATCTTAATTAGTAACAAGGATCTTTAATCATATAAGTTCAATACCCTATCTATCTTATTTCGTAGTACGTCAACAGTTTCTTTTATAATATCTTATCATAGCGTTCCCATCACATGTTCACAATACGTAAAATCAACATTACTTGTGGCAGTGTCATATAATGTTTATTCATCTGTTGCTGTGCATCCCATCACGTGTTCACCTTATGCATAATCAAACGTGGTTAGTTATCAATCACATGTTACTTAATCATACTGCTGTAGCCCCAAATTACTTATCACATGATGTTTAGTCATACGTCAATGACCCCAATTACTTATCACATGATGTTTAATCATGTATCAAGGGTCAAAATTACTTCTTCTGGTATAGTCACATAATGTTTAGTCATGTATCAACGGTCAAAATTACTCATCATCACATAATGTTTCGTCGTTCAACAAGTTTATCTAATCGTACAAAGGTCAATTCATCCGGTTTTTCAAAGCGCGCAAAACCTCAGTTCATGTCTTAAGTTCTTCGGTGATCGATGTGCAAGAACAAGACTCCGTCTTTAGTACTGTAATCAAATATGGCTAAATAATGCAATAAAATAAAATAAAGTTATTTCCTATTTTCCCGAGTTCAATTCCTGTGTGCACATAAATATAATTTCATATTTTTTAAAAAATTCATTAAACAGGGGGGAGGGTGTCCCTAAAAAAACGTGGTCCCTATACAGGGGTCAATCTTGGGTCCTGGGGGCCATTTCCAGGGGTCATCCACTGTGAACTTCGTAGTGGTCATTCAACCTTTCCTTTCGTCATCTATCATTGTGAAACACATCACGTGTTCTTTATCAATCAATTGACCTTTCCCCTTTCCTAATCCTATTGCATCACCTCCTTCGATACTCCCCTTATCCTTAATTAAACAAGCGATAAACTATCTTATCAAGGCGCGGCAAGTCTTTTCATGTTTACCATACTAAATCTATACTACTCTTATGTACGCATTACGACATACTTCAACTCTGCTCGTCCCTTTCATGGCAAATTACTTGAAAGAGGACTCGTATTGCTTTGGGTTTTGATTTGATGGTCTGAGCCTTGCAGCCTCATGCCTCTCAATTAGGCTCACTAATAATGTGTCCTGCTCGTTCTTAGGTCTGCCACTATATAGAGTTTTAATAATGTTCTCCTTTTCCTCAATAGAGAAACTATCCGTGCATTTTCTCACTGCTTGGGCCGGTTGTTTTGGCTCGAACAAGAACGCCTGCTGAAGTTACAAACTCGACGCCTCACCTCGACGCCTTGCTAACTTTTCCATCTTCCGTACAAGTTTTTCTTTGTTAAGTCCACCCTTTTTACGGCTTGGTTCACCACTGTCACTGTTTCGGACATTGATAGACCCTACTAGGTTAAAGCAAAGAAACACTAATTAACTTCACTACACTACTTTTCGCAATGATCTTCACTTTCTACTTTTAACACAACCAACATGACCTTAAACAACAGTTCACCTGTTAAGTCATAACACATAACTGAACACTAGCGCTGTGGCGAGTGCCGCCGGTACTAGCGCGGCTGTGAGTTGAAGAAGGGACATATTCCTGGAATATGTTCCTTCTTCAACTCAATCGCATCTACATATTTTTGGCAAGCTCATTTGCAATAGTGAAATATGTTTCTTTTTCTGCTGTATGGATGTAGATACGTTCAAAGAAAAAAATGGCTATCTCAGTTTAATTTGTGATATTTTTGGAAAATGTACCTTTTTCAACTCACCCATTCAATTGTATTCAGAGTCTCTGGTTAGGACGTAGTATTTGACGAAGTTAATCAAAATGACTAATTAATCTAAAACAGAGGCTAATCTTTTACCCATGGTTTAGCGTGCGACACAACATTTCGTATTTCATATATTTTCATTTTTACAGACTACGCATCAAGGATGTTATAAAATAGAGGATCTGCCCCTACAAGAAAATCGTGAAGCCATACGTCAGAGCTTCGCCACACCTACTCTGCCCACTCCGCGCCACTAAGATTGCAATGTTTCGAGCCAACAATCATGGCGGGAGCTAGAGCAGCCAATCAAACGAGCCGGTTTAGACGATGCTCGGTTGTTTTTTGGCTTCATTGACTTCATATGATGAAGATACGTATGGGCAGATCCTCTATTTTATAACATCCTTGCTACGCATGCACTCATCTACTTTTCCGTTGTTGCCACATTTTTTTTCACCCGATGCATTGGCTTTATATAAGTTAATCATACCCAAATCATCATTTTAGTTGTACTCAAAGTAGACTCTGAATACCATAACGTGCACTTCCTTAGTAAAGAGTTAGTATGCTTACTAACTAGCAGTGCCGGATTTAGCATTTTGGCGCCCCTAGGCCCAATAATTTTTTCCGCCCCCTAGTCTGGTTAAAGTTAGGTTCCTAAAAACCTTTATTAAAAAATTATATCAGGCATATATGTTAATTGCTTAAACACCACTCCACAGTGGCAATACGATGCGTACCGCTCAACGACTTCCCTACAGCCAATCAGACCCCGTGTTTGAGATCAATGTTGTAACGAAGTTAATGTATAATGTTAAAAAATAGTTTAACTTTACCAACAATTATTTGTTCCAATGAACTTCAAAATCAGAATGCTTTATTAGCCTGATTTTTAAAAATCAATTCAAAAAATATGTTAAGCTATGGCTATTTATTTTTATTTCTAAATATTTTTTTTATTTTTTTCTCTCGGCCGTGCGCCCCCTGGGAGTTTGCGCCAATAGGCCCGGGCCTACCGGGCCTATTGGGAAATCCGGCCCTGCTAACTAGTCGATTAACGAATTCTCTCTGAATACCGCCTGGTGTGTTTTGTGTTCAAAATCTCACAGAAGTTATTTTGACAGCAGGACGGTCGTATCCAGTGCCTACTGTTCTTTAGAAAAATGTTATCACTCCCCTCAAGGAAAGTGAAACGAATTGGAGGGGTGGTAGCAAAAAATAAGACTGAGAAAGGAAACAGATGTGAAGTGGGGGGGAGGAAACTGTGGGTTCGATAAGCTGGAATTGTTCATGTAATAGCAGAAGAAAATTGGTTTACAACAATGGTTGGTTTACAAGTTTACAACAATGGAAAGAGCAAATGAAGTAAAAATTTCATCTTAAGATTCATTCGTACATCACTGTGGCTCTGTATTAAATGACGGAATTCCAGAGTCCTAGAACAAACGATAACGATAGAGACATCGAATTCCTCTACAACAATTAAAAGTTTACAACAATGGTAAGAACAAAATGTCGAAAAAGTGCTACCTTGGGGTTAGAGTTGCCAAATCTGGTAAATAAGAAAAAAGCGGCACCCCCTCAAAATTCCCTATGATATAGGTTTAAGTGTGAAGTATCTCTGTTCGAACCCATCTATGGGAAGGAAATGTATTATTGTGAACAAAAGTGCATAGCACCTGTATTCTGCATATGCTTAGTACATTCATTAATAAGCTTAATAGATATATTGTGCTAAAATAAGAAACTGAAGTTGGTATTAGTTATTTTATTGTATTTATCAGTAACTTGCCACTTTAAAATTATCGAAACAGATGAACAGAAGTGTATTAATCTTTATGTGACAATTTTGGATTTGGAAAATGAATTTTATTCTTTAAATTTATACTTAGGTCCCGTCTCATATAGCCTCGCTGCTGAAATGGACATTAAACTAGTGATGTATCGCTCGCGAGTGAGCCGATTCTTCTGACTAACTCTTTTGTATGAGTGAGTGAGTCGTTGTTCACTAGAAATGAGCAACGATTCTTCAAGAGTCGTTACTCTTCGAGAGTCGTTGTTCTTTGCGAGTCGTGGTTCTTCGGGAATCATGATTCTCCGGGAGTCGTGGTTCGTCATTGTTCTTCGGGAGTCGTGGTTCTTCAGGAGTCATGGTTCTTTTTGAACCACTGTTCTCTAGAAGGGACGATTCTTTAGGAGTGGCAATGTTTGGAGAACGTGAATCTTGTACGTCGCTCACTCGCGAACCGCCCTCTTGCTTTTTAATCTTGTTGGTTGATTCAGTCAGTTGCTGTTTTGAAGGGGTAGTTTCGCTGCTTCTCACTGAGGCGAGCGCCTCTTCAGTCGAGTTCGGCAAATGTGCGTTGCCTTAGTGTATTTGCACCTCTGACATGAATAAATTAAAAAGAGTATCAACAATGTAAATGTTTAGCACTTTGATGTGGCAGTTGGACTCACATTGATATTTTACATATAAAGCGTAAACGTTTAACTATCAATTAAAATCGAATCTGCAGAATGGAGGAGTAGGCCAAGTACGTAAAAGCCCGAAAGAGCTGGTCTTTCCTGTTCCCTGGATCTGCTCTTGCAATCGTACATAGACAATTAAATATTCAGTTGAGAAATTAATGAAAACAAGAGCGCACCAGTAATAGAGATTAGTCGAACTCTGCGTTTGTTTGTATATACATCAATGTTGTGCAACTGTTAGTTTTAAACAAAAGTATGTGTTATACAATTCTTAAGGGAAATGGTATGTTAAAATGAGCATATGTAATTCAATAAATTCGTACTAATTACAGTAAATTTTAAATATATTATATAATAGGAGAGAATTTATCCTGACTGTCTTAGTTAATTATTTTCGTTGCAAAAGGTAATTTCAGCTTAAATAACGAGGGTATTCTAAGATACTTTTATAATATAGACCTATATGGAAATTCTTAAGACTGTCCAGATTTACTACTCCTAGAAGACTTTCTCGTTGATACTCCACCCCCATACATCACTCCATCATATGTTGCACAGTGACCTCCCAATACTAATAGGGCTCCCCCTCGTCTTCATTGCGTCCAGAGTAGCCCCTGGACAGAACATAACCTTCATTCGTCTTTCTAATACTCTTTATGTTGTGTTGTGTTGTCAAGAGCACCTCATGGATTCATCCTGCATCATTGCTTTGCTATCACTTACATCATAATGAATTGAAAGCCAGTATTCCTATCCTATCCTGATGATTATGGTTAACGGCCATAATGACCTGTACTAAATGCACTTAATTATAATAAAGATTATATAAAACCTCCTTGTCCCTCGACAATACACCCAAATCAAAGTGAATCGTAACTTCACATCCCAAATAAAGGGCGTAACCCTTTGGGTGGGTGCTAGCTACGGCTAGCAAATAATAAAAAAAAATCTTAAGACTGTGATGTACAAAATTCAAAACGTATTTCCCGTAAGTTGTACCTACAACATAACTGAATTTTATGGAAGCGCACACGGTTGGGATGGGTGGGACCGATGCCCCTGTTAAGGTTTTCTGTACTTAAAACGGTTCTTAAACCGCAATGTTATGTTATTGACACAATACGTCTATTATATAAAATGACAAGAATCTTGTAATCACTCCAAGAGAAAACAGTTGAACCATTTAATTTTTTAAATATATATAATTATTAGCACCTACTTCGAATTCAATTTTTATCATGTTACTTTGATTTGATTCAGGTTCGTATCCACGGGGGGCACGGGGACCGGTCCACTTCTAAATTTTTACTGCCTTCCCTAAAATTTTCACGGTAGGCTTGCAAATGACCTATAATATGGTGATGAACTATAATATGGTTAGGTCACCCTCCCTAACATCCACCGAGCCCCCCTACATTTTTGGGCTGGCTACGGGCCTGATTTGATTTGGTTTTGAGAGCGTCCTTTTCAGTAGCGAGGCACTGTAGCTCTGTACTAAAGCGTCGTTTTTTATTCCATCAATCACTAAATAAACTATTCCATAAACTGTTGTGCCTTGAAGACAGCACCGTAACTTAGATTTTTCTGGGCATTAATATTTGGGTCCCGTAGAAGTTGTTTTGGGCCCTCCCACAAAATTCGAAAATAGGCCCCTTCTTTCCATCCTTCTCTTACTCTATGTATGCCCTCCGGAGCCTGTGGGTCCCTCTCCACGCCCCTGGGCCTATTCCATTCATGGCAAATTAATTAAGGGAACAATACTGACAAATATCAAAGCCATACGAATAAATATTATTTCTAAGGCCCCTAATAGTAGATTTTTTAAAAATGAAATGGGCCCAATACTCATTTTTGTTTTATTTACCTTTTCTGTGCTGTTTTGTTTATGTAATATAATGAATCTGTTTGATGCTTTATTTATAATTTCATGTTCGTATCGTATATGAAGTAAGGAAATTTTGTCTTAAAGTTGGACCCCTCCAACGGCAGGGAACTGCCCTGGAAGGGCAGTTGCCCGCCTGCCCCCCCCCCCGCCATAAGTAACGACCCTGCTTGAAGACAAATTGTCAGAGGGTTAGCAACTTTAAATATCTTATGTATCAGCGATATTCCAGTCTTGGGAAGTAACGTAACGCAAGTAACGCGTTACCTTTTAAGTAACGTTTCCTAGTAACGCGTTACATTTTTTCCAAAGTAACTGTAACGGTAACGCGTTACAAATTTTTAAGTAACGTACCTAGTTTGCGTTACATTTTCGCGTTACATTTCGGATGAGTAACTACTATATATGTATATTTTTTTCGGAAACAAATGTTTCTTTCCTGTAAGTGAATTTCTCAGAATGGAACAATGGAGCATGAACGATGTCAGTGACCGACAATTCCTGCACTGTTCGCCTTTTCTCGTTTCGCCTTATGACCTCTAGCAATGAAATTAGCATGTAAAACCTGTTATCACTTTTCATCTTAATGCAAGGCGGAACGGGAAATCTCGATGTGCATTTTTCCGTTTCGCCTTACGAACTTTACGTTGGCATGCTTGCAAATACATTCATAGATACAATTTGATTTGTTTATTTACATAACAAAATATAGTGCCACTTGCTGCTTTTGGAAGATGAGGACAGCCTCAGGGAAATCACGTGTACTGATTGCAAGCACCTGGAATATTTTGTCTTAGATTTTGAGAGCTCCAAATCAATACATTCAGTGAGTGAACTACTAGTATAATGGTACAGGTAGTCTATTTTACTTTGAATGGTGTTGTTTTTATAAAGATGAAGAACGAAAATATTTTATCGTTCGAATATTTGAAAGAATACATTTTCTTAAAAGTTGAAGATGATGGCGAACAGCAGTGGCGTATTTAGGGGTGGGGCTTCCGGGCTTAAGCCCCCCCCCCCCCCCCCCCGAAATATTACTTACTATAGTAAAGTAGGTCTATATAAAATATCTTGAAGAATTTTCACATTTTCAGGTAAAGCCCCACCGAAACAAAATCGTAAGTACGCTACTGCTGAACAGAATTTAAAAGTAAAGTGGTGTCCCGGCAGGAAATATTTATCAACAATTAGGGTGCCATAATGAACGACATTCAGTAAGGGTTTAATATGAATAAACGGTGTTCTGATGAGCAGGCCTACTTTATTGATGTAATTTTGATACTATGTAATATTGGGGTTCTTTTAGATCAGTTTGCATATCCTAAAGTCCCGTTGATTGTACCTAGTAGAGTTTGGAACAACTAGCTTTAAAAAGCATGTATCGATTTTAGAGTTATTGGCAATTTTGATTCACCCCCAGTTCATGTGTTCTCATTTCGTCAGTTGTAGTGTAATGTTTCTCTATATTCTGTATTTTTAATTTTACATAGCAACATTGTTATTATTATATAATTAGTTTAGCAGAATAATAATAAGCAACCATTTTTTCTAACGCTTAGGGATGGGCACGAGTCAAGCTAAAACTCGACTCGAATCCAACTCGAGTTTCGAGTCGAGTCAAAAGTAATATTCTCGAGTCGAGTTCCGAACCGACTCACTATTTTTGGCGTCGAGTTTCGAGTCGAGTCGAGTTTGATAAGTTGCTCGCTCGTTTTAACTCGTTTTAAAATCATGGGCTGATTACACTGGAAAGCGAAAGCCATGAGAAATGTAAGCTAAGCAGTAATATGGAATACTTTTAGTGTTGCTCACGAGAGGGGACACTGCTCGCATCACGTCTCGTCTCGATAGCGAGACTACAAGAGATTTTTTATAACAAGCTTAGCTCGGCTCGGCTTAACTAAGCCGATGGCTCGAGCCGGCTCGCTTGGGGTGAACCTTCGGCTCGAGCTGGCTTGGTTGGGATAAGCCATCTGCTCGATTCGACTCAACTGAGCGAAGGGCTCTAGCCGACTCGGTTGGGTGAGTTGTTGGCTCACTCACTTCTTTGAGTCAATAGTGAATGAGCTGTGAGCGATCTGCTTGAGTCGTTGACAATTCTAAACCCGGACCGAGCAGTTTTGAAGATATTTGGCCAGTGCCCTATAACTTTTAACAATGTTTGGCTCGAGCCCGAATACTCAACCTAGACCCTCAACCCAAATTCAGAAGCTTGTGAACAATGTCCTTTACTCCTAGACTTCACGACTACCGAGGTTGGCAATCAACTACTTTTTAGTATTCATATATAAACCGCCTATCTTTCATGTTTATACACAGTGTTGTTATAATAATAATAATAATAATAATAATAATAATAATAATAATAATAATAATAATAATAATAATAATAATAATAATAGTAATAATACAGTGGTGCCCACCCCCCCTCATGTCCATGACGCACCCCCCTCAATTGTCTATCTGTAGGTGTTCTTCCATGAAAAAAAAATCTTTTCGATTAATTTTTACCCCCCCCCCTCAAACATATTTATATGGATTTTTAACCCCCCCAAATATTTCAATGACGCAGTTTGCGTCATAGCCCCCCCTTGTGGGCACCCCTGAATAATAATAATAATAATAGCGGTAGTAATAGCAGTACGGAAAACTGAAGTAATAAAATTTTTTCCACATATTCAAAGTTTCGGACCTAAAAGTAACGCGTTACTTTCGAAGTAAAGTAACAGTTACTTTTTGAGGCAAGTAACGCGTTACTAACGCGTTACATTTTAAGAGAAAGTAAAGTAACTTGTAACGCGTTACATTTTTACCCAACACTGCGATATTCATTGTAGCAACAACTATCAGTTAATGGTTTGAGCAAACCTTTATACCCCTCGTGTAGCTATAGTATCGCCAAACGAATCTTTGCAAGTTATTCGTTCATAAAGAGCTTGTTGGGGGAAGAAGGGGAGAAGAAAGGTATAATAGTGTAGTAATTGGCTGAGTAACTAGTTTTTACATTTTTTGTCCTTGCGTGAAATAAGGAAATTTTATTACATTTAAAAATCCCACCTAAAATTTTAATGACGCCATAGGCGTCATGTTATCCCCTTGTGGGCATCCCTACCAGCGGGAATTCTCCTACAGATATAAACTCTGAAATCGAAATTACCAACCAGTAGCGTTTTTTCAGATTTGGCTTCGAGGGAAGCAAGAACCCTTGATATAAGTAAAATTTCGCGTTTTTCACTACTATTCTATTGATAAAATCTATATAAATCTCAAACTCAGGGGGCAGGCAAATGCCCCTCCCTGCCCTCCCTAAATGACGCCACTGTTACCAGTGACTGAAACTTGACATTTTAACATTTAAAACAAGCTCTTGCTTCGCTTACGTTAGAATATTATTTTATAATGGTTTAAATTATGCTCCACAGATGGCAGCACAAAGTTGATCTTTGGTGGTTGTACAATTTGAAAAACATTTTCACATCTAGGTAAATATTTATTTAGTATATTATTTTTAATATTACAGTAATTAAGCTGGTATGTCTGCAATTCGAAATCTTTGCAGCATTGCCAAACTTTAAACAAGTAAATAACGGTATGCACTAATAAAAGTAGTAGATCTAAGGTATTTTAGCAGTTGAGAGCACATATTACGCATTCAACTATTTCTAAAAGCGCTGGGCATGCTTTTTACCAATATATTTTAAACTCCTATTTCGTCATCTAAAGTTTGGTAATCAGTTCGATGTACTTGATATCGCAATTTGGAAAGTCGTATCGTTTACTGTGCATCCTTATGTCATCTCGGATTTAGATTTTTATCATGATCTTGTCATTTTCCACGTTTCACACGGCAACCTTGAACATACCACCCCTCTCATCAAACAAATGGAAACTAAACACTATGATCGATCTACGAGATAGACCCGCCACCATTGAGGACATCGAACAAGCAGTTTCCCACGTCACTTTAGCACTTCGTACTGCAGAGGCAGCAAGTACCAACATCAAAATCTCTTGATCCTAAAACGGTCAATGCGATAGTTTTCATCTACAACTGTATATTCATCTGAAACGCTGGGCTAGGCGTCGATGGCAGCACACACTACATCCAGCATATAAGACACTATGGAACAAACTGCGTGCAAAGCTCAAGATGCTATATGCGACAAAATCAACAATACTTAGGAAGGCACTTTTCGAAATGTAACAGTAAATGATCGCAAAATCTGGACGTACTCCAAAGCATTCCAACGTACTACAAACGCTTCAAAAGCTAGAGTCATACAAGGACCTCAAGGACTGACTCAAGACTCTCAGTCGCAAGCGGATATTTTTGCCGACTCTTTGGAAGAACAGTTCCAGCCCAATAGAGCAATTCTCGATCCTTATTTCCAACAGCACATCCGAACCACATTATATACCATACGTAAACAAAACCTTACAGATGATATCATTTTAGTAACACCTCGGGAAATAGAAAGACATATCAAACGTCTGCCGGCAAGAACAGCATCTGGGGCTGATGGGATTAGAACTGAGATACTGAAACACCCAACAAGGAAATTACTGGTCTTCTTAACTTATTTATTTAATGCCATCCTTCAACTATGCTACTTCCCAAAGACCTGGAAGGAAGCTCGTATCATCACAATACCCAAACCTGGAAAAAATCCGTTGCTCCCGGCAAACTATAGGCCGATCAGTCTTCTGTCACACTTAAGTAAATTATTTGAGCGTGTGTTACTCTGGAGGCTAAGACAGCATGTAGTCAATAATGATCTCATACCATCCCATCAGTTTGGGTTTCGTGCACAACATAGTACTACTACGCAACTCGTACGCGTAGTAGATCACTCAACAGTGGCTTTCAACAGAAACCAACACACCTTTGGAGTATATCTGGATGTGTCAAAAGCATTTGATAAAGTCTGGTTAGCAGGGTTACTATATAAACTATACACCCAAGATCTTCCAAATCATCTTCTGCATTTACTTCGTTCTTACCTCATTGGCAGAAAATTTCATGTGTCTGTTGACGGTGTCAAATCCTCCTCTAGGACTATCAAAGCAGGTGTTCCACATGGCGCTGTACTTTCACCGCTTCTATATACTCTGTATACAGCAAATCTTCCGACCCTACCACATTGCTTTCTCGCAACGTACGCCGATGATACTGCCTTTTCCACGACCAATAGCTCTCTTGCACAATGCTACATCTATATGCAACGTCAACTAACAAGTTTTCAGGGATGGGCAAGACGTTGGAGGATTAAAGTAAATACAGACAAAAGTTGTGCTGTCATCCACAGTCGAAGACGCATCCGCGTCCCTCGACATCTTATCTATGAGAATGCATACATTCCTCACGCCACCAACGCCAAATACTTAGGAGTGACTTTAGACCGTGGGTTAACGTTCGCCGCACATATCAGCGACATAAAGCAAAGAGCTTTACGAAAAATCTCAACGTTATATCCCATCTTTCGCTGCAGTTCAATTTCTCATGAGGTCCGCGTTCACACACTTAAGATGATAGTCCTGTCCGCCCTCTCATATGCATGCCCTGACTGGCAACACGCTTCATAGAGTCACCTTCGAACACTTGAAAGTGTGCAAACTGGAGCTGGTCGTATAATCACTGGTCACGATAGATATACACGAAATAGACAAATTCTGGAAGATTTGGAGCTTCCTACTGTTAGAGAACTACTGCGACATCTTCACAGTAAGTTCTGGCGTACTTTACCCAGACACATTAATCCAGCAATAGCTAACATCGGCACCGAATTCGCTCTACGAAATGTCCATCGCACGCCACGCATTTAATATCTTCCCAGCGTTCGCACTGATATCATCATCAGCTACTCTGCGACAGTTGCCGATGTAGCCTATCACACCAAACAAAACAATAGTGCCACCCAACAAACCACCTGCACATGTTGTATATATCTTTTATACCATCTAACTCACGGGCTCAAGTTCACGGGGTCCTCAGATCGATTCTCCCTGAAGACGTATTTTTCTTTACAACAATAGAAGTTTTTTAAAAATTATCCAGTCATCCGAGAAAAGGAAATTTTGTAGAAACACAAGATTTCACTTTTGTATTCACATTATCGCGAAGAAATATGATCATTTCTTGCAGTTCAAACCGTAGACAATAAGTTAGTGAATAATGTTTTTCGGTCATTTTAAAAACAATGTCCACTGTGTTGTTGTCGGCAGAGCTCTACACTGTAGACCTTAAAGTCGCAAGTTTCTGAAGAAAACAGTGTCCATTTTTATTATTATTATTATTATTATTATTATTATTATTATTATTATTATTATTATTATTATTATTATTATTATTATTATTATTATTATTATTATTATTATTAGAATGACAAAAAGGAAAGGGAAAGACACATAGTCGAAGCTATTGATAGGAACAGAAGAGATATACTTTATGTCAGATTCTTTTTTAGGTTTACACATGAATGTTATATTATTACATTTCTGCATTGACAGATAGAATTATTATTTTACGAGAACAAGAAATGGAGTATAAATATTTGTTAACTGGTAGCAGTAATGAATTTTGTTTCGCCCTTCTTCTAGATAGGTTGAGTTGATTTTGAGTTTAACGTCCCTTTCAGCAGCAAGGCTATATGAGACGGGACTACTGATTAACGTGGAACCCGAACCACATGAGCTCCTGCCGGCAATCGAATCCGGATTTTTCTAGGTAGGAAGGTAAGGTGAAGTGATACCTTGAATAGAATCGTTCTTGTGACAAGAGTTGTAAGTTCGATCACTATTTGTCATTCCTTTAATGCTTTATCAACGTTGCATGTAGCGTTAAAGCTAATATTAATAACTTACTGGCGAAATCACGTGTAAAATTGGAAAACCGATTTAATTGTGTAAATTCGCACACAGATCGAGGTAACGAAGCCAGAGTAATGTGCACATGTCTCTGCTCTGGCCATTCTCCCTCGTAGAGTACCGGTATTCGATAGCAAGGTAGTCTGAAGATCTTGTAGTCCACGAATCGACCACGCACGCAGAACCATTGTTAAGCTGATTTTGAGTTTAACGACCAATGTAGTGCACGCAGAACCATTCTTATTTCTTAAACACAAGTAGAAAAGGCCAAAAAAAAAAAAAAAAAAAAAAAAAAAAACCGAATCGAGATGCATGAAGTTTACAGCTAACAAGTAAGACCGAACCAAAGGTATGGGTCATTACGTGATTTGTTTAAAGAAACAATAAAATGGAGAAAAGATGTTTTGTCTGTGTCTAGGAACGGAGTATAAGTAAAAAGAAAAAGAAAAAAAAAGGAACTACACTTCTGTCCAGAACTTCTGTCGAATATCTTTCAAAATTACATAAATAGAAATAACTCTCTTTGTTATGATAGAAAATGTTAAATGTCTTCTTAGAAATACGCAGAAAAAGGAAACCAATATTTTCAAACTAAAAAATTCTGCAAAATATTAAGAAATAAAGAAATTATAATTAAAAAGAGAAATCTCCGAAACTCATTGCCAAATCTAAGTTCCGTTTTCGTAAGTGTGGCAAACGCACGGCGAAATTTACAGAGACAGAAGGAACTTTATGTTTTATTAGAAATACAACGTAAATCTTTCATAATGTTAGTTACTATACTTATTTCATAGCTCTAATATAGTGGTTTTCAAAGCTAAATAGAAGAAAGTCTAGGATAGGACCTTATATATGCCTATCCTATATAAAAGAAATAATAATAATAATAATAATAATAATAATAATATGATAGTTTTTACGTCCGACCCGTTTCGGGCTACTGTGCATTTTCGGTAATGCTCGGAAAATAGAATAGGTCCTGGACCACACGTTGGACTGATATTGTATTTTTACCCGTATGAATCGGGTTTGCCCGATTGAACCGTATGAATAGGGATAACCTGATAATCCCGTTTTCATGAAAACAAGCTTAGTCTGTCATGATTGTAAATAATGTGTTGTTTCACTTTATTATCGTAACGCAAATTGTTCTAATTATCACGTAGGAACTCATAACGAGTCTATCGGGTCAAACGGTCCAAACAGGCCAAACACGGGTCAAACAGGTTTATCAGGTCTAAGGATCGAGTAAACCAAACGCAATGGGTATCGGGCGGGTACAGTTTACCCGAAAAGTTCAAGCACTAATTATAGGTTAAAGTCAATACTTAAGAGCTCTAATTGTTTGCATTCACTTTTTTTTTATTTTTCTTTCTTTTTTTTAGTTAGCCGACCAACGAACTTGCGGATACATAAATATAAATGCTGAAATCTAAATTATTGCATTATATTATTGCAATGAGCATCAACGTGATTTACTATTAGGAGTTAGCGTGATGCACTAATATTAGTCTTTTATAAATGTTATTATTATTATTATTATTATTATTATTATTATTATTATTATTATTATTATTTGTTTATGCCCTTCATGCAACTTAGAATCAATCTCACATAAAGCACTATATCAGACCTGATTGAACATTATTTTGAAAGTTCTCACATAAATAGATAAAATAAACAATTGGAACTTAATACTTCAAGAGTTCAAAACATGTCCTCGTTTTCGTTTTCTTCAGTTTCTGAGGACGATTGATCTGTCTCGATGACATGATCTTTGTCTCCATCAAAAATATTTTGCAAGACACGATAACTTTGTTCAATGTCCTGGGAAAACATTATTATTATTATTATTATTATTATTATTATTATTATTATTATTATTATTATTATTATTATTATTATTATTATTCGACAGGCCATCTGTCTATAATGACAATTTAAAACTTTTTCTTTAAAACAGAAATGATTAAAAAGCATTCTATTAAATACCTAAATCCTCATATGTATTAATGTATGCAGGTTAATATCTGAGTAATGAAGCTATCATTATTAATTTCCTGTGTATAGTATCCTAATTTGTAGTTTGTCTAGTTTTTATACACGTGATGAATCACATTAGAAAGAAACTGATCAATTATATATTGACCTGTATAACTATATCTTAAAGTTAGAAATAATGTACTTACAAGCAGAGCAGATAAACAGGCAGAATCTTTATTAAGTCTATTACTAATATTACATATTATTATTAGCAATAATAATAATGATAACTAAATTCCTGGCGTAACAGCCTTTAGAAAGCCTGGACTTATGGCACTCATTTCTGTGGGGTAATGTGTTTAGAGGTCTGCACGGGCTCGGGCTACTATGATAACCGTAATGGGTTTAGCCATACTGAGAACTTTATACAGTTCTACCTGAGTTGGTGCGGCAACGCCGAAATCTAGTTACAATGAAGGATTTATGGTAGGGACAAGTAAACTTTTAGATCTAGATCTTCGAGGAAAAAATTGATTGTTTTGTCGCGTACTATAATAATAGGTATTAAACATTTTATACGTGAAAAAAATAAATAAATAAATAAATAAAATAAAATAAATAAATAAATAAAAAGAAATAAGCCACAAATTATTCCAAGCGATCAGGCAGTTTGTGGTAGTGATTTTCTGATATGCGTCTACTAAGAGAGCGAAACTTAACATGTCTTCATAGTGTTGTGGCAGTGGTGGCGACCCTGCAAAATATGGATTTGACACTAATATAGATTATTTTCGATAATTTTTTTATGATATTACCCCTCCCACTCCACCTAGGTGTGGCAGGGGATGTTACTCCCGACAGTATTATTTTCCAGATTGTAAATAATATGTATACCAAGTTTGGTAAAAAACATGCTTCAGATGTTCCACAGTTATGCTGGAACATACACACATACACGTATACATACATTTATATAATTCTAGACTTGAAATATAAAATAACGTATTCAAAATTACCTGAATGCCACTCATTCTAGCTTTGGAACTTCTTTTATAAAATAACAGACAAATTCTGACCAAAGCATATATTAACTAATAAATAATTAGCGTTACAGTTTCGGCAAATTAACCGAAAAATTAAATCAAAATTACCATATTTTCTCGTATTGTAGCCATGTTTTTACACACAAACAGTAAAACAGTACAGGAAAAGAAATTACCGCATGCATTTGCATACGTTGATTACCGTACATCTCTGGCCTTATTTATGTTCCCTATCGAATTACTGCTACAACTTAAAAAAAAAAGTATCACTGTCACTGTACACCACGTGAAGAAGTTTGGTTAATGTGGCGTAATATTTCCTCAATTAATATTGAATTTTAGAAGAGGAATTTTTAGGAACTAGGATAGGCATCTGTGGTCTTTTAAGCCCATCATGTATATGACGGATGGCACTTTTCAGCGATCATACTACCCGAGAAAATGGGGAAGGAAGAAAGTTGGCTGGGACCTTTATGTTAGGTTACATCCCGGCATTTGCCTGGTGTGGATGAGGAAAATCCAGGAAAAAACACTGGATGGCTGACCTGACAAGTAGTGATGTGAGGTGAAAAATTTTCCGCTATATTTTTCCGGAAAATTTTCCGTTCTAAAAAAATATCAGTAATCAAGTAACAATTCCTCAGCAATCATGAAATTGATTGAATTCATGTATAGAAATGTTAAAAAGTGAAAGATCGTTTAAAGAATCTGAAAATTTTCATGGCTCAGACAATTTTCAGTACTATGTAGGAACAAAAACAATTTTTCATGAATCGAAATATTTTCTGCCTTATATGGAAAAATTGAAGAACTTTTTATGAGTCGGAAAGTTTTCATCATTTTGAAGCAAGAAGTGAAATAACTTTTTTGTGAATCGGGAAGTGTTATTGCTCTGTAGAAACAAGTGAGGAATTTTCATAGATCGGAAAATTTTCATCACGATGTAGATACAAGTGGAAAACACTTTTCTTAGACCTGACAATTTTGGATATTATGTATAGTGATGTTAGGTGGAAAATTTTCCACTATATTTAACTACACATAGAGCTACAAAATTGAATTTCAGTAGAGAATAGTTAGCCAGCAACAAATTATAATTTTCCAATTAGCTTTCGGGAACCGGAAAATTTTCTATTTCAAGTTGGGAAATAAAATTTTACAGTGTTTCTCTCTCTCTTCCTCTGCGAGCTCCTTCGTTGCTAAGCGGTTAGCATACGCGCCTTTGGCATGGAAAACCTGGCTTCGATTTCCAGCGGGAGCTCATGTAGTTCGTATTCCACGTTGATCAGTTGGTACAGTTTTATATAGTCTCGCTGTTGAAAGGGACGTTAAACTCAAAATCAACTCAATTCAACTACTCTCTCTCTCTCTCTCTCTCTGTGTGTGTGTGTGTGTGTGTATGCAAAGTGCCGAGAACATACATCGAGTTCGTAGAGTACAAATATCCCATTCTATTATTTAAAATTTCAATTTATTAAAAGTCATGAATATTTTCCGATTCATAAAAACATACTCCACTTATTCATTCGATTCATGAAAAATTGTTCCACTTGTTCCTACATAGTACTGAAAATTGTCTGAGCCATGAAAATTTTCAGAATCTTTAAACGATCTTTCACTTTCTAACATTTCTATATATGAATTCAATCAATTTTATGAGTACTGACGAATTGTTACTTGATCATTTATATTTGTTAAGAGCGGAACATTTTCCGGAAAAATATAGAAGAAAATTTTCCACCTCACATCTCGACTAAACAACGATGTAGGAATAAGTGGAGTATGTTTTATGAATCGGAAAATTTTCCGGAAAATTTTCATCACTGTACAGGACAGACAATTTTTCGATTAATGAAAAATTGTTCCACTAGTTCCTACATCGTACTGAAAATTGTCTGAGCCATGAAAATTTTCAGATTCTATAAAAGATCTTTCACGTTTTAACGTTTATATATATGAATTCAATGAATTTTATGAATACTGACGAATTGTTACTTAATCACTGATATTTGTTAAGAACGGAAAATTTTCCGGAAAAGTATAGAAGAAAATTTTCCACCTCACATCTCGACTAAACAACGATGTAGGTATAAATGGAGTATGTTTTTATGAATCGGAAAATTTTCCGGAAAATTTTCATCATTGTACAGGACAGACAATTTTTCGATTCATGAAAAAATTGTTCCACTAGTTCCTACATCGTACTGAAAATTGTCTGAGCCATGAAAATTTTCAGATTGTATAAACGATCTTTCACGTTTTAACGTTTATATATATGAATTTAATCAATTTTATGAATACTGACGAATTGTTACTTAATCACTGATATTTGTTAAGAACGGAAAATTTTCCGGAAAAATATAGAAGAAAATTTTCCACCTCACATCTCGACTAAACAACGATGTAGGAATAAGTGGAGTATGTTTTTATGAATCGGAAAATTTTCCGGAAAATTTTCATCACTGCTGACAAGGTTTTTATACATTTCCAACTGAGTGACCGCACTGGAAATTGAACCCGGGACCGCTCTCACCTAAGGTAAGTGCGTTAGCGATTACGCTACACGGGGCCACGTTACCAGAAGAGGTAGTATATTCCTATCACTTCCGGTTTTAGTAGTAGAGATATGTATTATCGTAGATATGGTATGTATTCTTGGGACTCTCATTTAACTGTAGAAAATGTCTTCTCGTTATCCATTAGCCTACCGTTTTTACTCTATACCGTTCAACGTTAAAACCGGAAGTGGTTGGTTTCTGTCCCTTCCGGTTTGAATAAAGGTTAAGAGAGAAGATGGTATTTATTCTTAGAACGCAAAATCGATTCCAAGAAAAGCACTTCTCGCTATCACTTATCGTTTTTGTTCTATGTAGATCAATATAGAAACCGGAAGTAAGTTGTAATGGATTTCTACCACTTCCGGTTTTAGTAGAGAGATTAGAGTGGGAATAGAATGCATTCTTGGAATGCTTAATTGATTGGACAATACACTTTCTCGCTATCTACTGTATTGCCGTTTCTACTCTGTAGCAATCAACTTTAGAATACAAAATGGTTAATTTCTACCACTTCTGGTTTCAATAGAGGATCAATATGGGACGTGGTACCTATTCTTAGAACACAAAATCATTTTTTTTTAAAAAAAAAAGCTTTTCGCTTTTTCTTATTGGTTTTGGTATAAGTAATCAATATTGAAACCGGAAGTTGTGGTGGATTTGTGTCACTTCCGGTTTTAGTAAAGAGTTAAGGATGGAGATGAAATGTATTCTTGGAAAGTTTAATCGATTGCAGAAAACCGCATCTGGTCATCTATTATAATTTTCACTCTCTATTGATCAATGTTAAAACCGGAAATGGCTTATTTGTACAACTTCCGGTGTGAATACTACCTCCAGCAACGAAGTTGGTTTCTAACTTTCGATCTTCTACCTCGCCAAAATTGATGATAATCTATCCAATGGATCTCGAGATTTTTTCTTTCCTGGACGGACGAACGAACATGATAAATAAACTCCTTAAAAGTAGGCACTGGGAATGTTGCAACAGATTTTGTTTTTCAAACCAGTTTCCGAGAAAAAGAGAAAAACTATAAAAGCACCATCGAAAGTATTGTAAATAATATTATTTAGTATTATTATTATTGTTATTATTATTAGAGACCGGATGTTAGGCAAAATGCCTATTCTTTAATATTAAAGATATGATCAAAAATAACGTTTTAAAGTTTATATGGGGGGTTATAGTTTCGATTTAAGCCAATTTTATTTTGCCTATTTTGCCTCTTACTGCTTAAATAATTGCTTTAGTGCCTAATATTGCCTATTCTATGCATTTTCTTCAAAATAAGTCTTCATTGGGAAAATATGTAATTTACGTAACATAATACACACACATTTACTTATATTATCTGTTTGTAAATACAAGCTCGTGGTACGTTACAATATATGTACAGGATGAACTTCAAAGACGTTCACATACTTCGGGAGGTGATTCGTGACATGAAAAGAAGATAAAAGTCCTCTTGAATTTCACGAATCATCATCTGAAGTATGTGCGCACCTTTATGTCCCGTTCCAGTTGTCAGGATTCGATTTCGATTCCAATTTGGCACCCTTGTCACTCGAACACGACGCAGAATTCGACAACATGCAACAGCACTTTTTGTCTTCTTTTCATGTCACGAATCACCTCCCTAAGTATGTGCACATCTTTCAGATTCACCAAGTATGTGCAATGCATAACATGCCTCGTTTTTATATATACAGTAAAAGAAGATATTATTTAACAAACAAGTATGTTTCTATATTCTTTGAACACTATTTATGACTTGAATCTATTTTTTAATGATATTGAGTATTTATCTTCATTATTTCAAGTTACATTTTAGTGCCTATTTTACTGCCTATTTTCCAGATTTTTAGTGCCTAAACATCGGGTCTCTAATTATAATAATAATAATAATAATAATAATAATAATAATAATAATAATAATAATAATAATAATAATAATAATAATAATAATAATAATAATAATAACCGTGTAAATTTACAATAAGTAATTAAATTTAAAAAACATACTTCGCTTTAACTAACTAACTAACTCTATGATCTATGGAATCCGAAGGTTCAATGCCGAGATCACGAAATCTCTCCGCTGACTTCTGTCCTTAGCCAACTGGATTCAGTTTCTGCATAGTATTCCTATTTCTGCTAGATCCATCTTCCTTCTATCTGCGCCTATGTCTTCCTAATGGTCGTTTCCCGATTGGTCTTCCAGTTAAGACTTTGAAAGCGTCCCTAATTTCTTCCATCCTGGCTACATGACCTGCCCACCTGAGCCTCCTAGATAAATTACCCCATGCCGTAAGCGTCGGTGGACCACCGATAGGCAATTAGCGACATCTCGCCAAAAATTGGCGGCCCCGCAGCAACGATCCGAGACGGCCCCACTTCCGTTTTGAAAATTATATCAGCAGCGACCCACAAGCGCCAGAGACGCGACGAAACGCCAATGAACAACAAAATTACTCCCCAAAAATATGTTAAATCGCCTAAATGCGTAATTTGTTTACAATAAGGTGAGTCTAAAAAAGACTGAAAAAAAAGAAGTTTCCTAGGATGGGAGCGAACCACTAACCTTTTCATTACGCGGCGCGCGCTCTTCCGATTTAGCCACAGAAGGCGATGAAGAAAATATCGCTTGTTCAGGAATAGATCCTTGATTTTTTAAATCTTTTTATATATATATAATTTGGTTAATCTAAGTGTTACTGTAACCGTGTATATTCGACGATAACCGTTTGGGATCGAATAAAATCCACTCGCCATGTAATTCTATAACAAAATGACGCGCGTACTTTTATTTCATGGTTCTCCCATATTCACTTTCAAATGATCGGCGACAGTTGCCAACTAAATTCAGACAATTATACACACTCATCTCAAGATTTTTTACTTCATGATGTAGAGGCAGGGCTTACTCTTCAACCCTGGAGCTCACTTTAGGAACAATTCGTCAGGAAAAAATAATATATAATAATAACGGCATGCACATGACTGGCGATAGTTTGTGTTGGTCCCTTCGCGATTCTCCGCGACGAATCGAAGGAGCGCAGACCAATTTGAATTCCTCGCTGCTATGCGGTGGTAACTTCAACACCCTGACCCGAGATATCTCTTTGGACTCGACGAAACCTTGCCGCCAGTGGCACACTAGCGGCAGTCCTTCGACGCGTCGCTACAACGACGATCAAAATTTGCCGGCAATTGGGCCATTAGGTTTTGGCGAAGTTTACGGCATAGGGTATGCAGTTCCTCGTTATGAAGTTTCCGCCATTCCCCATTCCCGTTTCTCTTGGGGCCGAATATTATTCTCAGCATCTTGTTCTCAAATACTTTCAGTCTGTGTTCTTTACTCTGAGTAAGGAACTATGTTTCACAACCATACAGCACAACAAGCATGATTGCTGTGCTTCAACGGTTTCAAATAATTTCTACGTCACCTGCACGTTTACTTTTCCGGTACATGTTAAAATAATCGCGTACAGACGGATAATATGCCTGCAAACTTGTGCGTAATGAAAACAACTTTTCATTCAAGAAATAAGCTCCAATGTGTGCTAGGGTAGGTTAGGTTAGCAGAGTAAAGTACGGTAGGATAGGTTAGGTTAGTACGAGACTACAGCGTATTTGTAGTATATATGGAAACTCCGAAATAACTATTTGAATAAAAGAAAAGGGGAAAAAAAGAAAAGCATTTACTAGAAAGTGACTTGATATCAAATATTTACAAGAAAAACTAGAGTTCAACTAGATAAAATTTTGAAAGAACTAGATTTCCCACTAGCAATTAAAACGTTAATTTACCAATTAGACAATCCTCAGGATTTAGTTAGAAAAGAACTAAATTGGCAACACTGGCCATTGGGATAGCGGTTACTGTCTCCAGCCCTCGCGTGGAACCGCCACTGCTTCTTATAATAGAAAAGGACAATTAAAACGTCATAAACTAATGCGCGCCCATTTTCCAGGTCTTTTAAGAAAAGATGCGTAAACAGATAATAGATTAGCATTTTGCATATACTAATTGCCTCACTTCCTACATTTTTGAAATTCTTCATTGCCTCAAGTTACTCTGTAAAATTGAAACGTTGGAGGGGAGGACGTTGTAAGGAAACTTAAAGAAAAACAAAAATAGTTTTTCTTGGACGGGAGGAAGTGGGGAAATTAAGTTCCGGGTCCGTTACGTAGACAAAAGTAAAAGTAGACTATGATTGTAGTTGCAGTGTCCATTTAAAGAAGAAACCAAAGTTTGAATAACACAAAGCATTTGCTGACACTATGTTTTTTAATCTGTTTACATTGATGGCAGTGTCAAACAGCGTATTAAGCATAAAATGACATCCTTTATTCGTTTGGTATCTGGTGTTACACACGTGCTTTAGTACTGTAAGGTTAACAATCTACCGTTATGACATTTTAAGATGTTGACGTGAACAAGTGGATATTCTAAAATGGCTGATATACTGTGAGATCGCAATTATTCTGAAATGGCTGATATACTGTGAAACCGCAATGCTCTCTCAGAAATAAGGTAAGAGGAGTTTTTTTGCTTTTCTTTATATATATAAAAAGAAAATATAGTAATTGTATGATCAGAGAAAATCGACATATTATTATGTGGTATGGGCTTCAATTTATTATTATTTTAGCTAATTGCTAACTAGTTATTATCTTAACTTCACAGTTAACGTACCTGTTCAGAGTCGAAGCTGACGCAGGACCAAATGCAAACCCGTAGATACGGTAGAAATTTCAAGGGCTCGGGCCTACAAAACATATATCACTTCGGGCCCGGGCCGGGCTCGGGCCGTAAATTTTTAAATATACACCCATATTTCTCGGACCTTTCCGGGCCTAACTTTGTAAATATACTGTACAATGATATTTAATAGACCGTTCATTGTGGAGAACTTTTAAAGCACAACTGCAAACTTAAATGTCTAATTGCTATAAATAAAAATATACTTTTGCGTTAATCATTAAGTTTCTGTAATTCGGGCTTATTTCGGGCTCATTTGATTATTACACGAGCTCGGGCGGGGCTCAGACCTAAATGCTAAAACATATTTCGGGCTCGGATCGGGCCTCACATTATAAATTCACGGGCCGGGCAGGGCTCGGGCTAAAAATTCCGGCCCGTGCAGACTAGTGCTGTCGAAATCGGTTTTTGAAAAACCCGAAAACCGGTTTTTGAAAAAAGTGAAATTTCATAAAACCGAAATGTGGGTTTTGAAAACCGCATTTGCGGTTTCGGTTTTCAGAAAACCGGTTTTCTCAACAACCGAAAACCGCAAATGTCACAAAAATTCGGCAGCACTAGTGCAGACCTCTAAGATACGAGATGGTTAGGGTAGACCTACTCCAGCTTCTCTGCGACCACCTTTAGCCTCGTGAATTTTTCAGTTCTTTTTTGGTGTATATGTAAATTGAACTCAAATTACCCTCCCTTAAAAAAAAATATATATATATATCCCGGCTCCTGTCGCAGTGTTTTGGCTAGAGACCTAAGCTACTGCTTTAAAAAATGGAATCCGATGGATAAACCCTGATTAGCAGATGATAAGCAAACTACTGACAAGTGAGAATCGAATTTTGGATCACACACAAAAGCATACTTATGTTAGCCCTTTGACTACGAAGGGCCGCCAAGGGCTAAGGAACTTCGGTAATCAAAGATTTTTTTTAAAAAAAGGACTTTAGAATAGATTATAATCGTCCAGGAGCGGATTCCAGGACGAATTCCTGGAAGCAGGCAGTGAAAGATTCTGAATTTTCTGTCATCGGACTTTGTAGCACTGGTGCCTATGGCGGAGGGGGCCAGTGACCCTTTGCCTCTCTTGGATCCTCCAGTGTCGTCGGGTCGTCAGTAGCACAAAGGACACGTTTCGAATCAACAACCCTTCGCAAAGAAGAAATTATTCTATCAATCATTGTTGTCAATAACATCAATTTATTCCCTTGTTTTTGCATTAATACTAATTGAAATATGCATTATTCGCACCAGAGGAGTAGATTGATGGAAAATATGTGAACTCCCATCCCCCATTACGATAACCATTTCAATCAAAGTATGATTATAAAGTCCCGTAAGATACTCCATTTTCGGCATAGATTTTGAAGTCTTCTATCCCCTTAGGATACGCCCCTTAATCTGTGATATGACAAAAGTCTTGAGGCAGGAACTAACTGTATTCCAAGATTCATTTCTAACTGGTAAGTTGTTGTACGTTATGCGATCACTAACAACAGACAACGTCTATTCCAATGTGGCGAAGACATATCAGGCGTCTGGTATCAAAAGCCAACAAACTTTTTTTTCTTTCTTTTTAACCGAAATTGAGTTATCTATTGTTTGTTATATGTTAGATCTAAAGGAATTCCATGGAAACAGAATTTTGTTTTAAATCTTACTACAGTGGACTCTTTTTAATTCGAAGTGCAAGGGGACACAAAAAAACTTCGAATTATCCAAAATTCGAATTATCCAACAACATTCATTTTCACATATATAACAACAAACAAACCAAAGTACTGTGCATCAAAAACATATTCATATGGTGTAGACTTTACCTTTAAAGCAGCTTATTATTTGCGTGATCGAATACCGCAAACTAACAAACGACATTGACTCCACATAATTCAAACTACGTGTACAATGGAAAATATATTTACGTACAACACTACAACATACATTGAATAGCCCAAACAATTAAACACCAGTAACAATTTGAATATTCTGTTCTCACTTTTAAGAAGTCGTAAACCTCATTTGCTTAAATTTGATTGTTTTTGTACGGTCAATAAATCTTGAATTTCATGTATTGCGTGGAATACAACATTAATAACATTTGGTTGACTTTATCAATAATTCATTTTAAATTTTCAATTAATTCTGAAACAAGATGAGATTAGCACACGTTCTCTATCTTTACTTCTTCCCCAACTCACCTTCATCTTTATCATTACATAGATTTTCTATTTAACTTTTGTATTACTCTTCCCTATGGCTGCATCTGGATAACTGAAAACACGTTAAAACTGCATTTCTCTGTTTACATCTGTTCATCATTAAAAATTTTCAACTTATTTACTTCGAATTATCCAAAACATAGGTTCAAAAGTTAGATATATCCACGATTTTTCACTATTGTTTTCAATAGTTTTCAAGGGGGATGGACTTCTGTTCGAATTATCCAAGTTCGAATTAACAAGACTCCACTGTATTTAATACTGAAAAATATGGGACTTTGTACCCGTGTATATAGAGCTTTACTGTACATTTTGCGAGATTACTCGAAACTAAGCGAAATGGATGAGGTGAATTTTGATACTAGATGCCTCATATATAAGTAGCATCACCCTTCCTCAAAACCGGAATTTTGAAGTATACTGTCATATGTCCACTTATTTGTAATGACAAGTTTGTACGTACACAGATTTTCATGTTCTCAACTTGAGGGGTTCACAAGACACTCTATTTTTCACATTAATTTTGAATCCCATACTCTTTTGGGACAAGCCCATTAAGCAAAGTAGTGGCTGAAACCTACCTCGAGATAATGTTCCAAAATTTAATTCAACGTTTCTAGCCATTTTCTCGTGATGTAATGACAAATAACAGAACAAAGCTTTCAACACGGAGGGAAAAATTAATAGAAGATAACTTTTCTTTGTTAAAACGGGATTTTTTTTTTTATGATGCTAAGACAAGTGTCCACTTATTACACATTTACTTGTTTGATTACCGGTGTAACATTTCTTAATCAAGGTACCATGCTCTGAATATTTCAAACACAATTTCGTGTTTACTCGTCTTTCCATATTGAAAAGAAGAATATTCAACAAATCACTGTTTCGGATCAGCAGCAGTTCTCATATTAAAAATTACAAGTTTAAGAGGATCGCTAGATAAACTTTCACATTCCTTATAAGGAAACTACTAACTTCTTCTTCTTCTTCTTCTTCTTCTTCTTCTTATTATTATTATTATTATTATTATTATTATTATTAGTAGTAGTAGTAGTAGTAGTAGTAGTAGTAGTAGTAGTAGTAGTAGTAGTAGTAGTAGTATTTACGTAATTCTGACGCGGTTTACACTCTAATAGACCTTAAAGTTATCTTTGAGTGTAGTACTTTGACATGCACGGTGTCAACGTCAACAGAAAGAAAGTGATAGATTTGGTGGGAAAAAAGGGAGAGAATACACAAAATGGAACTAGAGAGCCAGACTCATTTATACTCTTCAAATAGATTAAAGCGTTTCGTTATCTCCGGGTCATAGGTCACGAAGTTTGTGATCTATTCCGTCATTCCCCCTTCCATGTTCCATACAGCAGCCTATCAATATAAATAATTATACTCCTTCCATTTTAGCACCTACAGTTCCTTCCAAAGTAATAAATACTTACTCATTTACAAGAAATAGGAAATGGAATTACGTAACATGGTAAACACAAACTCTCGTATGGATAGGACTTGTCATCCTGGCACAAGAACTATAAGCACGCTATTGTTTTCAAGGTTACCATAAATCACGTCATGTGCAACATCCGCTAACTGTGGGAATCTTATTTTTCTTCTTTTAATTATTAATAAATAGAAGATAATACTTGCAGTCAAGAGGAATGTTTGTGCTGTGAATTAAGGAAATTAGTTGTATCCCTCAGCCTCTCGACTCATCTGCAATTTACATGCACGCTAGCGACAGGGGCGCATCCACAGAATGAGATCCACCGGGTCCAGACCAAGGGCGCCCATGTTCTGATTTCCAGAGGGGGGCAAGTATAAGCGACATTTCAAATATAGTTTCAAATTTTGCGGTAACTATTCTAAAAATTCTGTTGGGTGTTCGATCTTCTGAAGCATAATTTCCTCTGGGGGGGCTAGCGCCTCACCTTGCCCCCTGATGGGCACCCTTGGTCCGGGCTCCTCCACAAACTTCCTAACTAAACATATATTTGTGCACTTTTTAAATACAACTATACTTGTTTAACTTGAAAAAGTTTGATGTGACATGAAAATTTTCGTCTTAACACTTCATCTGTACTCTTTCTTTTAATAAGAACAATCTATTTCTATTTTTTCTAACAATATTGGTAGAAGTGTTTTACCTGTTAAACAATATTGGCAGAAGTACAATTACTTACCGTCTTTTTGGGTGCAGAACAATACCCGTTCAATACCACATAGACGCAGTGGCTTGTAGTATGGGACTCTCCCCCCCCCTCTAGTGGTGCTCTTCAGCCGATTCGCTAGAACCGGTTGTTAAAATATTTCGAGTTCGCAGAACCGTTTGTTATACCTAGACATAACAGTAAGTTTTTACCCACTTATATCCAGAGACAGTAAATTTTAGTTTAACTATCTTTGCTTTTAAAAATTCTTACAGCTACAGGATTAAACATAAGATCTCCCAAAACAAGATATAAGCGTTCATTTCTTAATCTCATATACGAGGGAAGACCCAAAAGAAACCGGACATTCATTCTTAAAAAATAATTTATTATTTTTTTTACAAAATTCTTTCAGTCTCCTTCAAAGTACTCTCCATTAAATGCGATTCATTTCTCCCATCTTCTTTCCCTCTGTTTGAAGCACCTCTGGATCTCTAGAACTTTTATATCGTCCAATGCGGCCTGCGAAGTTTTTTTTACAGCCTCTACACCATCAAAACATTTTCCTTTTAGATTTTGTTTAATTCTCGGAAAATGTCATCATGTTGGTCAAACAGTTTGGATCACTTTCAATCTTTTTTTTTTCAAGTCCTGGCTCCAATTCAGACGAATGATTTGATCCTGTGTGAGCAGGCGAGAGACAAACTTAGCAGCAACATGTCTCATTTGCAAAACCTCACGCTGGGCAAGAGCTCCAACTCACTCCTGCCTGCTTTGAAATATCATCGATCATGAAACGACGATCCTCGCTGATTTTGGGGCAGATTTGTTCGATGTTTTCGTCGTTTCGAAATGATGAAGAGCACCCAGAACGAGCATGATCTTCAGCACTCGTCTCACCACACTTAAAACGTGTAAGCCATTCAAAAAATTGTGTGCGGTTCATAGTATCCTTCTTGAAAGCCTGTTGAAGCATTCAGTAAGTTTTTGTTTCCGATTTTCCAAGTAGGAAGCAAACACACTCCTTGTTCCTTTGAATCTGCCATAACGGTTTCGCAGGCGGCAAACGAGAACAGTTGAGAAAAACAATAATACGATCAAACGATAACCTCCTACGCAGACGCCGCTTGGCCATCTGATCTGGGAAGGTCTCTACTAGACCCACCTAGCAGGAGAACTCTCTACTACGCCTAAGAACGGTAGGGCTCCTTCAATCCGGTTTCTTTTGGGTCCCCCCTCGTATATCATTGCTGGATTAAGATATTTCTAATACTTTTTGACAACCGTCTATCTTGCATAATTTGTTTCCAAGATATTCGCAGTGCTACCTAATTTCGTCACACCACCTTGTATTAGGATACTGTGTAGGTGACTACTTGTCACTTGTGGTATCCTGTAAAAATTTTGCTTTTGTCTACCTTGTATGGTTTGTTTCCTAAGAAAGTTATATCTATCTATCTATCTATCTATCTATCTATCTATCTATCTATCTATCTATCTATCTATCTATCTATCTATCTATCTATCTATCTATCTATCTATCTATCTATCCATACTTCCACCTAGTTGTTTATGCAACACGTAACTCTTAAATGTTTTGAAATTCGCATATTAGCGTTACTCACAGACGGAGATGTTTTTGTATTATATGTAAGGTAGGCAGTCTTCGAACGAAATCAAAACTCAATAACTTATCCTTTAATTTTTTATTTTAACCCTTCAGAAACTCGTGTGGCATATAAATACACATGTGATTGTTCCTTTAAGAACGGGTGTGGTATATAAACACACATCTGATCGTTCTGAAAATGGATATGGTATATAAACACATATCTAATCGTTCTATTGAGAACGAGTGTGTTATATAAACACATCTGATCGTTCTATTGATAACGGGTAGTATATAAACACAAAATCTGGTCGTTCCGTTGAGAACAAGTGTGGTATATAAACACAAATCTGATCGTTCAATTGAGAATGGGTGTAGTATACGAGGGCGAGTCAAAAATTATCTACACTTTTCCTTCTACAGTTTATTTACATGAAGCTATTGTTATACTATGCACATCATTTTTCTACGTAACCTCCCTCCTTATCAATGCACTTGCCTCAACGGTCAACGAGCTTACGTATTCCTTCCAAATAAAAGGTTTTCGGTTGGTCGTGAAGCCACTTTTGCACTGCATTTTGCACGTCTAAATCTGAGGCAAATCGGCGACCACGTAAAGCATCCTTGAGTGGCCCAAACAAATGAAGGTCAGATGGAGCTAGGTCTGGGCTGTAGGGAGGGTGTTTCAATAACTCAATTTCAGCTTGTTGATGGTTTCAATAGTATGATGAGCCGTGTGTGGCCGTGCATTGTCATGCAACAACAAAACTTTCTTCGACAACAAACTTCGGCGTTTGTTACAAATTCCCGGCTTCAGGTTCTTTTCCAACATTTTACTATAACTCGCACTGTTGATCGTCTTTCCGTTTTCCATAAACTCTGCCATTATGAGCCCCTGTGAGTCCCAAAACACAGTTAAGATAACCTTTCCTGCGGATGGCTCAGTCTTGAATTTTTTCTTCGTCGGAGATCCAGGGTGTTTCCACTGCATACTCTGGCGCTTTGTTTCTGGCTCATAGTGATGAACCCATGTTTCATCGCCGATGACTATTCTGATAAAAAAAAAATGCATTACCTTAGTTGTTGAAGCGAGTGAGTAAGCGTTGACAGATCCTAACACGAATGAGCTCGTGTTCTGCAGTAAGCTTTCTTGGTACCCACCGTGCACTGACTTTATGAAAACCTAGCTCGTCGTGGATGATTTGATGGGCAGAACCATGACTGATGTTCAAAGCAGCTGCTACCTCATTGATAGTGATTCGCCTATTCGCCAGAACCATCTGTCGAGCTTGATGAATGTTGTCATCTGTAGTGGAGGTTGATGGCCGTCCTACTCCCTCTTCATGCGTTACACTTGTTCGACCACTTTTAAACTTCTCGAGCCACAAAAACACAGTTTTACGTGATAGTGCATTTCTCCCATATTACGATGATAGTCTGTGATGACTGTCTGACCCTTTGACACCCTCCGACCAGAGGAATCGGATCACTGCTCGTTGTTCCTCTTTGGTGCAAACTTCTAATGGAGCAGCCATGATGTATCTGCAACAGAAAGAAGAAAAATGGAGGAATTAAGGTCACACTTTCACAGCATTACCACAACAGTAAAACAAATAAAATATACGAGGATAGAAGATAAAGTGCGCAATGTAAGAAAACTTACGACAAAAGTGTAGATAATTTTTGACTCGCCCTCGTATAAACAAATCTGATCGTTCCATCGACAACGGATGTGATATATAAACTCATATTCGATCGCTGTATTGAGAACAGGTGTGATATGTAAACATATATATCTGATCTTTCTATCGAGAACGGGTGTGATATATAAACACAAATTTGATCGTTCCATTGAGAACGGTTGTGGTATAAAAACACAACAACTGATCGAAAAAATCCCTCAGTTTAAAACAAAATTAAAGGAATTAAAAGTTCCAGTAATACTTTCAGAAAAAAATAGGAAAGATTGTCCTATAATTTTATTTATGATAGTGAAACAAATGCAACAAATTAACTCTTAGAGCAGTGTCTCAAACATTTGACAGCGGCCCGATACTGTTCTTGGCCTGGGCAGGAATCAAAAAGAGCCATCAGAAAGGTTGTTTAGGAATTTATTATTTTAGTTTTCTAAATATTTTAATAAATGTATATTTTATGTTGGAAGTGATGATCAAACTAACTAGCTCTATATTACCTATGAATTCCGGATGGTCAATGTTACATTTACAAAAGCTCTCCACTGACTTCTATCTTTAGGCAATTGGAAATAGTTTGTATTTTGTATTCCTATTTCTGTGAGATTCATCTTAATATTGTCCTTGCATCTGCACGTAGGTCTTCCTAATGGAGTTTTTCCGATTGGAATTCCAGTTAAAATTTTGAAAGTGTTTTTAATTCCTTTGATTCTGGCTACATGACCTGCCCACCTGAGCCTCCTAGATTTGATGCCCCTAACAATGTTTGGTAAATGGAATAAATTATATAGTTCTTCGTTATGAAATTTCCGCCATTCCCCATTTGCGTTCCTTTTGGGTCCGAATATAAGCCTCACGATTTTATTCTCAAATATTTTCAGTCTGCATATTAGTTTTACGTCCTATGGGTATGCCCTGTAGGCTAAACAAAAGACAGATAATAATGAAATTAAATAACTGAGAAAGAATTATTGGAATGACAATGAAGGGGGAAATAGAAGAACCTTGAGAAAACTCACTCACACCAAGTAGTCCACCACAAATTCACATGGCTTCTGATCGAACCGAAGACCTTCTACCACAGAGCCACCGTCTAAAATTTAGTCGTAGACGTTCCAGCATAATGGTTTGCCCAGAGACCCATGTTGGAATGGAAACACTTTACTTTACATTGAGAAGCTAGTTCCAACTGAGCTCATTACAAGCGCTAGAAGCGACCTACGCAGGTGACCTCTGTTGACACTGACACAAACTACGTAGTGGATCCGCCAGCTTTAAGACTCTACTGTTCTTAAGCAACAGTTTAATGGAAGCTACAACGATATAAACCCCATTCAATCCAAGTGTGTTATGTCCCAAAATTAATAAGAAATATTTCAGCTGTTTTCCCGCGATGATGAGACAGACAACGTCGATGTTATTTTTATATAATGACAAAAAATATAGAAATTACCCCTTTCCTCATTCAGAAGTGGCATTCTTTAAAACGCTGAGGCATGTATCCACTTAGTATTAATATCAATAAAGAGTTTATTTTGCAAGTTTCATCATTCAAATATTGTGGTGAGATACTCTATTCTTGGCATAAATTTTGAACACTGTATTTCTTTATTTATGAGCGGAGCACGGTGGCTCATTGGTAGAATGCTTACCTCTAGTGTCTGAGATCCCTTGTTCGATCTCCGGTCGTTAAACTTTTGGTGGATACCATGTCCTTGGATTTTCTTGGGGATACTACCATTTCGCCCCATTTTATCATTTCACCAATTCTTCCATCAAGGGCGCCGATCCTGGGAGGGCCCGGGACCCCCAAAGCTCATGTGTGTCCCCCTGTATTTTTATGAATATGTATTCTTATATGTATTTTTCTTTTTATATGTATTGTGATACTATGTACTTTTTTTTATGAATGGGCCGCCCAAAGTTACAGAGAAATCGGCACCCTTGTCTTCTATCATTATTCACTTGCCTTAATCAGCGTTTCCCTTAGCCTAACGGGCATAATCGTGGGACGTTCAACTGAAAGAAGAGATTCTTTCTTTCTAAGTTATGATACACATTTTAAAAATTTAATCTCTTACAATCTCCTAAAAAAGTACACCGAGCTAGAAGCATGTACTGTAACTACGTAGGTCTATATATGCCAAGCCAACGGTATATGGATTTGTATGGACTACAAACAAACATTCAACCTTTTATACAAGACGCGTAACACGTGCTCTATCTTGAAGCAGATAAGCATGGTGGAGCAACGAACAGGATGACGTAACATTATTGAATTACTTCTACCGTCCAATTGCCAAAGCGCGATGTGTCATGTCTGTTGCTATTCAAAGAGAGCTGAAGTTATGCGACTATCGTGAATCATAGGACATCAGAAGACAGCATAATTCCTCCTGCTAAATTCTTTATGCGTAAAAAAATTAAATTAGAAAAAAAAAAGAAATACAACTTCCTGACTACATTAGAAGTTAACAAATTTGATTATCAACGAGTTTCATTAACACACACACACACACACACACACGAAATTTAACCTTGACAATCTTATATAGAAGCCATATTTAAACAAGAAGCTGTCACGTATACAGCACGTAATGAAGTTTGATTTGTATGCTGTGATATTTTTTCCACACCCTATTTTTCCCGTCTGACTCCAGGTGTTTCTGCTTGTTACGTATAAAAGCTCCAATTTTAAATTTGAAATACAGTGGTACCTCGGTATACATCCTTAATCTATTCTTATAAGATCTTTGAAGCTTATAACAAAAAGCGCGTATACCAACAGAGTACTTCCTATAGGAAATTGTTCTCATGAAAATATTATATTGTTCCTGGCATTGATAGGGTTGTATAAAAATATATTTAAATAATGCTTAGTACTAAAACACATAAATACGAAAACAATTAAATGAAATAAATGAAAATTTAACCTCATTTTATCTTGCTGTGAATTGTCGAGTGCCTGCCTACTAAAATGGTGTTCAGAAGGAAGACAGTCCGTTTCTAATAAAACTTTAGAAACTCTGGTGGGTTTTTTCTTGCTTTTCTCTATCTATTTACCTACTTTTACCGGTTGAAGCTCACCAGTTTTAATTTTTATTAAAAATTTGTTCAAGTAACTTCCGTTTTGCCTTGTCCTTCGTACATTTCGGAAATGTGATATTGTCTAATGCAGTGTTTCCCAACCATTTTCAACTTGCGGCACACTACAAATGTAACTTGAATTCTCGCAGCATACACAGAAATTATTATCTAATATAAATAAAATAAAGAGTTTGTGTGTTTGTCTGTCTGTCTGTGTGCGGCCTGGGGACCAGACGAGTGAACCGAGAGTTACCAAATTTTGGTCAGGGGTACCTTGGTCCAGGCCCCAGATCAAGACGAAGCCCTTTTTTCAAATTTCGAACCAGGGGAGTCTTATGGGGGGCGTTTACGGGAACTGGCTTGGGAACCAGACAAATTGACCGAGAGTTATCAAATTTTAGTCACGAATACCTTGATCTAGGCTCCAGACCAGAGTTAAACGTTTTTGTCAAAATTCGAACCAGGAGGGTCTCAGGAGGGCGTTTACAGGGACATATAAAAGTAGTAGAAAATGACCGATATTAGTGTCGAATTCATAGTTTTCGCGGTCGCTGTAATCAATGGTGACACTTCCAATAGCGATGACTTGCAAATTTAGTTACAATTGCATGTGGGCCGGGAGTCAGCGGGGAGGGGGGGGAGATACCGAGACATGTAAGAAATAGCCCAAAATGACCGATATTAGTATCAAATCCATAGTTTTCTCGGTCGCTGAGATCAATGGTGATACTCCCACAGGCGTTGACTTTCAAATACAGCCCCCGTGCGAAGCATGGGTATGTTCAACTAGTTTGTAAATATAAAATAGCGTGGTATTTTTTCTGTGATTACTGATCTTCTCACAGAGAAGAAAGCTTGATCACTGGTTTTCTCCCGTGGTAAATCATTATGCTCACTTTTCATTCTAATTTAAAAACAGAAAACAATTGCAATGAAGTGTTGGACTCAGGTTTACAAAAATATGCTTTCTTTTTCGCAAACTGCATCCAATCTTTCACTAAGAAGGAAGATCACTAAATAACGAACGAACAAACAAATCTTTTACTTTTAAAACACAAATGTAGGTATTTGTATGCATGTTTGCTTTGTCGAAAGGATTGAATGATATTTTAACATTTCAAGTTACGAAATAGTCTGCAACAATGAAGAAGCAATAATGGTCATAACAATGATAAATACTTTTTTCAACATTAAAAAATGTACAGAAAAGTAACACGGTATGAAACTTAAAATTGTAGATTCATAGTGGAGGTTCCTAGTAATGGGAAATACAAGTATACATTTTTTCCATATGTCTTGCAATTTGATTGCTATAGGATTAGTATTTGTTTCGATTTCCTCGCGGCACACCAGAGGGCCATTCACGGCACACCAGTGTGCCGCGGCACACCGGTTGGAAAACGTTGGTCTAATGGTTCTAGACAATGCTATTTACGGCGTGTTTGAGTTCTGTTGGGTGGCACTTCTTTGCAAAGTTTTTGATTTTTTTTTTTTTTCATTTGTCAAGGATTCTCTCACAGCGGGTATAGCGAGCGGTGTCCTGATTCATTTTCACACACACAAGTTCTAGAGGCTGCGGTGACTCAGCGTTCACCTTTGGCGCATGGGGTCCTTGGTTCTATCCCAGCTCACGCCAAGTGAGTTTTGTGGTGGACTTTCTAGGTGTTCTCCCGTTTCGTTCCACTTTCTTCATTCCACTATTTCATTCATTTCTCATCATCACCGCCTCCTTTAGTCTAGCCGGCATAATCGTGTGACGTAAAACGTAAAAAGTATTTTATTTAATTTTTTCCATACAAGTTCTAGTACGCGATGAGTGTTTCATATAAAGGTCGTATACCAAGCAAAATATTTCCTGTCCAAACCGGACGTATACAAAGTTTGACTTATTCCAAAGTGGACGTATATCGAAGTGCCACTGTAGTGGATTATTTAAGAAAGTATAACACACACTTTCCCTTTAGAAGCAAGTACAAAAAATGAGTCGAATATTGTACGTCCATACGCATCTTTGGCTATTCAATTTCCATAAGTTTTCCCGATTCTGTGCTGTTTGATGTCTTCCTTACTTTCTTACGTTGTTCAACAGGATACCAGTCATGTACGGTTCAGAATTCCTACCAAATAATGCCAGTAGTAGCCCTTATAATATAGTATTATTTCCTTACCAAAATAACACTATTACCGCAGCAATATGGAGTAAAAAAAATATCCTGAAAAATTAATACAGAAAATTAGGTGCGGTAATAATTAGAGCTTAGATACTAAAGAGATCCAGACATAACAGTAGATAACAAGAAAAAATTAACAATGTTGATTAGTTGCGCTTATTATCAATGAGAGTCGATTTAATTTAATTTAATAATCATCTTGGCAGGCACGTAGCCAAGGGGTGGGTCCGGAGGGTCCGGAACCCTTCGGATCCAGAAATGGAAAATATTAAGGAAGGATGAAACAAAAAAGAAACGAGAAAAAGAAGAATCAGCGTCAAAAATATAAAGCTACAGCAACGTTTGGTTATTCGTTCTTATGAGGAACTTTGTATGGAGGAAATCGGGGAAGGGGGGACAAGTTGAAAATGGATATTATTGTAACGAAGCTTTCCGAATTCCATTTATCTCCATGCTAATCCTATGGAGTACAAATAATCCTATGGATCGATAAACCGGTTCGATAAGATAGACTGTCAGGTAGAACTTAAGAAACGCCCAGAATCACCAATAATATGAGCCATTTTGAATTTTGCGGCAACTCTAATCCATTTCATAGGATGTCTTTACTCCCGAAGGAGGTCTCGTTGCTATCCTTGAAGACATTAAACGAAGATAAGAAAAAGAAGAAGACAAGTGGAACCGAGTTCGAATGACCTCGGAAGACTATATTTTTTCCAATGCTTTTTTTATATTGTTTTACTCAAGATTTCTTCATAGTTTTTTTTATTAAAATGCTTACTAAAATATCCTCATTTTATTTTCCAAACAAACCAATATGGGTATGTTGCCAGTAAAATAATTTAGATTGATCGATTCCCTGGTGTGTAACCACTGTATTTTAAGTCACGCTCCCCCTATTACGAAATCCTGGCTAAACGAACGAATATACGAGCCAGTAAAATAGTTTAGAACGATCGAGTCCCTGGTGTGATAACCACAGTATTTCGTCACGGATCCCCTCCTATTGGGGATCCTGGCTATGTGCCTGATCATGGGGGTCCGAAGGTGAGGGCAGTGTGGGACCCCTCTCTGGCTCACGAAAATGTATACGTAATATAGCAAACCACGTATATTGAATGCCAGAAATACCAGACGTAATAGGGCAACCATGCAGATGGGCTCCCCCTCTAGAAAATCTTCTTCGGGCGCCTCTGATAATCATCACAATTTATCGCAATTCAATTTAATGATTGCTTGAACAAACGACGTACAACGCGCTACAAAATATCATTAGCCTAGAGGTGGGTTACTAATTTAAATGAAAATAAGTTATATAACAGTCAACATGGCATTATGGAAAACAAGACATGAAAAAAAAAAAAAAAAACTCTGGAAATATCTTAGAATCTCACACCCAAACAACTTTCAGTGTTTTCGCAAAAGAGAAACTCTTGATAAGAAGTGAAAAACAATGGAAAGTTTTATTTTTAAGTTCGACGTTTTCATCACCTTATCCTTAACCATCTTCATCTTCGACCAATTGGAATAATTCTTGGGCGACCAGGGAGACACATGTTTCATAGAAATCATATATTATAAAGGTTATCTTAAAATATTGCAGTGACGTCGTTAGAAGGGGGTTTGGGGCGCACCGGCATCCCTAAAAGTCTCATGTGTCCCCCTAATTGATTTCGATTTATTTATTTGTCATTCGTTCTCTTTGTAATAATAATAATAATAATAATAATAATAATAATAATAATAATAATAATAATAATAATAATAATAATAATAATAATAATAATAATTATTATTATTATTATTATTATTATTATTATTATTATTATTATTATTATTATTACTATTATATAATTCATTAGGAGCGTTTAGGGAAGAAAGCAATTATCGGAATACTCGGAATACTTTCTTTGTTTACTGGGCATAAGTGGATTTAAACTTGATTTATTTTTGTTTATGTTTTGCTTTCAGTGAGCTGGAGAGGGTAATACCTATAATATTAATTTACATGTATAATTCATCCAATTTACATTTGATCACTTTAAAAAATATATATATATATATATGCAGACCCTCAGTAGATACAGCCTATCTGTCACCTGAAACCTAAATTAACTTATATTGTGTTGTGATGAAATAGTGAAGGTATATTTATTATTGAAGAATTAATTTCAGCTGAGAAATTCAACGTTATAGTGGATGAAACCCTCGATATTAGTAACAATGGACAGCTTATCTTAAAAGGCATAATCCAGTGGAACATTTTTTTTTTAATTTGTAAAACAATTCTGCAATAACTATATTAACACTTTTGTAAACACTTTGCGTGATTCGAGAGTAAAGATTGAAAATATATGTGTGAGTCAGGCCTACGAAGTCGTAAGCGTTATGAGAGGACATACTTCGAGAATTCAAGCCATTTTCAGATAAAAATTTATTTATTACGCTCAACAGCTTAATCTAGTATTATTACATGCATGTTCATGACGGAAAGCAAAGGAATATTTTCACTTTTTACAAAGTATCCATAATTATTTTTCCGCCGTGCTTCCTTACGGCCGCTATCAAGATATTTAAATATCACTTGATCGGAAGCTTGCCAAAATACCAAGTTCTTCAACATTGCTTTGATCATCTAAGAGTCTACCTGTGGCAGTCGTATTGACAGTGGCGTAACTAAGAGCTTGGGGGCCATCACGCAGACAACGTGAAGTGGGGCCCCTTCTCTACGTACTACTTCACGATTTGGGGGCCCCGTGATGGCTTGGGGCCCCACGCAATGCGGGGTCTGCGGGGCCCTTATTTACGCTCCTGCGTGTTGAAAAACTACTGTATAATTCTTGAAGATTTACGGGAAGTAGCATTCGTCCTCTGACGCTGCAATTGGCATCTCATAACACTGCGTGTTGCTTTGTCTTTATACTTATTTTTGACACCGTGAACGGACCAACTGCATTTCTGCAAGGTGAGGAAATTACTCTAGCAGATGGTCATGCATTCAACATCTCAGTAGAGCAATACAGAATATACGAACGGAAGTAGCATCACTAACAAGGGACCATTCTTTTTTTTTTTTTTTTTGATAATTCGATTTCTCAAAATGCTTGCTATCATCAGATGCAGCACCCAAAGAAACCGAGAAAAACAAGTTTTTAGCTTCAGACCATAAACAGGGCCGGAGATAAAGGGGTCCAAAGTTCGAATACAGGACGCACAAAGTTCATATAAACATCATGTAATTTTGAAACGAGTGGAGGAATTGACATCAAATTGAGGTGTGAGTGAGTATCGAGTGTGAAACTCGTGTTTTGTAAGGTACTACGCCAACATTTTCCAATGGTGCTACTCAAAATTCGGCTACAGGTTCAAAACGCTATTCCCCATTAATACTAATTACTGTTGGAATTTAAGCATCTGTAGTTTCCGCCTCATTAGCAACTTTCTCATATAACTTTCATATAACTTTCTCATGAGCAACTTTCGAGGATCCTTAAGGTGCTATATTGATAGGATTGTATGCACCTTTCAAGCTTGATTTAACAACATAATACTCCCTCATTCGCAGCAATAATTCTAAAACTGTGACCTATTTTGATCATGTTTTTGGCTCACGTTGAATCGACTAAAATGGCAAAAGACACTACCATTAATTTCGCGTGTTCAAAATGTCCAGAATCCGTAACTACTCAACACATAAGAGTTGGTAAAAACTAACTTCATATTTGAATTTCTGGGAACAAGCTAGCCTAAATTGATATGCCACATGACTTTCTTCCCGTTTCTTCATTTTCGATAACTCCAATATGGCGACTTTTAAGATGGCCGACATGCGAAGAGCTTCACACTCGATACTCACACCTCAAATTTGATCTCAATTGCTTCACTCGTTTCAAAATTACATGATGTTTATATGCACTTTGTGCGTCCTGTATTCGAACTTTGGACCCCATTATCACCGGCACTGTTTATGGTCTGCCGCTAGAAACTTGTCTTTCTTGGTTTCTTTGGGTGCTGCATCCGATGATAGCAAGCAATTTCAGAAATCGAATTGTCAAAAAAATGAAATCTTTGAGTTTTACGTCCCACGGTTATGCCGGTTAGGCTAAACTAGACGGTAATGATGAGAAATGAAAACAATACTGACCTAGGACTGCGACTAGTAGCAAGTGCGGTTACTGCATTTTATCCTTGTCTTTATTATTCTTTTTGATACATCGTTTACGACAACGGAAAATACGAGGACGGCAAAATCGACAGCTTCTTGAGGACCAACGAAGTTTAGGAAGCATCGGATATATTGCAGACAGTTTAGGCTATCTTCCAGGAAGCATGGGTTATTTGAGCAACGAAGACCGCATTGAATTCCATTATGAAGAACCTCCATCCCATTATCTCTTGTGGAAGCCTCCAGAGAATTATTTCCCACGTGGAGAAGCTCCACCTCCTTACGAGGAAGCTTTGGCTGCTGCACGAATAGAAGCGCTAGCCGCTGCTCAAACTCCTGCTCAGATTCCAGTTGCTCCAAACAGTGTTGAAACGAGATCTGCGAGTGCGGGTGAAATGGTGGAATGAAGAAAGTGGAAGGAAACGGGAGAACCCCGAGAAAACCCACGAGCACGGTGTTTGTCCACCACAAAGTCTATACGGCACAAGCTGGGATCGAACCAAGGACCCCAAGCACCGGAGGTGAACGCTCTACCACTGAGCCACCGCCCCCTCCCCCGCAAAAAAGAATGGTCCCTTGTAAGTGCTTTCCGGAAGATACTTAAATTTGCTCAGGCAAATAATCCCCTCGCACCGTGTGGATATATTAATTTGTTTGTTTAACTGAAGTCCAAATATAAGACCTACATCAGTCGACAGATCACAACAATCTAAACAATGAAAAATTCTTGAGGCTAAATTCTCATGTGCAATTTTCGAGAAAACTGACAGAAAGAAAAACGAAATTTTGTTGCGCTAATAGACATGTCCGTTTCCAATATTATAAAGGATGTTCAATAAGTTTTGCACAGATAGGTATAATATTTTTATTAATTGCGATATGATTATGGAATTTTAGGTGAAGATAGTTTGATCCTTTGGCTTCAAAGTGGTAATAATTGCTGTCTCCTGTTGTTGACAGGTAATCCACAAGAGACGCTGAAGTAGAAATCAAAACCGGACAACGGTCGGTAATGGAATTTTTGTTCCAAATTGGCGATGAATTAACCAAATCAATTCATAGGAAGTTGCTTCCGATTTAGAGGTATCACACGTTGGACCATTCCAGTTGCAGAGGTTTTTAAAAAACTAGACTTTCCAGATCTTGCCTTTTTGTGGGATCAGTGTAGTGTCGTTTTCATAGATACCTCGGAACATGACTCCACAATTAACAAGGAGCATTATTGTTTGTTTGTGGATAAAGTACGACGTGCTTTCCAGACCGAGAGTCCGAAGCTACAAGATAATGGCATCAATCTGCATCATGACAATGCCAAAACTCACGCAGACATGATAACACAGCAGAAAATCATGAAAATGGGATGGGAAATTTTCCTTCAGCCTCCCTATTGTCCGGATTTGTATCCTTGGAATTTCTTCCTGTTTGGTCGTCTAAATGTCCACCTGCTAGTAAAATCATTCAAGAGTGGCAAGGCCCATACTTCTTGTGTGAAGCAACGGTGTAAAAGTCAGCTACCTGAATTTTACCGAAGTGGATTCAAGGCATGGAAAGAACGTTCGACGAGATGCGTCACAGCAGATGGAAAAAAATGAAATGAAATCTTCAGTTTTACGTACCACGATTATGCCGGTTAGGCTAAAGGAGACGGTGATGATGAGAAATGAATGAAATGGTGGAATGAAGAAAGTGGGAGGAAACGGGAAAACCCTCAGAAAACCCATGAGCACGGTGTTTGTCCATTACAAAGTCCACACGGCGCGAGCTGGGATCGAACCAGGGACTCCAAGCACCGGAGGTGAACGCTCACTGCAGATGGAGGCTACATTGAGTGAATGGTCTTGTAGCCAAGAGATCAAAGTATGTTTACCTAAAATTTAATGATCATATTGTAACTAATAACAGTGCAAAATTCATTGAACGGTCTTTTCGTAGTGTGCCACATTTATGGCACTCTTTACTCAGATAACTCATTACTTGTAATGATTTAAATATTTTCTTTATAATTCTACAATATAAGGTACTGTGTAAAGTTACTACCAAGTCACACACACATCTATAAAAGAAAACGTTGCTAAGAAAAGTGAGTTGGCTGTAATACTGTGGAAATTCAGTTCTATAATCACAGTTGAGTGTTATCTTTGGGCAAGAGGTCCTTATCTCCACAATAATTAGTTTGGATTTTTTTTCCTCTTAGAAGTAATATTGACTTTTGACCTATATACAGTCGACCTCGACAGGAAGGTTCTGCGTTCTTCGATTCTCTTGACAGGAAATAAGCGGTTAGTCTATATGTCTTCTTCTTTTTTAAAAGGAAACGAGTGTTATATATATGTACCATATGACCTTCATCAGTTGTACATTTAACGATTTAAAAAAAAAAAAAAAAAGTGAAGAAACTGATAATTTTCATTTAAGCAATAACCTTAGATACACTTTATTTCTGTTTCTGATTCCATAAAGATCACTTTAAAAAGAAGCAATGAATCACTTACTAGCAGTGGAGTAACTGAAAGCCAGTTAAAGAGATTAGGTTCTCTATAGTTTCTAACTCAAGACGTCTTTTATTAGTGTACTGCACAGTGGCGGCTCTTGGAGGAAGTCATAGCGGTTAAATCAGAATTTTACTGGCTAATGTTACAACTTATTTTTGAGAAAAGAGTATTTCTGAATCTTGAATCTTAGTTAATCCGTTATTGTTTGTTCAAGTTTTAAGTTTCCTTCTCACCATCAGTGTTTCTTTCAGAAATAATGTCCCGAAGGGGGGCACTGCTGATACTATTCTATTTATTATTATAAACGTATTATTTTGGTCTACTCTGGGGGGGGGGCACTCTCAGAGCTCCGGGGGACAGTGCCCCCCAAAATCAGGTCTGAAAGAAACTGCTCACTACCATAGCTATTTGAGACGTCCATCTACAATATAACGGCAGAATCCAAACCACTGTAATATTTAGTTTTGATTTAAACTACTCACTGAGGAAAACAACACTTTATTGTAAAAATTATATCGTTTTTCCAGATGCTGTGGCGACCTCGCTCCCGTGGTTTTTCGAGCCCTGGAACACCATATACATACTGTCAGTGGCCGATCCAGGGGGGGCAATCGTCCCCCTCAGAAGAGAAAACTTTCTTATTTTATATATATAAATAAAACCCATCACAGAGTTTGGAGCTCTTAAAAGTAGCTCTGAGTAGCAGTATTACAACCATCCGCTCTCCCCAGAAGTCCGTCCTGGATCCGCCCCTGCATACTGTCCGTGAGAATTATTTTTAAAAAGAGAATTCAAATGATTACAATTATAATTCAGAAAGTTTTACAGTTAGTGATGAGCAAATGCAAGACCAAGACCAAGACTCGAGTGGTCTTGGTCTTGGTCTTGTACACCTGGGCTTGGTCTTGGTCTTGCACATGCAATCTTGGTCTTACTTGCAAGAGCCTTGCAAGTTTTGCTTTTAAGAAATCTTATGCTTTTCATAGGTAAATTTTACTCTGCGTATAAGGGATAATAAATTCTACAATGCGCCAATAGTAACGGAAATACAATGTATGTTTCTATATGTTGCATAGTTTACCTTCGTGTAAGTATGATGATAGTGTACAATATAAGCGATTACTTCCATTTTTTATCAATGGGTGCCCATGCCCACGCTTCACTTCTTATAAGATCAATCCCAACGTTCCGTAATCTTTTTATATTTTTTAACCTATCCAACACTCTACTGGTTCCCAAACTGGGGAGGCTACTCCTGAGATGCATGAAAAAAATCAAGACAGCATAGATTACTGAAATACCATGAATTGCAAAATTATTTTTACACTCTAAATGCGTCAGATTTTTTTCTTTTCAACTACGGTTAGCTAATCTTTTTATTGAACAAACTTCCAATTAAATATTTAAATTTGGTTTTTCTGATTCCAATATGTAGGCCTATTCTAGTGGACAGAAGCATGAACATTATGTAAAAAGCAATGAAAAAATGGAGGTTTTCGAAACGTGTGTACAGAGAAGAAAGGAGAGAATTAGTTGTGTTGAACGGAAAACGAATAAGAAGTTGTTAGAAATAGTTGCAGTAGGGAAGAAAATAAGAGTTTTAGATGTAATTAAGAGGAGGAAGAGAAACTAGTTGGGATATTGGCTAAGGAGAAACTGTATTATAAGGAACGTGCTAGAGGATATAGAGGAAGGAAAGAGAGGAAAGAAGCGAAGGAGATTGTAGTTGAAGGAAGATATTAAAACAGAAAATTGCTACATCAAGACGAAGAGACTAGCTAAGGACCACCGCACATCTTTAGCTTCTGAGTTGCAACAAGTGACCTGCCAATAATGGCAGAATAGCAATAATAATAATAATAATAATAATAATAATAATAATAATAATAATAATATGTTTAGCAATATTGACCAAGAACGATACTAACTAACTAACTAACTCTATGGCCTATGGAACCCGCAGGTTCAGTACCGCGTTCACAAAAGCTCTCCACTGACTTCTATCCTTAGCTAATTGCATCCAGTTTCTACTTTGTATTCCTATCTCTGCGAGATCCATCTTAATATTATCCTCCCATCTGCGCCTAGGTCTTCCTAATGGTCGTTTTCCTATGGGTCTTCCAGTCAAGACTTTGAAAGCGTTTCTACTTTCTTCCATTCTAGCTACATGACCTGCCCACCTAAGCCTCCTAGACTTGACGACCCTAACAATGTTGGGTAAGCCGTATAAACTATGTAGTTCCTCGTTATGAAGTTTCCGCCATTCCCCATTCTCGTTTCTCTTGGGTCCGAATATTCTTCTCAGTATCCTGTTCTCAAATACTTTCAGTCTATGTTCTTCCCTCAGAGTAAGTGACCATGTTTCGCAACCATACAGAACAACAGGCATGATTATCGTTTTATATATTTTAAGCTTCAAATTCTTCGACAGAATTCGCGACGACAAGAGATTTTGAACCGAATAGTAACACGAATTCCCTGCTTTTAGTCGACATTTAATTTCTTCGTGAATACGATTTTCATCTGTTAATATTGATCCTAAATATTTGAAAGTATCCACTTTATCAAAAGTATTATTTAATATTTTAACGCCCCACAATTTGCCGTATTACGGTCCCGACGCACTTCCATGTATTTAGTTTTCTCTGCATTTACTTCTAAACCCATGTCCCTGCAAGCATTTAATAAGATCTCTGCATTTATTTCTACTGTTCTCCTATCATCCCCTATTAAATTTACATCATCAGCATATGCCATCACCTGGTGAATACCGTTCAACTGTAGGCACTGGTTGCTATCTTTGATTTTCCTTATAGCGTATTCCAGCACAAAGTTAAATAATAATGGCGACAACGCATCTCCTTGTTTCAGGCCATTTTGGACGTGAAAGCTCGTGGACAAAAATTTTCCTACCCAGACTTTACTTTGGGATTCACTTAAGCATATCTTAATTAATCCAATTAGCTTTCTCGGTATTCCAAGTTCTGTAAGAACGTTGTACAATGTTTCTCTCCTAACCGAGTCGTAAGCTTTTCTAAAATCAATAAATAGTTGATGTACCGGGATATTGTATTCCCACTTTTTTTCGAGTATTTGGCGAATGGTAAATATTTGGCCGATAGTTGATCGATTTCGTCTAAATCCGCACTGATAATCTCCAATAATTTCATCTGCGTATGGGGTCAGTCTTGCTAACAGAATATTTGAAAGGATTTTATAGGATGTTGACAGAAGAGAAATGCCTCGATAATTATTACAGTCAGTTTTGTCGCCTTTCTTGTGAATTGGAACAATGATTGATTCTTTCCACTCTTGTGGCAATTCTTCCTTGTTCCAGATAAGGAGAATGAGTTTGTATATCTTGTTCCACAATTTTTCGCCTCCAGCTAAAATTAACTCAGCCGGAATTTCATCCACACCCGGAGATTTGTGTTTCTTTAATTTCTTTATAGCGGCTTCTACTTCTATTCGATTGGGTTCTGGAATATACGGTTCTGCGGTGTGTATCTCCTTTTCTCCACGCGCATTAGTTTTTGGCTGCGTGTTCAGCAAATCGTCAAAGAAATCTTTCCATCTATTTAAGAGGCTATCCGTATCAGTGAGAACTGTTCCGTCAGCTTTCTTTAATATATAAGCACGAGGTTGATAGCCTTTCTTAAATTCGCCTATCCCCTTATACATGTCCCGAATATTTTTATTTTTACTATTATTTTCAAGTTCCTTAATTTTAGCTTTCAAAAAATCGCGTTTCTTTGTTCTAAAAGTTTTGGAAGTTTCCCGCCTGATATCTGCGAAATTTTGTGTAGTTATTTCATTCGGATTTTGTAGCCACCGTAATTTTGACTGTTTTCTCTTCTCTGCTAGTTTAATGCATTCTTGGTCGAACCATGGTTTGTTCCTACGTATTTCCGCGTGTCCCAATTTTTCTATTGCTGAACTTTTAATGCTATCTCTAATTTCAATCCAAGTATCCTCAACACTAGTGCATTCCGAGTCTTCTAAAACCGAGAATCTATTCGAAACTTCAATCTGGTATTCCTTTCTTACATGGCTCTCTTCTAATTTCTTTAAATTAAATCTCTCCGTTTTCGGACATTGAATATTACCTTTATTGAACGATAATCTCTCCCGTATTATCGCTACTACCAGGTAGTGATCAGTGTCACAATCAGCCCCTCTAAACGACCGGACGTCAATTATGCTAGATTGTCTTCTTCTATCTACTAAAACGTTATCAATTTGATTATGCGTTTTTCCGTCTGGTGATGTCCAAGTGTATTTATGAACGTCGCGATGTGGGAATTTTGTACTCTTTACGATTAGGTTTTTGGATGTTGCAAAGTTCACGAGTCTAACACCGTTGTCATTACTTTCCTTATGCAAACTTTCGTTCCCTATAATCGGTTTGAAAATATCCTCTCGTCCTACCTTCGCATTGAAATCCCCTAATAGAATCTTCATATGGTATCGCGGGAGTTGGTCAAATATACGTTCCACTTCTTCGTAAAAACTATCATACATAAACGATACATAAAAATAAAATATTAATGATTATAATCACACCTCTTAATATTTTAGAATAATTTGAGTGAAAACTAAAAATGAGCAAATGTCTATGTCTTTTGTGTAAAGTCAATTTATATAAATAATTTGGACCTATATTAGATATACAAAATAACGGCATCAAACTCCAAGTTATTTGAAATAACTAGAAAATCCCTCTCACTTATGAATATGGATTATTTATTGTTGTAGAATGTTATATCGCACAATCTTCGATGCGCCGTATACCTAAGAGCCTAAAAGTTATATTGATGAACATTCAACTATAAGAATCCGCTCATGAAATCAAACTTGCGGTCTGCGCTAACTTTTTGTCAATGTCATGAAAATGTTATCTCGATATTAATTTTATGAACACACACTACAAATTTCCAACGGATGCTTGAACCTCGGAGCCAGGCTATACCCATGTAATCGGCACCTGTGGTGTACGGTATTACCGATGTTCAATAATACATTTTTCTTTAGTTTAGAAGAACACCACTAGCATGTTTTGAAATGAAATATCTAGTTTAACGTCCCACAACTATGCACCGAGGCTAATGGAAACGGTGGTTATGAGAAATGAATAAAATGGTGGAATTAAGAAAATGGAAGGAAACGGCAAAACCCCTAGAAAACCCACGCACACTATGTTTATCCACCTAGAAAGCTCACATAAGGCAAACTATAGACCCCATGCACCAGAGGTGGACTCTCTGCCACTGAGCAACCATAACATGTTTCAGTTTACTTTTCGCTTATCTGCGTCTTATGGACACAACTATTCTTCGTATGATTTCCAAAAATCCAGTCATGGGTCGTCGTAAATGAATCAAAATGTGATCAAAGTATAGATACAGAAGTTCTTATACTTTGTAACAGTTCATAGAATTATGCTGTCCGCCGTCTCGCGAACAACCGATTCAGAAAACGACATATTGTATATGCTAGAGGGGCAGAGCGGCTCACACGGATTGCATAAACTACTGGGAACACATTCACTCCAGCGACATTTTTACTAAAGCCAAGAAATTCAACTGAAAAATGTAATGATTTTTCCCTTTCCTTTTTACATACTATAAAAAAAATTCAAGTAATAACGGTAGGGCCTACTTCTGCAAGACATGCGCAAGAGTCTTGGCCTTGGTCTTGTTCTTGCATCTGGGTTCCTAGTCTTGGTCTTGTAACAAGATCTCTATTTATCTACGTATCTATCTATATTTCTATATTATTATTATTAAATAAATAATAGCAGCAAGACCTTTTATACGATATTAGAATCTTATGTTTCCTTTTATTTCTGGAAGATGATTACTCGAAACCATTAGATCACAAATACATTTCAAATATCCTTCTTAGTGAATTCAACTACAACTTCATGATAATCCTATCAATAACTAATCAACAAACCTTTTCTTTTCTTTTTCAATATACCTATTTCTGTTCAATTATTGCGCCTCTGATCATATACCTAAAACAGGTACAGATTGATAATATGATAATATTATTTACATCGTTATATAAATTGTCGCTCGAACGGGAATTACGTAACAGTAATACTGTGAAGGAAAGAACCCTGGATTAAAATGTTTCCAAATATTGATCTTTTGAATAGCCCTCATATGAATTTAAAATTGCATTAATACAATTATTTTTCTTCTCTTATCCTTATATATATATATTCATATATTCATATTACAATATTATATTCTTTTATATGTAGTCTTAATCATACTTTCATATATTAATAACGTCAAAAAATATCGTCGATAGGACTATTCAGTTGTCTATTCCTTCCCGTATTAAATAATGTAATATTATCTTTATCTATATTTAACATATTTATCCATGTTCTAGCAACATTATTTATAAATAACGATCATCATCTTATTAGATGTTAACAAAGATCAGAAGGCAAGATCATATGCAAAGATTCTATCAATCACAACACATAAAACAGGTACAGATTGTATAATAGCGAATTATGATCTGCAATTAATATAAAATTGTAACAAATATTTTAATTAGGATAAGACAAATAGAATTCGTTTACGTTTACTTTCGCCTTCTTATATGTTACTATAACTTATGACATTAACAAAACAACAACAAAAGAAAATAATCGTACTATCTACACAAAACAAAATGGAATAGATTTTGATTTAAGATTAATGTCATGAAATTCAACTAAGCATATTCGGTTCTCCTATTGGAACATAAATTAACAACAACAAAAATATTTAAGTCAATATATACATTACATAATCATTTCATAATGAATTAATTATAGATGAGTTATTAAAGGAACAGATAAATTATTTCTAATTACTACCGAACGTCACATAAACGAATGAAATCATACGTATACTTTTAATTGCTCCTTTTTCTTATGAAGACAAATTTCTTCCGATATTGGCTAATTTACGTTAGCTTTGGTTATGATCTCTTGCGGAACCAAAGCTTTAACTAAATTCATCCATCGTTTCTTTGTACCTTCGGTAGGTTGCCATAATTTAATCTCATCGACATTTCGTAATCCCAAAATTTTTCCAGTCTTTATATCCATAAGCTCGAATACCTTTGGATTTATCTGTTTCGTACATAAATAAGGACCAGCATACAAATCACAAAACTTATAAATTCTTTTTAATGACAAATCACAGTTACAATAGCATCCTTACAAACCACATCGATGGTATATACAAAACCTTTACAGCATCCGGGTTTAGAAGAAAAAGCCTTTCTATGTTTATAAATAATGTCTTTAAATATAGATACCAATTTCTTATCAACCGAACTTAAAGAATTTAATATATTGTCTACACTTTTGTAAAAAGAGAGATCCTCATCCTTTTCTATCACAGAACATTCTTTTGTTAATTTTGTAACGTTAATTTCCTCTAAAGTATTAACATTAATATCTAAATTATCATCCAGAAATGGCTGACATTGACATGTAACATCATCTTTAGCTGGAATCAATTTCTGAATTATTACATCGTCGGGAGTATGTACCGTGAACGTTTTGTCTTCAAAATTCAAAATAGTTCTTAATTGTGTCAGGAAATCGAGTCCAATTAGCATTTTTTTCATTTAATTCATTTAGAACGAGAATGGGGATAACGATTTTTAAATTTTGTATCTCAATTTCGATTTGTGTCTTGCCCATTACTCTTTTCTTATGCTTCCCCGTATAATCAACTAGTACCAGATTATTTACCTTTTGTAACCTAGGATTAGAATATTCTTTCGTCATTTCACACCAAAATGAATAAGATATCAGGGATACAGTAGCTCCAGTATCAATTAAAGCTTGGAGGGGGATGCCATTAACTTTAATAAATATTCTTGCAGTAGAAAATGTTTTCAGAAAAACAAAATCTTCTTTAGGAATATCCATTTCATCAATTTCATCATCATATTTCCAAAAACAGTTAACAATGGGGATATATTGATAATTAATATTAACATTTGCATCGAATGTTTTAAGGTTAGTTTCATATTCGAAATAAGACGTAGGTATATTTAACGCTGACGTGGTTTTGAGCACCTCCACGTCAGCCGTAGCTAGTTTAAATTACGGTTACCAATACTTTCCATTAAATCGCATTGTATCCCACATTCTTGTGTACTGTCTTGTCTTTCATGGTATGTTACTATATTTTGATTTCTATTCACGGAATTCCTGCCATCTAAGAACGCACTTCTCGAGGAAGTACCACGATTTTGCGCAAAAGGACGATAATTATTATTCCTGGTATTTGGATATTGATTTTGCGTAAAAGCACGTTGACTGCCATTTCTATAATTTCTATTGAAATTTCGTTGGTTACTCCTAAAGTTTCTAGAACTGTTTCTACAATTAGGTGTTGCCTGACCATCATTACCACTTTGATTAATAACCCTATCATTAAATTGGCGATTATTGTGTTGGATATCTACGTTATGAATTGATGCATAATTAACATGAGTGCGAGTTAGATTGTTTTGCTTGTCCGGCCATATATTATTATTCGGCATCGAAGATTGGCTTTCGAAATTTTGCACGATCATAAGGAGATGGTTGAAATTAACGCATTGTGCTGTCATCAACGCTTGCTGCAGCCGAAAAGGTAAAAGTATACGGATAGAAGCAATGATACGAGCTTCGGGATGGAACGGATTAATAGATTTCAATTCATTATATGTAGCCACCACAAAATCAGTAATACTTTTATGAATCCTCGGATTATAATGCCTTGATCGGATTAATGCATCCCGGTTTGCTAGAACAAAATCGTTCTCATAATTTGACAACAATGCGTTTCTGAAATCTGAATACTTACGCAAACTACCTCTGATAGCCTTAAACCACGTAAGACATGGAGGCAATAACACATGAGGCAAAACCTTTAAAAATTGAGATTCCTCGACTCCCATTAAATTACATTCGTCTTCGAATTTTTCCAGAAATGCACTCGCTGATATGTCTTCGGATAATCCACTGAATTTTGAAAGAGACCTAATCTCACTGAAACGTAGACATTTACCCCTTTTCTTGTGTTTCGATGTTCGAACGCCTGTAAACACTACCTTCTGATGATGAGGTACACCATTATGTATTACTACTTTATCTGAACTGTCTTCATTGTAGCCAGATGATTCTAAATCATCGTTTACATTTTCGGGTACATTTGAAGACTGTTGCACACTGGGTGAAGGAATTTCATGAGTATTCTCTGATCCGGTAAATTTAGAACGACACACTTCTTGTAGAAGATTAACTTTCTTCTGTAATGTTTTAATCTTATTCGAATGCTCTGTTACAGTGTTTTCAAGTATATCTACTGTATTTTGTAATCCGGTAACTTCATGTGATATTCGTCCTACGTTTTGGTCAGTTAGTTCGAATTTTGCATTAAAATGTTCGTTCATCAAGTCTAACTTAGAATCAATTCGCTGAGTCAATTGTTGAGTGATTTCTTGGGACATCAGCTGTATTTGTTGACTTGTATTGAGTTTCATTTCTTCGACTTTCGTTGCAAGCTGTTGACTCGTATCGAGTTTCATTTCTTCGACTTTCGTTGTAATTTCACTGACTTTCGTTGTAAGCTCACTGGATATTTGCTGCTTTAATTGCATAAACATATCCAAGATTTGGTTAGTATTTACCATTTGCGATACGGTTTCTTCTGTATTATCCGTTATTGACCTACCATCATTATGCACATTGGCCATATTAGTCTTACGCTCAATTTTTCTTCCACTACGCAAACAAGTATAATTTAAGTTCATAAGTCTCTTGATATTAGAATTGAACCCTGTCTTTACTATGCTTCAAGACTTTTACAGGGTCCCGGGATTCGTCGCACCATTATGTAACAAGATCTCTATTTATCTACGTATCTATCTATATTTCTATATTATTATTATTAAATAAATAATAGCAGCAAGATCTTTTATACGATATTAGAATCTTATGTTTCCTTTTATTTCTGGAAGATGATTACTCGAAACCATTAGATCACAAATACATTTCAAATATCCTTCTTAGTGAATTCAACTACAACTTCATGATAATCCTATCAATAACTAATCAACAAACCTTTTCTTTTCTTTTTCAATATACCTATTTCTGTTCAATTATTGCGCCTCTGATCATATACCTAAAACAGGTACAGATTGATAATATGATAATATTATTTACATCGTTATAGTCTTGCTCTTGCATCTGGATTCCTAGTCTTGGTCTTGGTCTTACTTTCAAGACTTTAGGGATGGTACCGAGACCGAGACGGACTTTTATATACCGAGACGAGACCGAGACGAACTTTTAAATACCGAGACGAGACCGAGACCGAGACAGACCTCTATAAATCGAGACGAGACCGAGACGAGACTTAGGTCAGTCTCGAAAGTCTCGGTCTCGTCTCGAATATTGATATTGATAAATACTAAAATTGCCTTCACTCAAAATTTGTTTCGTTGCTGTGTTAGATAATATGAGAACGGTTGACTGATGTACAGTGGCGTATTTAGGGGCTGGTTATCGGGCTCAAACCCCTCCCGAAATAAATTTGTGATAATTCTTTGCATTGCACGTACAACGCAAATGTTTCTTACTCGTTCCTCAAGCCTCTCCCGAAACAAAATTCACTGCTGGTGCAAATAGAATTCTCTTTCTCTCTCTCTCTCTCTCTCTCTCTCTCTCTCTCTATATATATATATATATATATATATATATATATATATATATATATATATATATATATATATATATATATATGTATGTATGTATGTATGTATGTATGAATGTATATATATATATATATATATATATATATATATATATATATATATATATGGTCGCGGTGCCACCCAGGTCCGCCCTGTATGGGTTCCCGGGGCCCAACTTTAATTTTAAATGGAAGCAAGGGGTGAGTGGTACCTCGTTCGATAGATCTTGAAAAACTAAACAGCGTTGTGGCAAAAGATCTTTCATATCGGGTACTGTATTCAAAATGGCCGCCAAGATATGTTGCCTCTATCAGATACAGTAAAACGTGCAGTACCACTAATATGAAAACGGTTAACATAAATGAACCGAACAAAAACTCAAATAGAAAATGTCATGTGGCACATTGATTGATATTGTCACGGAGACTCCCAGGGCCACCCTTCATGAGGGCCCAGGGCGCAACTTCAAAATTGTAAATGGAAACATGGGGTGAATGATACCTCGTTCGACATATCTTCAAAAACTGAAGAGTGCTGTTGCAAAAGATTGTTCATATGAGTCACCGTTTTCAAAATGAGCACCAAGACATGGTTCCTGCATCAAGTAAAACGTTCAGTATCACTAATATGGAAACACCAGAACAAATATTCGAATAGGAAACCACAGAGGGTATTTATCATTCTATAACTCGGGAATGTTGCAACAGTCGAAAAGATGGTTAGAGTGAAAGTGCCATAATGGAAAGAAAGAAATCTAACTCCTAGAAAATTATCGCTCCAACCTCACTCCGTAAGTGAGTGAAGCGCGAAGGATCGGTGAAATTGCAAATGAGAGCCTTAGTTTTTGCAAATTGTATCTACGAAACAAAGTTATTTGAGATGTGTTTTTATAAGAGATAAATGTCTCTGTAATGGGATAAAGTATGTAAAATTCTTGTTAAATGGTATCTTCCATTTTGATTGCAGGCAATGGTTTGATGCAATAATGAATCAGCTGAAATGCGAAACAAATTTGTAGAACAATGCAATTTTAGAACAATGTTTACAAACGTTGGTTTTGTTCAACAGTCGTCTGCATGATATTGGTTCGCTTCTTTTCCTTCTATGTCTTCTTGCATGTGATAGAATATGTGTTTCACTGAGATGTCCACAGTTACATTCCGAATAACTTTCAACGGTAATTTCAGTTGTGATCCTTAGTAACGAAACGGTACATACTGATGCAGATATGTCCCAAAAATCTTGCACGCAATGCGTTAAATTATCAGAGGCGAAGGGGCGGGTAAAATGTTGTTAAACTTGAATTTTACCTTATTTATATTCACCTTATTTCACTTTATTTTTATTCATTATAGTACCAGTCATTTGTACACACAAGTGTATCAGACAAACCATATCTATTGCAAATAAAAAGTGAGGTTCTCATTTGAGATTTTAGCATTCATTCCCGCTTCACCTATCGGAAAGATCATTTTCTATCATTTCCTCTTTTGCACCATGTCAATTATACTTTAATAATCTTTTTTTCCGTTGCATTATATTCGAGCCGTGGAATGATATATACCCTCTGTGCTTTCCTATACGAGTTTTATTCTGTTCATTTATCTCCAACTATTTTCATATTAGGGGTCTAGTGGTACTGGACGTTTTATCTGATACAGGCACTATGTCTTGGCGGCCATTTTGAAAACGGTGACCGATGTGAAAATCTTTTGCCACAACACTCTTTACTTTTTAAAGATCTATGGAACGATCTATGGGTAAAAATACTCGCCCCATGTTTCCATTTAAAATTGTAAAGTTTGGCGCTGGTACCCCATGAAAGGCGGCCCCGCGAGGCGCCATGACAACACCATTCGGTGTGCCCCGTGGCATTTCCTATTTGTGTTTTTGTTTTGGTCCATTATGTTCAACCGTTTTCGAGATATCTCCGTGGAAAGATTAAAATTGACCATCCTATATATATATATATATATATTAAAAATGCTGAAATTTTGTACCAAGTTGGGAAATTCTTCTTGATACTCTGCAATATCACTAGATAAACGGAAAATTTAAATGTTTCTAAAGACTTTACTTCGAAAACGCGCTGACATATCACGTCTAATCATGCAGATGCTTCCAAAAGACTTAAATGCTTATAACGCCATCAGAGATACCAAACACTTTGGTAGTGATTGTTGTACTACTTAAAATGACGCATTAACAGTTTTTGGTGGTTTTAATTACAAGAAGTCGCAGTTACATTATTTTAAGCAGTGTTGCCCACTTAAATAGATAGCTAAATATTATTCTAAATATGTGCAAATAACGTAGATAAACTGCAAAATATTTTAAAATTACTCGTAATTTGTTTTATGGTGCAAGAATGCTTTCAAGAGACGATGTTTTTCATAGTCTTTGGGTTACTTATAATGCTAATATTTAAATCTTCGTTCCAGCAATACATGTACTTGTAAATGCAAATTGTAACTGAAATTAAATGTAACTGATACATTTTCAGTAACACTAGTTGTTCCCCCTAAGCCATAGGCCTGGTGTACACTTTAGATTAAGACCGTGCTTAATTAAAAGTTCTAATTGCATCCTAATTACACTTCACTTGCTTTAGTTTGACCACCGACCACCTCAAACTCGATCCATACCATATAGCTATATGTAATTATTCAAGAACTTACAGTTAGTAATACACAGTGTTCACTTTTGTTTGGTTTTGTTTTAGTTTAACGTCCCACACTTATGCTAGGGCGGCTAAAGGTGACGTGCAGCTAATGATTATAGTGGAATCCGAACCACTTCGGTTGTTCAACTTTATCCCTACCAGAAATCGAACTCGGGACCACGCGAATAGAAATCAAGAGTTCTAGCCGCTAGACCAAATGGGGGTCCTCACATTGTGTTGTTTTAAATCATTCAGTCAGTGTTGTCAGATCCGATGATTAAAAAGTAGCGTGTCTGTACTCCGAAAGTAGCGAATTCGAACTATTTGTAGCCCAAATATATAGAAATGAATACTGATGGTGCAAATGAAATAATTTAATATGAGCTGGAAAGTGTGCTGGACGTATTGCAAGAATTATGATCGACGGACGAAAACAATTCTAGACTGGATACCACGAGACAAAAACAGCCTAGGAAACCTCCGCATACAAGAAGGTGTGACGAAATCAAGAGCCACTAAGGAGTAACCTGGAAAAGAGTTGCCCAAGTTAGATAGTTGTGGAGAAGAATTGGAAAGACCTTCATCCAGCAATGGATTGATAATGGTTGATTATGATGATGGTGATGATTTTATTATATCTGGACCTCGGAGGTAAACTAAACCAAGTCATAATTTCGTAATTTTACAGAAGCGAAAAACCGGTTCCTCACTAAGACTAAATATATAACTTTTACTAGGTAAGGTAGGGTAAAAATGGATCCAAAATTTAATGAAAATCATAGAGAAAAAAAAGTATTTTTGACTATTCAATCCATCATGTTACAGCAAAACTACGAAGAGTAATACAGAAGAAAACTAGAAAGTAAAGAATCACTTGTTTTGGCGAGTGAGAAAAAATAGATACAGATAACTCGAATTACCTATATACTTATATAATATGTATGTCCATGTTTCGCTACTAATTTTCAATCAATATAAAATTTCAACGTAATAAACGCAAGATTAGTTTTCTCGAATAAAGATTGCATGCACCGTTGAGAGCTCAAGAATAAGATTAATCTATGTTACGGCACTGGATATGTGCTTACGTAATGCATTACGATCTTATGAACTTTTATAAGAACAGAATGCACTTAAAATGAGACGCGAACTATGCGAAACATCGGACTTTGAATCTAACTTGTTTTGTGATCCAACTCGAGACCTCACATAGTAAAGATGAGTGTAGTAGTACCAACCACAAGGTTCAGGACGTTCGTGTTATAAAGTGTCAATTAAACACGGAGATTTGAAACGGTAATAAAGCATTTCATCAATTTCAAACAAAATACGTATATTGTAGTAATACTTTACCCTATTTGTTAAGATAATGAACGTAATATTCTGTTTTTAAAATTACAGTCAAAGCAGAATGTATTGAATAATGAGAAACTGTAGTTTCAATTTCGGTACGATTAAATATATTTGTGCTGCTATGTGTTGCGTTATGTGCTAGGAGGTATTGAACAATTCTGATTCAAAGGAAGGAAATAAACTACTGTATAGTACTGGAGTGAAATTAATAGAGTTTAATTGTATAGGCAGGTCTGAGGCTATATGAGACAAAGTCTATTGCTGAAAGTGAAATGTGGGTTCTATTAGGGTTTTAGGGTGATATACCCACTGATCATTGAACCTGGATTACGCGCATGGAAAGCATTAGCACTGGCAAATTAGCTATGAAGAGGTACACCGTACCATAATTCTAAGTCAAAATGAAAGGAAAATATAACCGGAAACGACAGACTGTACGAGAATTATACTTTCACTATTTTAATTTCACACTATTTATTTCGAGACTTTCGAGACGAGACCGAGATTTGGTACTCGAGACCGAGACCGAGATCGAGACAAGTATCTGTTGACCGAGACGAGACCGAGACCGAGACGGTGATTTTTTACTCGAGACGAGACCGAGACCGAGACTGTTATTTATCAACCGAGACGAGACCGAGACTGTACAAAGTCTCGTCTCGTCTCATCTCGATACCATCCCTACAAGACTTGCACAAACTGCAAGATCAAAATTCTTGCGCTCATCACTATTTATAGTACGGATATTTGTACTATAGAGTGTGGGAAATGATGAAAATAATTTTGATTTAGGATGTAGAATTTGATCTTCACATCTAACTCAAATTATAAAGACCCAGATTCGATTTCCAGTAGGAGCTCATGTGGTCCAGATTCCACGTTAAGCTGTACGTTCATGTCTCATATAGTCTCGCTGCTGAAACTGACGCTAAAGTCACCTCAAATCTAACAAATTCAAATTATAAACTAATTAGCAGAGTGATCGTTCTTTGCACAGAAGAATAAGGTTTATGAAATATATCTGAAAGGTATATGCAATTTTTTTTTTTTTTTTTTTGGTTTGAGAACAGTTGTTGATGCAACTCCGATATCATGGAAATAATGTAAATGCAGCCATACCAAACTGAAACGTTATAAAATCCCATTATCAGAGGCAGAAATTTCCATTTTGCTCTTGGGTTTCCCACGTTACACTAATTACAAAATTTAAAACAAAGATAATTTTCATATATGAGAAAAGAAACTATTCAATATATGGCTAAACTATCCATAAACTTCGATGTTCCACGTTTATCAAATATTTTATCAATAAGTATTTTCCTTAACTGGAAGAATCAATTTAAGAAAACGAAGAAAATAAGTAGAGTTTGTTGTATTTACACCATGATCCAGTCATTTTGTGTGGAATGTTTTCCAAGTTTTTTGTTTCTGATTTCGCATTTTTTAATTATTTTATTTCGAAAAAATACCACTATATTGTAAGGATCCCCACATCACAACAAAAGCACATGTCAATACAGAACAACACGTGTTATTGATTATAAATAGTGAAGCAGACGAGAAACCGACACGGAAGACACCGAGGAAAGCCGAAAGAAGACGGACCTCACGAAAGGACCCGAAGAGGACAGATAAAAGCCCAACCACCGAGGGACCTGGCATCAGTCGGCCAACTGATCGCAACACGACCCGCTCGGGAGAGTAATACTCCCGGAAGTACGTTTTTCCGCGCGCTACTCTAGACAGTTGTTTTACGCGCTATCCTAGCCAATTGTTTTAAGTTGGTCACAAAATTTATATCATGAAGTACAAGGGGAACAAAACGACCCTATATCATGGAGTACAAGGGCATAAGTACTACAACTACTTATCTGCATAAAAATAAATAAATCACTTTTTTAAGTATTCTTTTCATATTATTTTAATTTAATAAGTGTTATAAAAATGTAAAAATAAAAAAGAACTTTCCTCGGGCGGGGTTTGAACTCGCGCCAAAAGAGGGTTTTATTACTAGCATATAGCCTTAGCCCACTCGGCCACTGAGGCCGACGACAGCAAGCGTTTGTTGTCTGCTATTTGACTGCAAACGTGGCAAGAAGTGGATAACGCCAACCAATCAGAAATGTGTTTCTCGTTTCTACTTCCGGGAGCATTACTCTCCCGAGCTAGTCCTGATCGCAACCTATCCTAAATCCTGGAGGCTGCTATGAAGCAAAGGGGTCATCCTAGCCACAACTAATCCCTGGAGGATGCTATAAAGCTAAGGGGATCACCTTAAACAATACCATACCTCGTGAGGGCTGCTATGCGCGGAGGTTTCCTAGAACCGAATCCTTGAGAACCATGGAGGCTGCTATAAAGCTAAGAGGATGACCTTAAATACCATACCTCGTGAGGGCTGCTATGCGCGGAGGTTTCCTAGAGTAGTCCCCCCGTTATATTGAGCCGAGTCAGCAAAAATTTTTGTGACGTCATAGGTCAAAGGTCAATGACCTTGGCCCGGGGTCAATGACCTAGGGGTACCTAGGACCACCCCCCTTTAAATTTTGGCAGGGGTACCTTGGCCCACCCCCTAAATTTTGGCAGGGGTACATAGGACCACCCCCCTTAAATTTTGGAAATTGCCAAATTTAAAAATTTGGTATGGTAGCCTAGGACCATAGTATGTACCTCTATCAGTATTGGGTGTCTATGTCGTTCCCTTTTATGGGTAAAAAATTGCCAAAAATTTAAATTTCGGGGGTTTTTGACCTAATTTATCCCCTTGGATGAGGTGTTATTACCCTATATAGTTATATGGGCGTATACAGGGATCCATTACCTTTCATAAGACATGGGTATATTAATGCACCCCTTGAAAAATTTGGGAGGGGTACCATGGCCCACCCCTTCAATTTTGGAAATTGCCCAATTTCAACATTGGGTATTATAGTACCGGACCCTAATATGTATCATGATAAATTTGGGTGGTCCACCTCGTTCCCTTCTAGGGGTACAAAATTGCCAAAACTATAAACGTAAGCAATACGTTGTACCACGTGTTTGGTTTTCGACCTAATTTATCTCCTTGGATGAGGTCCTATTACCTTATATGATTATATGGTCATGTATAGGGGTCCATTACCTATCATAAGACATAGGTACATTTGTGCACACCTTTAAAATTTTGGGAGGGGTACCTTGGCCCACCCTTTAATTTTGGAAATTGCCCAATTTAAACATTTGGTATTATAGTATAGAACACTAATATAGATCACTATAAATTTGGGTGGTCCACCTCGTTCCCTTTTAGGGGTACAAAATTGCCAAAATTTTAGTACAACCACGTGTTTGGTATTTGGTACATTTTATCCCCCTTTGATGAGGTTCTATTACCTTATATGATTATATGGTCATGTATAGGGGTTCATTATCTATCATAAGACATAGGTACATTGGTGCACCCCGGGAGGGGTACCTTGCCCCACCCCTTAAATTTTGGAAATTGCCCAATTTAAACATTTGGTATTATAGTACAGGTCCTCAATATGTATCATGATAAATTTGGATGGTCTACATCGTTCCCTTTTAGGGGTACAAAAATTGCCAAAATATAAACGTTGTACCACGTGTTTGTTTTTTTTGGTCCATTTTATCCCCTTTGATGAGATCCTATGATTACAGGGGTTCATTTCTTATTATAAGACATGGGTATAATGTTGCACCCTTCTTAAATTTTGGCAATGGGGGTCCACTGAAATTGTCCAATTGAAGCATAGTACAGGACCTCAATATGTTTCGGTGGTACCACGTGTTTGGTTTTTGATCGATTTTATCCCCTTTGATGAGGTGTTATTATCCCATATAGTTATATGGTCATGTATAGGGGTCCATTACCTTTCATAAGATATGGGTATATTTGTGCACTCCTTTAAAAATTTGGGAGGGGTACTTTGGCCCACCCCTTAAATTTTGGAAATTGACCAATTTAAACATTTGGTATTATAGCACAGGACCCTAATATGTATCGTGATAAATTTGGGCGGTCCACCTCATTCCCTTTTAGGGGTACAAAATTGCCAAAATATAAACGTAAGCAATACGTTATACCACGTGTTTGGTTTTTGATCGATTTTATCCCCTTTGATGAGGTGTTATTATCCTATATAGTTATATGGTCATGTATAGGGGTCCATTACCTTTCATAAGATATGGGTATATTTGTGCACTCCTTTAAAAATTTGGGAGGGGTACTTTGGCCCACCCCTTAAATTTTAGAAATTGCTCATTTTATATATTTGGTATTATAGTACTGGACCCTAACATGTATTATGATAAATTTGGATGGTCCACCTCGTTCCCTTTTAGGGGTACAAATTGTTAAAATATAAACGTAAGCAATACGTTGTACCACGTGTTTGGTCTTTTGGCCCAATTTAACCTCTTGGATGAGGTTCTATTACCTTATATGGTTATATGGTTATGTATAGGGGTCTATTCCCTATCATAAGACATAGGTACATTTGTGCACTCCTTTAAAAATTTGGGAGGGGTACTTTGGCCCACCCCTTAAATTTTAGAAATTGCTCATTTTATATATTTGGTATTATAGTACTGGACCCTAACATGTATTATGATAAATTTGGATGGTCCACCTCGTTCCCTTTTAGGGGTACAAATTGCCAAAATATAAACGTAAGCAATACGTTGTACCACGTGTTTGGTTTGACCTAAGTTATCCCCTTGGATGAGGTTCTATTACCTTATATGGTTATATGGTTATGTATAGGGGTCTATTCTCTATCATAAGACATAGGTACATTTGTGCACTCCTTTAAAAATTTGGGAGGGGTACTTTGGCCCACCCCTTTCAAAATTCGGTAAACGTTTTCTAGGACCCATTGGTGTTCCTCTTATGGCCAAATATTCAAAATTTAAATGTTATTGACCGGTTTTATTATTGAATAAGTACAGGATTTATTACTTTTTTTCATAAGACACAGGTGTATTTGTGTACCAATCTTAAATTTTGGGAGGGGTACATTTCTTATTGTCGTATCAATAATTGGTAATTGTTCTTTGGGTAAATCATTGTCAAATATGAGTATGATCACGTGATCAGTTATTAACCTATGATGGGATTAGGAGTCCAGGACATTGGTACATTAAAACTTTGTAGTATAATTTGAGAATGCGTCATTGGTTTTGATTATTCACGCCAAATATAAACGTAAGCAAGACGTTGTACCACGTGATTGTCCTTGATGAGGTAGTGTACATGGATTCATTTCCTTTGTTGTGGTACTTCTTAAGTTTGAGTACACACACTTCTAGAAAACAGTTGGTTCTACTCAGGTAAACAATTGACGGACATTATTAACCTTATTGAACATATAATAATATGATTAACTCTAAGACTTAGGTATATCAGGAGAAGTATTCTTTAAATTTGGGAATGGTGATAAACAGAATTTTAACATAAGGCGCGAAATTAGAAACAATACATTGAACTTTAGTCACAGCTCATAGTCTAAGATCATTGGTGGTGATTGATTTGAAATCTGATAGCTATCCTTATTGAATCTTATGACTCATAGACGAAAGGCAATACATGCTACAACACTGGCAAAGTTATTGTTAATGCAATTTGATTGGTTGATCACTATCTTTCCTGCAATCTGATTGGTTGATCACTATCTTTCGTGCAATCTGATTGGCTGATGATTTTCAAATCTTTGCTGTATTCAGTTTTAAGTTTTGTTTAACATTTAAAAATCTTGGTTTCGTTCAACATTTTGCACTCACTGATAAATATGATCAAAACCGTTTATTTGTTAATCGAATAGTTAAAAACCGGATAAAGTTTGACGGTTAATCGTGAAACGTAAAATTTTTTTAGTTTGAAATTTTTTTGCTTGAAATTTTTTTGTTTGAAAATTTTTTCGTTTCCAAATTTTTTTGTTTCAAAATTTTGTTTGAGATTTTTTCGTTTGAAATTTTTTGTTTGAAAATTTTTTCGTTTGAAATTTTTTGTTTGAAAATTTTTTTGTTCGAAAATTTTGTTTAAAATTTTTCGTTTCCAAATTTTTTGTTTGAAATTTTTTGTTTCAAAATTTTGTTTGAAATTTTTTTCGCTTCAAAATTTTGTTTGAATTTTTTTTGGTTTGAAATTTTTTGTTTGAATTTTTTTCGTTTCAAAATTTTGTTTCAAAGATTTTTGTTTGAAATTTTTGTTTCAAAGTTTGAGTTGACATTTTTAAAAGTTTGTGCACTTATTAGTAAAGAACCGGAACTGTTTAGAACAAAAACCTTTGACAACATTGTGGTGCACGTCAGAACATGGGGTTGTACTTGAAATGAAAAAACACAATTCATTGAAATGGATCATTTTATTACACTCCACATACATCCATACCAGATAGCGGTTCTGGATATTGTCGATACAATGTATTTTGAACTTCTTGCACTAGTTTGTCTTTAGCATATAATTTTAATTCCAGTTGAAGTCTTTTAAGGTCTAATGCAATATCAATTGGTGGAAACTCAATGTCCATTTGATCACAAATAAACTGTTTATCAATACATGTATGCACCCACGAACGATGTTGACAACCATCACAATATCTAGATACATGTTGTACAATATGCATAAATAGTACTTTTTCAGGAATATACTTGTTTTGTTGCACGCTTCCACTGCATGTTTCACACACTGGAATACGCTGATGAATTTGTTCCATTCTGTTTCCGTTAGATACACCATGTTGCGAGGGACATGAAATGTACTCTTTTTACGTAACAGCACCATCTTCTCTTCGAGGACTGTACGCATCACCACTTCATGATTTGAGCCTAATGATTTGACTATGGTCACATTTAGCTCATCGTTCATTTGGTCGATTCGTGCCATTCTTCACAGGTCAGTTGTACACCAAATTGTTCTGCTTTGCCCAATCGAATCACAGGGTCAAATGTTCTAGCACTGATACCAATCATCACATGTTTTGTTTGAAATATATTTATTGGATAATAGCTTGCGAAGATGAATTCTTTATCGTTAGAAGTACACATCTTTCCTCCTGAAAAGCACTTGCTCAAATGATTTCACGGTATTGGTTGATTTATAGAACTACGGCTGACGTCATTGGTAAGGAATGTGCTGATTCATGATTTCATCACAGTTGCTGACGTCATGCCGACCAACCACATTCATACAACTACAGCTGACGTCATTGGAATGTACTGATTCATGATTTCATCACAATGGCTGACGAATCTGGCTGTGTACTAAATTCAAGTTGATGACTTCGACCCAAGAATCCTTTGTAATATAAAGATACAGATCCAGTATTTAAGAAACGCAGCAGTTCTTCTTGTTTTGATGCTTCCATGGGTAAATATCTTGCTGGTAAAATTATATTCTTATCATTTTCAAGCTTCACTACGATTCTTAATCCAAACTTTGTAGGGATCATTTGGCTAGCTAAGATTCTATAAGGTACATTCTGTTGTAAATCAGTAATCTTGGTAAATGATTTCATCACATCACGTGTGTTTAGAAACTGCAGACAAGTAGCCATGATGACGTTATCATGAATACTAACGCGAACGATGATGAAAAACTGATGACGTTGCGTTATCGTGTTCTGACGTGTACTATTGCACCACAATGTTGCCAGAGGTTTTTGCTCTAAACAGTTCCGGTTCTTTACTAATGGGTGCACAAACTTTTAAAAATGTCAAACCAAACTTTGAAACAAAAATTTAGAACAAAAAATCTTTGAAACAAAATTTTGAAACGAAAAAAATTCAAACAAAAAATTTCAAACCAAAAAAAATTCAAACAAAATTTTGAAGCGAAAAAAATTTCAAAAAAATTTTGAAACAAAAAATTTCAAACAAAAAATTTGGAAACGAAAAATTTTAAACAAAAAATTTTAAACAAAATTTTCGAACAAAAAAAATTTCAAACAAAAAATTTCAAACGAAAAAATTTTCAAACAAAAAATTTCAAACGAAAAAATCTCAAACAAAATTTTGAAACAAAAAAATTTGGAAACGAAAAAATTTTCAAACAAAAAAATTTCAAGCAAAAAAATTTCAAACTAAAAAAATTTTACGTTTCACGGTTAACCGTCAAACTTTATCCGGTTTTTAACTATTCGATTAACAAATAAACGGTTTTGATCATATTTATCAGTGAGTGCAAAATGTTGAACGAAACCAAGATTTTTAAATGTTAAACAAAACTTAAAACTGAATACAGCAAAGATTTGAAAATCATCAGCCAATCAGATTGCACGAAAGATAGTGATCAACCAATCAGATTGCAGGAAAGATAGTGATCAACCAATCAAATTGCATTAACAATAACTTTGCCAGTGTTGTAGCATGTATTGCCTTTCGTCTATGAGTCATAAGATTCAATAAGGATAGCTATCAGATTTCAAATCAATCACCACCAATGATCTTAGACTATGAGCTGTGACTAAAGTTCAATGTATTGTTTCTAATTTCGCGCCTTATGTTAAAATTCTGTTTATCACCATTCCCAAATTTAAAGAATACTTCTCCTGATATACCTAAGTCTTAGAGTTAATCATATTATTATATGTTCAATAAGGTTAATAATGTCCGTCAATTGTTTACCTGAGTAGAACCAACTGTTTTCTAGAAGTGTGTGTACTCAAACTTAAGAAGTACCACAACAAAGGAAATGAATCCATGTACACTACCTCATCAAGGACAATCACGTGGTACAACGTCTTGCTTACGTTTATATTTGGCGTGAATAATCAAAACCAATGACGCATTCTCAAATTATACTACAAAGTTTTAATGTACCAATGTCCTGGACTCCTAATCCCATCATAGGTTAATAACTGATCACGTGATCATACTCATATTTGACAATGATTTACCCAAAGAACAATTACCAATTATTGATACGACAATAAGAAATGTACCCCTCCCAAAATTTAAGATTGGTACACAAATACACCTGTGTCTTATGAAAAAAAGTAATAAATCCTGTACTTATTCAATAATAAAACCGGTCAATAACATTTAAATTTTGAATATTTGGCCATAAGAGGAACACCAATGGGTCCTAGAAAACGTTTACCGAATTTTGAAAGGGGTGGGCCAAAGTACCCCTCCCAAATTTTTAAAGGAGTGCACAAATGTACCTATGTCTTATGATAGAGAATAGACCCCTATACATAACCATATAACCATATAAGGTAATAGAACCTCATCCAAGGGGATAACTTAGGTCAAACCAAACACGTGGTACAACGTATTGCTTACGTTTATATTTTGGCAATTTGTACCCCTAAAAGGGAACGAGGTGGACCATCCAAATTTATCATAATACATGTTAGGGTCCAGTACTATAATACCAAATATATAAAATGAGCAATTTCTAAAATTTAAGGGGTGGGCCAAAGTACCCCTCCCAAATTTTTAAAGGAGTGCACAAATGTACCTATGTCTTATGATAGGGAATAGACCCCTATACATAACCATATAACCATATAAGGTAATAGAACCTCATCCAAGAGGTTAAATTGGGCCAAAAGACCAAACACGTGGTACAACGTATTGCTTACGTTTATATTTTAACAATTTGTACCCCTAAAAGGGAACGAGGTGGACCATCCAAATTTATCATAATACATGTTAGGATCCAGTACTATAATACCAAATATATAAAATGAGCAATTTCCAAAATTTAAGGGGTGGGCCAAAGTACCCCTCCCAAATTTTTAAAGGAGTGCACAAATATACCCATATCTTATGAAAGGTAATGGACCCCTATACATGACCATATAACTATATAGGATAATAACACCTCATCAAAGGGGATAAAATCGATCAAAAACCAAACACGTGGTATAACGTATTGCTTACGTTTATATTTTGGCAATTTTGTACCCCTAGAAGGAAACGAGGTGGACCGCCCAAATTTATCACGATACATATTAGGGTCCTGTGCTATAATACCAAATGTTTAAATTGGTCAATTTCCAAAATTTAAGGGGTGGGCCAAAGTACCCCTCCCAAATTTTTAAAGGAGTGCACAAATATACCCATATCTTATGAAAGGTAATGGACCCCTATACATGACCATATAACTATATAGGATAATAACACCTCATCAAAGGGGATAAAATCGATCAAAAACCAAACACGTGGTACCACCGAAACATATTGAGGTCCTGTACTATGCTTCAATTGGACAATTTCAGTGGACCCCCATTGCCAAAATTTAAGAAGGGTGCAACATTATACCCATGTCTTATAATAAGAAATGAATCCCTGTAATCATAGGATCTCATCAAAGGGGATAAAATGGACCAAAAAAAACAAACACGTGGTACAACGTTTATATTTTGGCAATTTTTGTACCCCTAAAAGGGAACGATGTAGACCATCCAAATTTATCATGATACATATTGAGGACCTGTACTATAATACCAAATGTTTAAATTGGGCAATTTCCAAAATTTAAGGGGTGGGGCAAGGTACCCCTCCCGGGGTGCACCAATGTACCTATGTCTTATGATAGATAATGAACCCCTATACATGACCATATAATCATATAAGGTAATAGAACCTCATCAAAGGGGGATAAAATGTACCAAATACCAAACACGTGGTTGTACTAAAATTTTGGCAATTTTGTACCCCTAAAAGGGAACGAGGTGGACCACCCAAATTTATAGTGATCTATATTAGTGTTCTATACTATAATACCAAATGTTTAAATTGGGCAATTTCCAAAATTAAAGGGTGGGCCAAGGTACCCCTCCCAAAATTTTAAAGGTGTGCACAAATGTACCTATGTCTTATGATAGGTAATGGACCCCTATACATGACCATATAATCATATAAGGTAATAGGACCTCATCCAAGGAGATAAATTAGGTCGAAAACCAAACACGTGGTACAACGTATTGCTTACGTTTATAGTTTTGGCAATTTTGTACCCCTAGAAGGGAACGAGGTGGACCACCCAAATTTATCATGATACATATTAGGGTCCGGTACTATAATACCCAATGTTGAAATTGGGCAATTTCCAAAATTGAAGGGGTGGGCCATGGTACCCCTCCCAAATTTTTCAAGGGGTGCATTAATATACCCATGTCTTATGAAAGGTAATGGACCCCTGTATACGCCCATATAACTATATAGGGTAATAACACCTCATCCAAGGGGATAAATTAGGTCAAAAACCCCCGAAATTTAAATTTTTGGCAATTTTTTACCCATAAAAGGGAACGACATAGACACCCAATACTGATAGAGGTACATACTATGGTCCTAGGCTACCATACCAAATTTTTAAATTTGGCAATTTCCAAAATTTAAGGGGGGTGGTCCTATGTACCCCTGCCAAAATTTAGGGGGTGGGCCAAGGTACCCCTGCCAAAATTTAAAGGGGGGTGGTCCTAGGTACCCCTAGGTCATTGACCCCGGGCCAAGGTCATTGACCTTTGACCTATGACGTCACAAAAATTTTTGCTGACTCGGCTCAATATAACGGGGGGACTACTACTCCTAGAATCCTTGAGAACCCTGGAGTCTGCTATGAAGCTAAGGGGTTACCCTTACAGAACATTATAACCTGTAAACCTTGGTCATTATAGAGACACTTTGTTGTTAGAACTTTAGTAAACACAAAAGACTTGATTTTATAATAAAATTGGTGAAGGGATAAAATCTCGGTCCATTATTGACTCTACCATAAAACATTACGATATTATTTAAGTTTCTTGATCTTGGTTCAAGGTACTTCTGCACTAACACGTATTTTCCGGTAATAAAATCTGACAACACTGATTTCTAGCTTGTTGAGGACTTATGAGCCTACTATCTGTCGATGAAATATACATTCAAAAATCCCATATGTGCTGTCCAATGTGACGAAAATTTCCTTTATCGCTTGTCAAGAAATTAATGTCAAAAATTTCCAGAAAATGGGATTTTCCTATGGGTTGGCATCACTGTGTGAACGCTTAGCCTGTTCCTTCCCTTAAGGGCTTCATTTCGTAAAGCTCCATCTTATTGTCAACCTAGTTTATCTGACAACAATTATTTATACACAGTTTCAAAGCAGGGACGTCATTTAGGGGGAGGCAGGGAGGGGTATTTGCCCCCCTAAGTTTGAGATTTATATAGATTTTATCAATAGAATAGTAGTAAGTCAGTTAGAAACGCGAAATTTTACTTATATCAAGGGGTCTTCCCCCCCCCCCCGCTCCCAGCCAAATCTGAAATGACGCTATTGTTTCAAAGTTCTACGTCTAATAGGTTCGGAAATCTGAGGAACGGAAACAAAACTTGTAAGACCACATTCTCACCTTGTAGAGGTCGAATCTCGTGATCTGATATCTTGTCTGCAACCAAGGATACAAGGAAATTATTTCTATAAAATTTTAAGGTTCCACTCCTAATAGTTTTGAAGTTCTGGTAATGAGTCGATGGATTCACTCATAGATCTGAAAGTTGAATTAGTATCTTTTTTTCTTACTTCAATTCTGCTACTATTACCTGAGAGCATCGCATTCATCATAATAGTTATATTAGAAGTTGGAAATATTAGTTTTAAAGTTTATTATAGATAGCCTACTGTAGCCTGTATTGAGAAAAATTGTACCTAGGTATATAAACGAAATTTTTTCCCTTAATTTTCCATTTTCCAATAAAAATTATTTTTCCATCCGTTCAAAATTTCCAAAAAAATCATAACACTACTTCTGAACTGGCTGAGTAATCCAGCGTTTCCCAACCTTTTACAACTTGCGGCACACTACAGATGTAACTTGAATTATCGTGGCACACTCATAAATATCGTTATTATTATTTGTAAACAAGGGCGCCCATTAGGCTTGCCCCGCTTGAAGAATTTGTACTTCGGAATATCAAAAACTCAATTGAATTTTTAGAATAGTTAGAGCAAAATTTGAAACTATATTTGAAATGTCGCTTATATTTGCTCCCCCCCCCCCTTGGAAACCAAAACATGGGCGCCCTTGTTTGTAAATATAAAATACCGTGATTTTTTTCTGTGATTACTAGTCTCCTTCTCACGGAGAAGAATACTCGATCACTGATTTTCCCCCGTGGTAAATCATTAGCTTATGCTTATTTTTCATTATAATTTAAAAAATAGGAAACAATTGCAATGAGATATAGGACTCAAGTTTTTTAAAATACACTTTCTTTTTGGAAAATTGTAGCCAACTTTTCACTAAGAAGAAAGATCACTAAATAATGAACAAACAAACAAATCTCTTTTGCTTTTAAAACACAAATGTAGGTAATTTGTATGCATGTTTGCTTTGTCGAAAGCATTGAATGATATTTTAAAATTTCAAGCTATGATAAAACATAGTCTGCAACAATAAATAAGCAATAATGACCATAATGACAACAAATATCTTTTTTCAACATTAAAAATGTACAGAAAAGTAACACAGTATGAAACTTAAAATTGTAGATTCATAGTAGAGGTTAATAGTAATGTGAAATACAAATATACATTTTTCTGTATGTCTTGCAATTTGATTGCTGTAGAATTAATAATTTTGTTTCGATTTTCTCGCAGCACACCAGCAGCCCATTCACGGTGCATCAGTGTGTTGCGGCACACCTGTTGGGAAACGCTGGAGTAATCCCCTCTATTTGATAGACGTGTACAGATTTTGTGACGTTAGGCTTGACTTTAGTCCATCTCTGTATTGTGTTGTTGAAGTGAGTTTCCCACTAGACGTTAAAGCGGACATTTTATTCACACCCGGCTAATAGAAACGATAGAAAAAGCATTTCCCGTTATCTCTTCTTATTTTTCCTCTATGGAAATTCAACACGGAAACACGAAGTGGTTTAATTTACTACCAGTTTCAGCGGGATAATATAGGTGGAGCTCTTAAGTGAGCTTTGTAGTGGACAAACACCGTGTGCGTGGGTTTCCTAGGGGTTCTCCCGTTTCCTCCTACTTTCTTCATTCGACCATTTCTTTCGTTTGTCATCATCACGCATATTAAATATTCGAAGCAATCATTTATAAACATATGTTTAATAACGTATCTACGAATTTATCGGATTCTCAATATGGCTTCAGACGCAATAGATCAACTATTTCAAATTTGCTGACTATAAATCAAGTAATTAATGATTCTTTTAATAAAAGGTCTCAAGTAGATGTAGTATATATAGATTTTAAACTGCTTTTGATTTGGTTAATCATGGAGTACTTCTTAGTAAACTGAGAACGTTTGGTATATCGCAATAACTGATCAAATTGTTTCATTCATATTTGAATGAAAGAATTCAATATGTTATTTTTAATAATATTAAATCTAAGGAATTCACAGTGCATTCTGGGGTACCTCAAGGATCAAATTTGGATCCTTTACTCTTCCTTATTATGATAAATGACCTACCCAAAATGTTTCAATATAGTTCATGCTTAATATTTGTAGATGATACCAAATTATACAAAGAAATCCGCACGGAAAGTGATTGTATTAAATTACAAACAGATGTTAATAAGCTTAATGAGTGGTGTAGGAGAAATAAATTTCAGTTGAATATTTCAAAATGTTATGTAATGACTTTTAATCTTAATAAAGCACGCACAATATTTGGATATACTATTGCAAATCAGACGTTAGAAAGAAAGGACATTATAAGAGATTTAGGTGTTTGGTTCGATATTAATTTGAAATTTAAACATCATATAAATATAATAACTAACCAAGCTTTTAAAATGCTGGGTTTTATTAAGAGGTCAAGTTGTTATTTTAAAAATCAAGGGACTATTTTATCGTTGTATGATGGATTTGTTCGATCGAAACTAGAATATGCATATATTGTTTGGGATCCATTTTATCAGTGTAGGAAACAGCAAATAGAAAAAGTTCAAAATAAGTTATTGAGATATACTGCGTATAAAATATATGGTATTCAAACTCGTTATATTCCTTATGACGAACTTTAAAAAAAATCAAATTATTGTCACTTGAAAATAGGAGATTTGTACAGCGAGTACTATATCTTAAAAAAATAATCGATAACAAGGAAGATAACGCATTCTTATTAAGTAGATCACCTTTTTATTGTCCTCGGCAAAATCTGAGAGGCAGACAGGTTTTTCATATGCCTGAAAACAGAATAAATGTCAACAGGAATTCACCACTGTGTAAATTATGTGATGAAGGTAACAAAATTTAGTCTATGGGATTGGATTTATTTCAGTATGAATTTAAGACCTTTAAGAGAAAGTGTTTTCAGTTACTAAATGATAAATTGTAGAATATTTTTGTACAGCATATGTAAAGAGAAAAAAGATTTATAGTACTATTTCGTGTTACCAATGTTAGTTCCATATTTGGAGTTGGGTTGCATATCCTTCGATAATGATGTATCAACTTTGTACTTCGTAATTGCCTTTGGGTGTGAAGTACAAATAAATTATTATTATTATTATTATTATTATTATTATTATTATTATTATTATTATTATTATTATTATTATTATTATTATTATTATTATTATTACCGTCTCCTTTAGCTTAGTCGGCACAATCGTCGGGCGTAGAACTTATGGATTTAATTTCATTTTCATTTTTGTAGTTGGATCTTCTCTTGGTACCCTATAGATGTCATTGATGTATATAACTCTAAACCTCTGACGTAACCTTTTATACGAGGGTATTTCCAAATGTTTCCAGCCTGGTACTGAAGTATGACGCCATTAGTAACACGTAGTTCATGGCATATACTTCCATGTATCGAGAAAATAATATATCACTTCATATCTAGCAATATCAGTTCATTGGATACAGTCATTTGAATTAGTTGCTGTGTTTTGAGGTTGATTACTGCATTCCAATACTCTAGTTCCAATACCCCAATTAGTGATGAGCGCAAGAGTCTTGGTCTTGCAGTTTTTGCAAGAGTCTTGCATGCAAGACCAAGACCAAGACCAGGAATCTTGATGCAAGACCAAGACCAAGACCAAGGGGTGCAAGAACATGACCAAGACCAAGACCATACCTGCAAGACCAAGACCAAGACCAAGACTCTTGCGCAAGAGTCTTGCACAAGTACCGGTTCTACTTGAATTATTTTATAGAATGTAAAAAAGGGGAAAAGTCATTACATCTTTCACTTGAAGTTCTTGGCTTCAGTAAAAATACCGTTGGAGTGAATGTGTTCCCAGTAGTTTATGCAATCCGTGTGAGTCGATCTGCCCCTGTAGCATATAGCTACAGTATGTCGTTTTCTAAATTGGTTGTTCGCGTTTTCTGTAGATATTGGTCTTTTTCAAACTACACAGGTGTCATCTTGCGCCATGTGAGCTTTCTCGGTAGACAAACACTGTGTGTGTGGATTTTCTCGGCCTTTTCCCGTTTCCTCCTACTTTCTTCATTTCACCGTTTCAGTCATTTCTCACCAACACCGTCTCCCTTAGCGTTGGTGCATAATCGTGGGACGTTAAACTAGATATTTCATTTCAATTCAAAGCATATTAGTGGTATTCTTCTTCCAAAACTAAAAACAAATGAGTATTGAACATCGGTAATACCGTACACCTAGGGTCGACTACATAGGTATGGCCTTGGCTCCGAGACTCAAGCATTCGTTGGAAATTTTTAACGTGTCCTCATAAAATTAATATCGAAATAACATTTTCATGACATTGACAAAAACTTAGTGCATGTGACCGCAAGTTTGATTTCATGGACGGATGCTTGAACGTTGAATAATTGTTTATTAATATAACTTTTAGCCTCCTCAGGTATACGGCCCATCGAAGATTGAGTGATATAATATACTACAATAAATCTATATTATAAAATTGAGAGTGACTAATTTTGTGACTACTAATCTGTTGAACCACCCGACCGATCTCGATCAAATTTTCAACATAGATAAGGTTTGGGCCTGGGAGTGTTTTCATCATCTCACTTTGACGGTAAAACTTAGGGAACGGGAGAAGGAGGAATTATAAAATAATAAATAAAACTTAATAACCCTTGAACCAAACGACCTATCTTGATAATTTTTTTTTTAACATAGGTGAGGTTCAAGCCTGGAATGTTATCCGTCAGTTCACTTTGATGGAGCAACGTAGGGGAGGAGGGGGACATGTATAAAAATCAATATGAACAAAAATAAAAGTGACTAAGTTTGGGACTTAATAAGTCTTAAACTGATCTCAATCAAATTTTCAACATGCATGAGGTTCGGTCCTGGAAAGTTTTTTACAGTTTGTTTCATTTTGATTGTAGAATGTAGGGGAGGAGGATGTGAAGGGGATATATATGAAAGGCCCGACTGATCTTGATCAAATGTTCAACATAGATGAAGTTGAAGCCTGGAGCGATTTTTATAATTTTACTTTGATTGTGCAACGTAGGGGACGGGAAGGAGGGAGATATATGTAAAAAAACTAAAAATATAAGTAACTGTCATTGTGACTTCATCACTCTTGGTCCAGCCGATCGATCTCAATAAAATTTTCAACATAGATGAGGTTGTGGTTTTTATCAAATCACTTTGACGGGACTTTGGCTCCCCTAGAACGTAGGAGAGGGGAAGGGAATGGAAAATGTACAAAAATAAATAAAATTTAATAACTCTTGAACCACCCGACTGAACTCGATCTCATTTTCAACATAGATGAGGATCGGACCTGAGATGGTTTCTGTCATGTCACTTTGACAATGCAGCTTAGGGTCGGGGAGGGGAGAGATATTTAAAAATGATTCAAAATGACCGATATTAAAATGAACTCTATATAGTTTTGGGGTCACTGAGCTAAACAGTGACAATTCCGATGCTGTTTAAATTCAAATTGAGCCCCGTAGTTAGCAAAGGGAAGGGAAGAGATATGAAAATGATCGAAAATCACTAATATTAGTGTCGAATCCATAGTTTTCGAGATCGCTGAGTTGAATACTGACCTTCCGATACCGTTTACGACCAAATTCAGCCTTGTGACTTGGGGGAGAGGAAGATACATAATAATGATAAAAAATGATCAAATATTATTGTCGAATACATAGTTTTCGGCGTCGCTAAGGTGAACAGTGATACTTTCTATCCCGTTTAAATGCCAATTCAGCACCGCAGCTTCGGGGAAGAAGGAGCTATATAAAAATTATCAAAAATGACCATTATTAATGTCAAACTCATGGTTATCGAGGTCATTGGGATGAACAATGACACTTCCGATGCCGTGCCTCGCAACATGGGGGAGGAGGAGATATGTAAGTTTATTGAAAATGACCGATATTAGTGCCGAATTCATAGTTTTCGGCGTGTCTGAGACGAACAGTGACACTTCTGCTGCCGTTTAAATCCAAATTCAGCCCCGCAACTTGGGGAGAAGGAGGGGAGAGAAATATAAAAATAATCGAAAATGATCGATATCAGAGAGCGCTTTACTAATAGTAAAAAGTGACTGACTGACGAAATATATTACTATTCTTTTTAGTTTAACCCAACAAAGTGGACAATTGATGCTCGTAATCTATATTCGCAAGTGAGATCTCAAATAACTTGTAGTTTGATGCCGTTATTTTGTATTTCTAATACAGGTCGAAAGTATTCATATAAATTGAGTTTATACAAGACATAGACAGTTGAGTCATTTTCAGTTTTCACTCAAATTATTCTAAAATATTAAGAGGTTTGATTATAATAATTATTATTTTAATTTTCTCTCTCTTTGTTTTGGTCAGTGTTGCTAAACATGTCATCATCATCATAGCTATTCTGCCATTATTGGCAGGTTACTTGCTGCAACTGAGAAGGTTGGATGTTCGGTGTTCCTCACCTAGTCTCTTCGTCTTGCCGTAGCAATTTTCTATTTTAATACCTTCCTTCAACTACAGTCTCCTTCGCTCCTTTCCAGTCTCCAGTCTCTTTCCTTCCGCAATACCCTCTAGCACGTCCCTCATAATACAGTTCCTCCTCAGCCAATATCCTAACCAGTTCCTCTTTCTCCTCTTAACAACATCTAAAATTCTTCTTTTTGTCCCCCACTGCTAATACGTACTTCTAAAACCTTCTTATTCGTTTTACGTTCAACACAGCTAATTCTTTTTTTTTTCCTCCATGCCCACATTTCGAATACCTGCAATTTTTTAATCGATTTTGCGTAATGTCAATGTTTATGCCCCATAGAGTACATATTGAAATCAGTAAAACAAAATCTCAATATTTAATTGGAAGTTTGTTTAATACAAGGATTAGCTAATCGTGGTTAAAAAGAAAAATCTGATGCCTTAGAGTGTAAAAATAATTTCGCAATTCATAGTGTTTCAATAATATGTACCGTCTTGATTTTCTTTCATGCGTCTCAGGGGTAGCCTCCCCAGTTTGGGAACCAGTGGAATGTTGGATCTGTTAAAAAATATAAACAGATCACGAAACGTTGTGATTTAGGATATCTTATAAGTAGTGAAGCGTGATCACCCATTAAAAAATAAAGGACATCACCTATGTTGTACACTATCATCATACTTACCCCAATCATCATACTTACACCAACTTAACCTATATTACATTTAGAAACATACATTGTATTTCCGTTGCTATTGGCGCATTGTAGACTTGATTATCCCTTATATCGATAGTAAAATTTACCTATGAAAAGCTTGAGATTTCTTAAATGCAAGACTTGCAAGACTCTTGCATGCAAGACCAAGACCAAGACCAAGACTGGGTGTGCAAGACCAAGACCAAGACCAAGACCGAGGATTATAGTGCAAGACCAAGACCAAGACTGGATGTGCAAGACCAAGACCAAGACCAAGACCACCCCGGTCTTGGTCTTGGTCTTGCATTTGCTCATCACTAACCCCAATACAGGTGTTGTTCCAAGCTTTTAAGGAAAGTCTGTAGCTTCAAGGAAATTCAGCACCCACCCTACAGCTCAGATTTAGAGCTGCCGAAGAGTGTGATATACTAACATTTAAACTATATTTATTATTTTGTGGAGAATATTGTGAAATGGCTTCCGTTGATAAATGCTTTTCATTATGTTCTTTTACAATCACTATAATAATTTATATTTTTTCCTAAGGATTTCAGATCAAAGATTTGAGTGAACTAGTATTTCCTATAAAACTTGAAAAATTTCTCGTCTCGCCTTGCAAAAACGAGACAAGAATTATCATGTTTCTAATCTCGCCTCGTATTTGAAAATGTGCTACTCATCTCGTAAGCCTCGTCTTGTTAGGAAAACTACTAATTACTGACAAAATTGCTCATCGCTCTCATATAATCTTCATTCTTAGCTCACCAGCTAAGTACGAGGGCAAGTCAAGAAAGACTTGGACTGATTTTTTCCCCGGCAGTTCTGTTAACGCTGGAGCTTCATAGTTTGGCATACAAGTAGGGTGGGTCTTGCTGTGCATATATATAAAATGTTGTTAAGGAATCATTGCATGTTTGGTAACCACGACTTTTTATTGCAGGTGATGTTCTGCGCCGCCTCTAGAAGTCGCCTGTAGAAGAAATGGAGTCATTACGAGATGAACAATTTGCAGCTATACGGTTCTGCTATCGCCTGGGGAAGAGTGCAACAGAAACTCTAGGAATGTTGAGAGCAGCCTACAAAGATGACGCTCTGCCACGAAGTACCGTGTTCTGGTGGTTCAAAGAGTTTAAAGAGGGCCGAATGACAATCACGAAAGCTGGTGGACCAGGTGTATCAGCGTCAGCTGTTACTGAGGTGAACATTAACACCGCAGCAGTCATTGTTAGAGAAGATCGCCGCATCAGTATCGACGATCTGGCAGCCGCACTACGCATATCTCATGGCAGTGCCTTCAAAATTTTGCATGACCACCTCCACATGAGCCGAGTGTGTGCGCGATGGATTCCGCGACTCCTGACACCAGAGCAGAAGGAAGTTCGAGTGGAGACTTGCAGGGAGCTGTTGCAAAGGTTTGAGGATGGTGGAGACGCCTATATGGAGTCAATTGTCAATTGCCCTAAAATCCAGACTGCGTGGACGCCGCTTCTCCGATAATTCCGAGGTTCTGAAGGCATCGGAGGCGGTTTTGAAGGACCTCTCAAAGATTGACCTGCGACACGTGTTTGAGGACTGGAAGACTCGAATGAAAAAGTGCATTCAAATGGGCGGGGACTACTTTGAAAAGGATCATGTGCCTGTTGCTGAGTAATAATAAATTGCCTAGAAAAAAAATCAGTCCAAGTCTTTCTTGACTAGCCCTCGTATATAATGTTCTAATTTGATTATAATAATTAGTTTCTGAAATGGGGAACTCATCTACAACAAAGTACGCGTATTTTACTACTTTTCTTTTTTCTTTTTCTTTTTTTACATACGAAATAATTACACAGAAAAATTACTGTTATTATTCACAATATTTGCGATAAAGGAATGAATAAAAGGAGATTGAACATGAAGTCGGAACAAGCAACCACCTCAACATAACATAACTGTGTTTTGTTGAGGGATTAGAAATGAATTGAAGTCTTTGAGTTTTATGTCCCACGGTTATGCTGGTTAGGCTAAAGGAGACGGTGATAATGACTAATGAATGAAAATGGTGGAATGAAGAAAGTGGGAGGAAACGGGAGAACCACGAGGAAACCCTCGCACCACGGTGTTTGTCCACCACAAAGTTCACTTGGCGGGGGCTAAGATCGAACCTGGAACCCCAAGCACCAGAGGTGAACGCTCTACCACTGAGCCACCGCGGCCCCGGTAAGGGATTGGAGTCAATTATAGAAGTAGGAGGGGAGAAAATAGAACAGATGACTAGTTTCCGAGACCTGGGTAGCATAGGCGGAGCAATGGGGAAGCATAGGGGGCATTCCACCCCGACTTTTTGACAAAAAATAAAAGTGCCACCTATAAAATCCTTCAATTCTCATTTGTATTTACCGTGCCACCCCCCCTTCCGGCAGACAAAATGTCTGACCCGCATTAGACAAATGCTAACTCCGCCCATGCTGAATAGCAGTGGCGGCGGTTGGACGTTAAAAGTGGGGGGGGGGCAAGACATGATCTGAACAATTGTATATCAATGTTAGATTTCCTGGTTGTTTCTAACACTGTTTGATGAAAGGTTGTATAACTAATAGGATACTATCTTTTTACACTTAAAATGCTGTATATCGTATTTCTATTTTAAGTAAATTCATAAGAGCAATACAGGTAGGTACTAGCCCCTTATACTCTTAAACATCGAAAGTGTAAGAAGAGATTTGAGATCTTGCTCACGAACATCTTAAAATTCTGTCTGGAAAACTGTTTGATCAGATTATTCAATAATAAATTCGCAAAACAAATAAATAGAAAGGATAATATTAATCATAGTAATGAATAATGAGGCTTGTTTTGCAGAAGTTATATTGAAACTGGGGATTAATGAACAACTTATACTTTTAATTCCACACATGCCATTAAAGGAATGTTTTTTCTCTTAGAAAATGAAATACAGTAAGTACTGCAAGCATATGCTATGACATTTAAAGAAATATGCAATTGCAATATTAAATGCTTTAAATTGCAATTAAAACGCAATTCCTGTAGCTTTCTTAACTCCATGGGACGACAAATAACCAATACGTACTCACGCAACAGCAAATATCATATGGCACCATTTTTTCTATGAAACAGTAATACATACAAAACCTTTACAAGGGTGTCTACATTCTGGAAAATAAGTGAAAGTCAGGGAAAGGTCAGGAAAGTAAAAATGTATTAGGTGAAGTCAGAGAAATGGCAGATTGGTCAGGGAAAGTCAGGAAAAAGTCGATTTAGGTCCATTGTTCAATTACTGAATTTATGAAATAGGGTTGATTTCTTTACTGTTACTGGATGCAAAATGTAGTGTTCTCAATGATGATATTGAGGGAGTCAGTGTTTTCTGATATAGTTGTTGAAACTAGTGCTGTCGAAATCGGTTTTTGAAAAAACCGAAAACCGGTTTTTGAAAAAAGTGAAATTTCATAAAACCGAAATGTCGGTTTTGAAAACCGCATTTGCGGTTTCGGTTTTGAAAACCGCATTTGCGGTTTCGGTTTTGAAAACCGCTTTTGCGGTTTCGGTTTTGAAAACCGCTTTTGCGGTTTCGGTTTCGAAAACCGCTTTTGCGGTTTCGGTTTTGAAAACCGCATTTGCGGTTTTCGATTTTCAGAAAATCGGTTTTCCGAAAAACCGAAAACCGCAAATGTCACAAAAAATCTACAGCACTAATATCAAGTAACGACGAGAAAACAGCAAAGAATCTTTCCCCACACCGGCTCCTTTCCAGTTTCGTTTTTGAATTTCTTTTTTCGCTAGGTAGGTATATAATTCTAAATATACTTTTGTTAATTTGTAGTAAATGTTTCATGTATACTTTTTATTAACGGTTTTAAAAATAGATGAAAAATAAGTTAATGTTATGATGAACATAGCTTTAAAAGGACAGAAGTATGAAAAATAGCATAAGCCCCAAACTTAACTCAAATCTTCAGTTATAATTAGGCTGTTAACAAATGTAGCCGAAGAATTTAAACAACTGGTGTGATTTTTGTAGTCTCAGTTAAAGTGTGCAGATTTATATAGGCCTAATATACAAGGAGTGTTTTTTAAGTAAGGCCGTTTGAACATAAGTACACAACGAAAGGTTATTTCAAAAAAAGTAAATGTATTTTCAGAAACTACATACTTTACTCTATTTTTCTACATAGTTGCCAAGAATGTTCCAACACTTATCATACCTCTCAACCAATTTCAAAATACCCTCTTCATAAAAACTTGCCGCCTGCTCCGATAACCAAGAGTTCACTGCCGTTTTCACATCGTCGTCATCATTGTAACGGTTGCCACTGAGGTGTTGTTTGAGGTGGAGGAACAGATGGTAATCACTCGGCGCAAGATCAGGACTGTAGGGTGGGTGGTCTAAAACTGTCCAACAAATCGCGGGTCTGACCTGCAGTGTGAGGTCTTGCATTGTCATGGAGAAGAACAATGCCCTTTGTCAGCATGCCGCGTCGTTTGTTTTGAATCGCTCTGCTTAGCTTTCACGGTGTTTGGCAGTATGCTTCTGCATTGATAGTGGTTCCTCGTTGCATGAAGTCGACCAACAAAACACCATGCCTATTCCAAAACACCGACGCCATGATTTTGCGCTGGGACAGAGTCTGTTTGGCCTTTACCTTTACAGGCGAGTGTGTGTGTCTCCATTCCATGCTCTGTTGCTTCGATCATCTGACTCAAGAAACCGTCACCTTCTTCGTGATAACGAGACAAGAACTTCATGGCACACTCAAATCTTTGGTTTTTGTGGTCCTCTTTAGGAGTTTCGGGACCCAACGGGAACACAGTTTCCTAACTTTTAGGTGTTCAGAAACAATTTTGTAAAGCACTGATCTCGACACGTCAGAAGTTCGTTTGAGAGACCTGTTATTGCGAAGCGCCTGTTCTTACGAACTCTCGCTTCAACTGAAGCCACCAAATCGTCTGTAATCGAAGAAGGGCGACCGGAGCGGTCCTCATCATGGACGTTGTCACGGCCATTTTTGAATTCTCGTACCCACTTACGCACTTCGCTTGCACTCATAACAATATCACCGTACACTTCGCAAATCTGTCGATGAATTTCTGCACCAGACAGGTTACTTGCTGACAAAAACCGTATCACTGAGCGAACCTCACACGCGACGGGCGACTTGATATCTTAAGCATTGTGAAAGCACAGAACACAACCGTACAGGTCAGCTACAGAGTTGAAACTGAGCACAGTTGTTCCCGAGGCATGCTGGTACACGACGCACACGCTAGTTGCGGTATGCGCGCGAACTACTAGTGTCTACAACAAAACGGACCTTACTTAAAAAACACGCCTCGTATTTAGTACTCAAAGTCTCTTTGTTTGTTTATGAAAATATTGAATATGTATAATTCTATCATGATTAACTGCAATAGCTACTTAATCTTTTGTTGTTTTTTGTGTACTAATTTTCCGAGGGAAGCCCCCGGCACTTTCTTTTATTAGAAGGGGGTATTCCATACAAGCGAAAGCCTCAGATGGACGGCGCCCTCCCAGAGTATGTGACCGCGCCCTTTTTACATAGCCAGTCCACCTCTGAATATAGACGCTATATGAAAAAAACACAATATTCTCTATACGAAACATATTATGTCCTGAGAGATATATAAAGGTAACCAAGAAAGTTCTGTCGCTTTTTGTGGAATTCTGTGTAAAATTGACCCTCATACCGTGAGTTTAATGCGAATGGAGATAAGGCGAAGGTCAGTTGTTGGTGTGGGTATATCCGACATTCTACCTGGTTGTGGAAGTTCAGTTACAACGTAAACGTATGTAAGGACGGAGTGAATATGGAACCTTCACAGAGCGTCATAGGGGCGTGTATGCTGTACGAGTTCCAACTTGGATCAAACGCCACTGTAGCGGGGCGGAAGATACCTCAGGCCTTTGGTGAGGGTGTCGTGATTACGCAGACAGTGCAAGGGTGGTTTAGCAAGTTTAAGAACGGTGACGAAACACTCACGAAAGACCACCACACGTGCCGGAAGACCAACACATGTACAAAATGAGGATCTTCAGGTAGCAATTGAGCCGAACAGACATGTGAGGAACTGGTGCTAACATTCAATGTTAGTCGAGAAACCATTCGCCAGCACTTCCATCAATTTGGGAAGCACTACAAGTTGGGTCTGTGTGTCCCAGATGATTTGTTTCCGGGCCAGAAAGTCCTCCTGTGTGTTTGGTGGACTGCTCACGACATCGTGCATCGGGAACTGCTACCGGGCGGTCAGAGAAGAACATCAATGCAACTGTCTACTGTCAGCAGTTGAGCCGTGTTCAAGAAAAACTCAATACCCTGGAGCCAACACTTCTCAATCGCTAAGGGGTTCCCCCATTACGGGACAACGCTATGCCCCACATAGCTAGAATGAGCCGGAACACCATCCTACACCTTGAATGGGAAACACTATTGCATCCGCCATACTGTCCGGGCATTATACCGTCCGGTTATCACCTGTTCCTTTCCTTGGACACTCACTTTAGAGGACTCCAGTTCAACTCCGTAGTAGAGGTGCTAAATGCACTTGATACCTTCTTCGCTTCACGGCAAACCAAGTTCTACCGCGAAGGAATCCATGCCCATCCCAAACGTTGGCAGAAGGTCATTGATACTGATGGGTACTATTTTTGATCTTCCAGGTACGTCTTAGGTGACATATCTATGCTCTAAGTCAGCGTTTCCCAACCGGTGTGCCGCGGCACACTGGTGTGCCGCGAATGGGCCGCTGGTGTGCCGCGAGGAAATCGAAACATAATTATTAATTCTAAATCAAATTGCAAGACATTGTGTCTCACATTATATTTGTGACGAAAAATGTATATTTGTGTTTCACATTACTTTGAGCGTCTACTATGAATCTACAATTTTAAGTTCCATACTGTGTTAATATTCTGTACATTTTAAATGTTAAAAAGGTATTTGTTATAATTGTTATCACCATTATTGCTTCTTTATTGTTGCAGACTATTTCGTAACTTGAAATTTTAAAATATTATTCAATCATTTCGAGAAAGCAACTGCATACAAATTACCCTCATTTGTGTTTTAAAAATACAAGAGATTTGTTTGTTCGTTCGTTATGTAGTAATCTTCCTTCTTAGTGAAAGGTTGGATACAATTTTCGAAAGAGAAAGTATATTTTTATAAACCTAGTCTTATATTTCATTGTAATTGTTTTCTATTTTTAAATTAGAATGAAAAATAAGCATAATGATTTACCACGAATTGAAACCAGTGATCAAACCTTCTTGACTGTGAAAAATACGTCAGTAATCACAGAAAAACATATCAAGGTGTTTTATGTTTACAAATAATAATAATAATAATAATAATAATAATAATAATAATAATAATAATAATGAGTGTGCCGCGAGAATTCAAGTTACAGTTGTAGTGTGCCGCAAGTTGAAAAAGGTTGGGAAACGCTGCTCTAAGTGATAGGTCAAAAAGCGACAGAACTTTCTTCGTTACTTTTATACATATTACATAAAACTACTGTATAAGTTCTAGTATCTCGAGATCGGGAAATCGGAATGTCAAAATTCGTTCAGATAATTGCTAATTTTGGTCCAGTTTACAAAATATATAAAAATCAAATAGTGTCCTTTTTGCTTCCTGGTTACTTTATGTTCGAATATCTCGAGTTCCGAAATTCGGAATGTCAAAATTCCTTCAGATTCGTGTTTCTCGTGGTTTAGTTTACAAAATATATAAAAATCAGTTGGGGTCTAGTTTGCTTCCGTTTTCACTTGATGTTCGAATATCTCGAGTTCCGACATTCGGAATGTCAAAATTCCTTCAGATACGTGTTCCTTGTGGTCTACTTTACAAAATATATAAAAATCAGGTGGGGTCCAGTTTGCTTCCCTGCAGCCGAAAAGTACATTGAATAGTCGTCAAAGAAATAACTTTAAAAAAAAAGCTAAGGATCGAACGTCAGTATTTGTCACCCTAATTTAGCTGTGACTTGTACAACCATCGAATTATCCCTTTCGCACTGTGCTGCACATATTACCATAATAGTCTTGGAGCAAATAAAAAAAGTTAAAACACACATATAAATCAATACATTTGTCTCGATCGATAGATGCTTTCACAATTGTTAAAAGGTGTAATTAAAAAAAGCAAACATTGTTTCTACTTTGAAAAGGACAATCCCTTATAAAACCGCAAACACGGTTTCGGGCGGCTTTCGCTTTCGAAAAGAGCTTTTTCGGTTTCAGTTTGGAAAACCGCATTTGCGGTTTCGGTTTTGAAAACCGCATCTGCGGTTTCGGTTTTGAAAACCGCATCTGCGGTTTCGGTTTTGAAAACCGCATTTGCGGTTTCGGTTTCGAAAACCGCTTTTGCGGTTTCGGTTTTGAAAACCGCATTTGCGGTTTTCGGTTTTCAGAAAATCGGTTTTCTCAAAAACCGAAAACCGCAAATGTCACAAAAATTCAACAGCACTAGTTGAAACTAATTTTCTGCGAGAAACACATCTAACTGCACCCTGGCATATTTGCTCAAAAGAGTAGACGCTGTTCTAGAAGAATTGAATGGTGCCAAGAGGATATCTGGACAAGTGGCTGAGAACGCAAAGAAATAATATCTCCAGCTCACAGTGAAAGCTCAGACTGAAGAATTTAAGGAACACTGGAATGAATTCATAGCCAATGACAGAGATGGTGTTGGACTTGGATGAATTTTTTACTTAGGAAATGGGAAGAACTTCGTTGACTTATGGTCAGTTATGACATTGTGTTTTATTTGACTTATGGTCAGTTATGAAATTGTGTTTTATCTTCTTTCATGGAAACGCATTTTTTGAAAGTGGTCTCACAGTAAATAAAATTCTCATTGTTGAGAACTTACAAGAAGAATCTCTGGTTGCTCAACGGATCATATATGATTCTGTGATGAGAATAGGTGGATCATCAGGATTAATAATTACAAGAGGTATGATAAATTCAGTGAGAAGTTCAATGAGACAATATCAGGTGTATTTGCAAAAGAAAAGAGAAATAAATGCTGGAGACGAGAAGAGGAGAGGAGAGAGAAACGGAAGATACAGCAACAACTAAATGAGCTGGAGGACGAAGAGAAGAAAATTAAACTGCGGAGACGACAAGAAGGATATTTAGATCAATGAGAAGAAAACTATGCGAGAAAGTATGAAAACAAATTTCTAAATGGGTTGCATTTAACAACTGCACCAGCAAAAGTAATGTGTGTGTGTTACATAATGTAATGTGTGTTACATTGTGTGTGTGTGTTTTCTTTTTTAATAATCAGTAAAATCATGTATGAACTGTTTATTACTATAGGCAATATTATAATGCTGTGCAATTGGTATTATAATGTGTAATTTTTTCCATATCTTAAGTACTCTGTATGCTGCGCACTTTCGTTTGTAACTTTACATTTTGTGTAATATGTAGGCCTAATCAATATCGGCCTCATGCATATGTTTGTAAATTTACATTCCTTTGGTAAGAAAATTGAAAAAAGAAAGAAAGAGAAGCGGAAGAGAACAAGGCCAAGGCTGTGGAGGCTGGATTTCTTTTTTCTTCTATATTTTTAAGTTATTCAGGGGTCAGGGAAATCTTGAACTTTCGTCATGGAAAGTCAGGGAAAAGTCAGAGATCTTTTCTCCAAATTATGTGGACACCCTTTTACATTTCCAAATGAAACTATATAAATTAGGTTTCCACTTCCAAAAAGTGGGGGGCAACTGCCCCCTTTTGCCCCCCCTAATCGCCGCCCATGCTGGATAGTATTATTTGTAATGATATGAGTTGCGAACGTAAAATAAAAGCAAGAATAGGAATGGCGAAACAAGCCTTTAGGAGCAAGAAAATATCTTCTGGGACCTTGAATAAAAAGGTAAGAAAATGGCTTATACAGTGCTTCTGGCGGAGTATTGTCTTGTGTGGGTCAGAAACATGAACATTACGCGAAAATGATGAGAAATGACTGGAAGCTTTCGAAATGTGGGTGTGAAGAAGAATTGAACGAATTAGCTGGGACGAGCGTAAAACGAATGAGAGGGTGTTAGAAGTGGTGGGGGGAGAAAAGAACAATTTTAGATATTATTAAGAAGAGGAAGAGTAACTGGTTGGGACATTAGCTAAGAAAGAACTGTATCATGAGAGACGTGCTAGAGGGTATGGTGGCAGGAAAAAGAGGGAAACTACAATTAATGGACGATATTAAAACAGAGAAATTGTACGTGAAGACGAAGAGGTTACCTGAAGACTGTGGAGCATCGAAGCTTCTCAGTTGCAGACGTGACCTACCAACACTGGCAGAAGAGCTATAATAATGATGAACCCTTATGACACATATGGGGCGGTATTCAGAGAGAATTCGTTAATCGAGTGTTAGTCAGAGTCTAGTTAGTATCATACTAACTCTTTACCAAGGAAGGTGCACTTTTTGGTATTCAGAGTCTACTTTGAGTACAATTAAAAAGATGTTTTGGGTGTGATTAACTTATATAACCCTAATGCATCGGGTAAAAAAAATAAATGTGGCAACTACGGAAAAGTAGATCAGCGCATGCGTAGTCTGTAAAAATGCAAACATATGAAATACGAAATATTGTGTCGCACGCTAAACCGTGGGAAAAGATTAGCCTCTGCTTTAGATTAATTAGTCACTTGTGATCAACTTCGTCAAATAGTACGTCCTAATCAGAGACTCTGAATACAATTTTGATAACCATCCGTTAGTCAACCTCGTAGTATGGCGCTAATCAAACGTCAAAACGACTCTGCATAAGGCCCATGAAATCTTACGTGACTTTTATGCTAATTGTAATAATGTTACGTATTTTTCTTCCTCATTTTTTCGTTAATTTGTAAACTTAATTTTGCCTTTGAGTGCTGAACATAGACATTTATGGCCTTATGCAGAGTCGTTTTGACGTTCTATTAGCGTCATACTAAAGGCCTGACTACTGCAGGAAACATATGGTAGTCAAACTCTTTAGTATGATACTAATCACGCGCCAGAACGACTCTGCATAAGGCCCTCAAAGTTTTGAGATGGCTTTAAGCAATCATGATTTTTTAAAAATTAATTTCATTTTTTGTAACTGCATGGGTTTTATAAAATTTTATTTATCGTAATTTACTTAGATTTAGAAGGATTTGAATTTGAATTTGATCGATATGTTACCAGATACACAAAACCACAAAGGAAATGCAATTATGTTGCAACTACTTTTGAAATCATAACCTTCTAGAACAAATGCGTTGTATTATATCTGTTATCTTATTAACTGCGGATGTTGACAAAGACATTGCAAAATCGGATGTGTATGGGAGGAGAAGAGGAAGTTGCAGAAGGACGCACAAACTACTATTGATGCAAGTAGAACGCCTTTTATAATGGACAAAATGATACACTGACATGTACGGTACATATTACCTACCGCCAATGATGGAATCGCTCCTCCGGATCTGGATCTCACTTGTCAGAGCCGGTTACGCGGACAAACTCGTCGACGCAGGAGCAGCAGAAATATAATCCCTGCATCATTATTGCGGAATTGTATACTTGACTAATGATTAACTATACTAACTAATGTGTTTGATTCTAGGTAAGGCATTTCTTAATCAAGATATAATGTTTTGAATATTTCGTGTTTTCATAAATTATCTCATGTTTCTTTTGTTTTCTCGTATACAATTAAACCCATAGAAAAAACAAATTAACAGAGCACTGTTTGTAATCGGCCATATCTTTTATATTCTAAATGACAAGTCTTACAGGTCGATTAAACTTTGACGATTCCTCATAAGAAAAACATGTAGCTTATCTTTTTTGTGATTCTGTCGCGTTTGTATTCCGATAAACCTTGTAGTTATCTTCGAGTGCAATTTTAACACACACACAGCTGCAAATAACAAGAGAAAAAGAAAATTATATTTAGTAAAAAAAGGCAATGAGATAGGAGAGAACTATGTTTTGTTAGAATTGCATTAGGGATGCCCACAAAGTACCGGTTCCGGCGGAACCGGTTCCGCGAGGAACCGGTTCTCGGAGATCCGGTTTTCAGAACCGGTTCTGGAACTGGTTCCGGACCTGGATCCGAAAACCCGGTTCCAGAACCGGATCTTAGGGACCGGTTCCAGACCTGGATCCGAAAACCCGGTTCCAGAACCGGATCTTAAGAACCGGTTCCAGATCTGATCTGAAAACCCGGTTCCAGAACCGGATCTTAGGAACCGGTTCCAGACCTGGATCCGAAAGCCCCCAAAGACCCGTAAAGGAGGCATAAAGTTCACCTTCAAAAATAATGCAAAGAGGACCATGCGCTTGTGCCTTCCCCGCCCAGACCCGCTTGTGCCCCCAGAAAAAAAAATTTTGGTCCACCAGTGGGTGTTTAGCCAAATGAGTTGGCCAGTTTGCCTGTTTAACCAATGAGTTTGCCAGTTACCCAGTTTATTTTGCCAAATGAGACGAGCTGCCGCCGCCTGGGCGCATGCCTGTCGCTTCCACCATTTCATCTAGCATACTGTTCACAACTTGCCATCAGCTCGGGTTTAGCGTAGGGATTCACAAAGTTTCGGTTCCAGTGGAACCGATTCCGTGAGGAACCGGTTCTGAAAACAGAACCGGTTCCAGACCTGGATCCGAAGAACCGGTTCTAGACCTGGATCCGAAGAACCGGTTCCAGACCTGGATCCGAAAAGCCTGTTCCGGAACCGGATTTTCTAGAATCGGATCCGTTCAGACCAGAAAACCGGTTCCACCAGGAACCGGTTCTGGCCATCCCTAAATTGCATTAGTAGCCTTACACATAGCCTACTTCCCACGTGTATGACGACGTTTTGTCTCCTGGTCTCACCGAGTCAGTCATGATGAGTCTATACGTGTCACTCCGGTTTACCGGTTCTAGTGGGTCATGGATCTGACTGCTAGCTCTGAATCTTCTGTATCACGAGTCACGAAGTTCGTGACCTATTCTATCACTGACAACTAGCACTTCAGATCTTGGGTGTGAACATTTATTAAAACAAACTACTCCTCTCAGTTTAACGTCCCACAATTATGCCCGATGGGGAAGAGGAACGGATGATTAAGGCAAGTGAACGATGACGGAAGAATTGGTGGAATGAAATGTGGAAGGAAACGGTATAACCCGAGAAAACCCACGGAGACGATCTTGTCCACCACACAGTTACTTGTCCCGGGCTCAAACTAGGGACCCCACGCACTAGAGGTAAGCGCTCTACCACTGAGTCACCGTCTGCTCTACACACACACACACACACACACACACACACACACACACACCGGCAGGCATGTAGCCAGGATTTCGTAATAGAGGGGGTCCGTGACGAAATACTGTGGTTATCACACCAGAGGCTCGATCATTCAACTGGAAACCTATATGGGTTCGTTTAGCCAGGATTTCGTAATAGGGATGGGGGGGGGGGAGATGACATGAAATACTGTGATTGCAAACCAGGGGCTCCATCAATCTAAAGTATTTTACTGGCAACATACGTACATTGGTTTGTTAGGACAATAAAATGAGGATATGTTAGTAAGTAGTTTAATAACAAACCATGAAGAAATGTCGAGTAAAAGCATATTTTAAAAAGGATTGAAAAAAATATCGTCTTCCAAGATCATTCCAACTCGGTTCTTCTTGTCTTCTTTCTTCTTCTTCTTTTTCTTATCTTGGTTTAATGCCGTCAAGATCTATTTCGGCAGTAAAGACATCCTATAAAATGGATTAGTGTTGCCACAAAATTGAAAATTTCTTTAACAAGTGTAACTGGAATGTATGTTACCAATCTCATGTTATTGGTGATTGTGGGCATTTCTTAAGTTCTTTTGAGAGTCTATCTGATCGAACCCGTTCATCGACCGTCATTTGTAGTCCATAGGATGAGCATGGAGCTAGATGGAATTCGGAATGCTCCGTTACAATAATATCCATTTTCAACTTTACCCCCCCCCCTTCTGTTTCTTCTACACAAAGCTCCTCAGAAGAAAAAGTAAGCAAACTCTTGCTGTTGCTTTATATTTTTAACGCTGATTCTTCTTTTTCTCGTTTCTTTTTGTTTCATCCTTCCTTAATGTCTACATTTCTGGTTCCGAAGGTGGCGGAGGGGGGGGGGAACCACTCCTTGGCCACGTACCTGCACACAGGAGAAACTATTGAAAGAGAATCTGTTTTAACCGTTTGATATGTTTAGGCTGTTTATCGCTGCACTATTTAATCAACATTGAGTTATGTATTTAGATTTAGGACAATAACAATACCTACAACCTACCTCTAATTTATTGTAAATCAGGAGAGAGTCTTAATAAACCCTGTGGAAAGTACAAGAATGACACTATAAATAAGGAATTATGCAAAGCTATAGCAGGTTGATTTATTTGAATTTTAATGTCCATTTTCAGTACTCAAGTTACACAAGACGTGGAGTTATACCACAAAAGTGAAATCCGAAACACATGTGCTGGTGGTATGACATAGGAGAATTAATGGTATGGGACAGGATGACAGCTAAAAACGGGACACCTTAAAAAAAGTAGAAGACCATTACATCAAAAACTATTACTATTAGTCGTGTCTCGAATATTCTGGTAACGCTATTGTTTACACATATGAATAAACGAACAGGAATTGGATGGATTCCTAAAGAAATTCGGAGAGGAATAATTTTACAATCCTTCTTTTGAAGATTTCTAAATTTGATCGAAAAAAAAAACATTTTACACACACGTTCAGGAAATCCGGAGAGGAATAACTGCAGTTATTTCATTCCGGATTTCCGGAACGTGTGTGGCGAGCTGCTAAAGAGGAATTACTCGCAACGCTCCGGTCAGAGCTGTACAGTTAAAACTACACAGTTACTCAGAATCGAATTTTGCTTCTATCAAATCAGCCTGCATAGCCTAACTAGAAGAGGGAGAAAATGCGCAGATTTCGTCCACACACGTTTCGGAAATCCGGAGAGTAATAGCTGCACAATTATTCGTCTCCGGATTTCTGAAACGTGTGCGGCGATCTTAAGAGACATTTGGATTGGACTAGGATAGAACAGTGATTTGGGATTGGACTAGGAAGCAGTGACGGACTGTTCACGTTGGCTACTTGGCGATCGCCAAGGGTCCGAGGGGCCCCACAAGGATCATGAGGCAGTACCTGTAGGCCTTGGTCGACTTTTCGCAATCGTAAATGCTTTCTTCAGTCTTCCTACCAAAAAGGTTGAGGAAGCCTATGTTCGTCTTTCTGAAAGAAGTTTTCTCGCGCTCCTCTTGGTCATATTAGTACCTGTAGGCTTTGGTGGACTTTTTGCGATCGTAAATGCTTTCTTGAGTCTTCCTGCCAAAAAGGTTGAGGAAGCCTAAGGTTGTCTTTCCGAAAGAAGTTTTCTTGGGCCCCTCTTGGTCGTATTAGTACCTGTAGGCTTTGGTGTGGACTTTTTGCGATCGAAAATGCTTTCTTGAGTCTTCCTACCAAAAAGGTTGAGGAAGCCTAAGGTTGTCTTTCCGAAAGAAGTTTTCTCGGGCCTCTCTTGGTCATATTAGTACCTGTAGGCTTTGGTGGACTTTTTGTGATCGTAAATGCTTTCTTGAGTCTTCCTGCCAAAAAGGTTGAGGAAGCCTAAGGTTGTCTTTCCGAAAGAAGTTTTCTCGGGCCCCTCTTGGTCATATTAGTACCTGTAGGCTTTGGTAGACTTTTTGCGATCGTAAATGCTTTCTTGAGTCTTCCTACCAAAAAGGTTGAGGAAGCCTAAGGTTGTCTTTCCGAAAGAAGTTTTCTCGGGCCCCTCTTGGTCATATTAGTACCTGTAGGCTTTGGTGGATTTTTTGCGATCGTAAATGCTTTCTTGAGTCTTCCTACCAAAAAGGTTGAGGAAGCCTAAGGTTCTCTTTCCGAAAGAAGTTTTCTCGGGCCCCTCTTGGTCATATTAGTACCTGTAGGCTTTGGTGGATTTTTTGCGATCGTAAATGCTTTCTTGAGTCTTCCTACCAAAAAGGTTGAGGAAGCCTAAGGTTGTCTTTCCGAAAGAAGTTTTCTCGGGCCCCTCTTGGTCATATTAGTACCTGTAGGCTTTGGTGGATTTTTTGCGATCGTAAATGCTTTCTTGAGTCTTCCTACCAAAAAGGTTGAGGAAGCCTAAGGTTGTCTTTCCGAAAGAAGTTTTCTCGGGCCCCTCTTGATCATATTAGTACCTGTAGGCTTTGGTGGACTTTTTGCGATCGTAAATGCTTTCTTGAGTCTTCCTACCAAAAAGGTTGAGGAAGCCTAAGGTTGTCTTTCCGAAAGAAGTTTTCTCGGGCCCCTCTTGGTCGTATTAGTACCTGTAGGCTTTGGTGTGGACTTTTTGCGATCGAAAATGCTTTCTTGAGTCTTCCTACCAAAAAGGTTGAGGAAGCCTAAGGTTGTCTTTCCGAAAGAAGTTTTCTCGGGCCTCTCTTGGTCATATTAGTACCTGTAGGCTTTGGTGGACTTTTTGTGATCGTAAATGCTTTCTTGAGTCTTCCTGCCAAAAAGGTTGAGGAAGCCTAAGGTTGTCTTTCCGAAAGAAGTTTTCTCGGGCCCCTCTTGGTCATATTAGTACCTGTAGGCTTTGGTAGACTTTTTGCGATCGTAAATGCTTTCTTGAGTCTTCCTACCAAAAAGGTTGAGGAAGCCTAAGGTTGTCTTTCCGAAAGAAGTTTTCTCGGGCCCCTCTTGGTCATATTAGTACCTGTAGGCTTTGGTGGACTTTTTGCGATCGTAAATGCTTTCTTGAGTCTTCCTACCAAAAAGGTTGAGGAAGCCTAAGGTTGTCTTTCCGAAAGAAGTTTTCTCGGGCCCCTCTTGGTCATATTAGTACCTGTAGGCTTTGGTGGATTTTTTGCGATCGTAAATGCTTTCTTGAGTCTTCCTACCAAAAAGGTTGAGGAAGCCTAAGGTTGTCTTTCCGAAAGAAATTTTCTCGGGCCCCTCTTGGTCATATTAGTACCTGTAGGCTTTGGTGGATTTTTTGCGATCGTAAATGCTTTCTTGAGTCTTCCTACCAAAAAGGTTGAGGAAGCCTAAGGTTGTCTTTCCGAAAGAAGTTTTCTCGGGCCCCTCTTGGTCATATTAGTACCTGTAGGCTTTGGTGGACTTTTTGCGATCGTAAATGCTTTCTTGAGTCTTACTACCAAAAAGATTGCGGAAGACTAAGTTCGTCTTTCCGAAGAAGTCTTCTCGGGCCCCTCTTGGTCATATTAGTACGGTGCCATGAGCCAGTAAAACTTCGTACTTATAAAAGGCTGGTTCTAGTCCGCAACTGTCCCTTTCGTTCTACGGTATATCAAAACCATTTGTTTCCTTTACTTTATGTTTGCAGAGAAACATTTAGTCCAGAATATAGACAAAGAAGAAGTAATTGATGTTACATTGCCTCATCAAGTGAAGAACTGCGTAAAAGACTGTCAAAGTAACTGAAGTAATTTCACGATTACGTTCGATTATCTCAGTGTTATTGAAACTTCTTTTGCGATCTGTTTTGAACTGCATATTTATTCAATACAGAAAATATGATGTCACTTACTATGTTTTGCAACTGACATGTTAAGTTTATATATAAAAGTTTAATATAAGTTAATATGTATAATATAAGTTTAATAAGTATAATATAAGTTTATATACTATAGAAGGGAGGGGCTTTTAAGGACTTGCGCCAAGCGCTCTCAACTTGGCGATTCCGACACGGCTAGGAAGTGAGAGAATCTAGAAATAACTGCCATATGATTTGAATTTAACTTAACGCTAGCTTCAAGCCCGCTGTCTCATGAGCCAAATATAATTCAGATATATCTTTGCCTTGGGAGTCACATGCTTCACAAAGGACTCACGCTACCAAGGTGTAAACAATTATATAATGTAATGGATGGTCCCCTGGACAATTCCCTGCCGTTGGGCCAGGTCCGACCTTAAGCCGATTAGACCGATTGCTCCCAATTGAGCCCCTCGCCTAAGGGGGGCCCGCACTAGTGCAGTCTACTCTCCAGTCTAATCTACTCTCCAGTGTCGTTTTAACAACATATTAGGCCCAGAACATACAAGTGTGTTGTGTTCCCTATGACTAAATTTTCCTCCTAATACATGTAACTAATACATTCCATTTTGCTCGCGGGGCCCCCGGCCAAGTAGCTATTGCTCTGCTACTCTCGGTTGTCAAGTACACACAACAACATATTGCAATACAGGTGCATCCATGGAATCCACAAGGGAGGGTATGACCTTTCCCTAAAAGTAAATGAACAGTTTGTATTGTAAATTAATAGTTTGTGTTAAGTTCCTGGACATAAGCAAATATTTTCTGAATTAAATGCTGCAGTAATTTATTTATTTATTTATTTATTTTTGCGTTTACAACTTCTCTTGTAAAAATAAATATTCTATTATCTCCAGGGAATATTCTGCACACCCCAACACCCCTAACACTTCCCCAAATTTCCTTACACACACCTCTGAAGGTAAAAATATTGTTTTCTTTGAGTTTGTGTAAAAATGTGTATCATTATTCTGGGTGCGCACCTTCTTGTATTTTTTGCCTTAACACCTCACTAAGTAAAAGTTCCTGGCATTCTCACTGATTATGTCATGTGATACTACCGTGAATACCGAGATGGTATCAAATAAATCAGCCTTAGTGCGACTTCTTTGCATATCCCTCCTCTTATTAAAGCTATATTAAAAATACAAAACCAGAGGACAAACTTTGCCCTGCGAAAAATCTCGTGGAAGTTTTATTTTTTTTTAATCAATTCAGGAAATTGAATGTATACTAATGCGTATTGAATAGGTGGCTGTTTATGAAGGTTTGTCTTCTAACTCAAATAATAAAATGGAAAATATGCCATCTTCTATCAGATCCTTTAGGTTTGTGATCGTCTCATTACCATTTGATTTTGTCTGCAGTCTATAACAATTTGAAACTGATTATACCTTTCATCACTAGCGTACATTAGGTTTTGCTCACTTGAATTTTTTTTTTCAAAAAAGATACAGCTGTTGAGAAATCTTTGAACCAACCAATTCATACAGGGATGAATTCAGGGGGTAGCCCGGGGGGAAATCTCCCCCCCGAAGAAAATTCATTCCCCCCGGAGAAACTCAAAAAATTTCAGTCACAAAATGTAGAAATTACTTCACCCAATTATTTGCTTTTCTTTCCGTGCACGTGCAGACGAAATCCGATCTCTCAATATACATATAAATGACGCAGACCCATTCTATATAAATATTAAATATGTAACATCTAAGAATACCAAATAGTCAATAAAACTTGTATTTTTAACTCTATGACCGAGTTTGGCACAACATAAAATTGTTAACTGTTGAAGAAAGGTTTGTACTTTAGTAGGTACTATACTCTCGCCCTATATTATATATTAGTAGGTAGCACTAGCACAGATTGAGATAGGAAAGGAAAGATAGGGAAGATCTTTCGATCATTTCATATGATCTCTGATGTCAGCAGACTTCAGTTCTTGAAAATGTACAGTTCTTGCATTATTTGAAATAGAGCGCCTAAATCCCATTTCTCGCATTGGAAGTAACAGACGTAAGTGTGTTTTATGATTGTTAAAGTAAACACCCCTTTCTTTAATTAAAAATAAGTCAGTTAAAGGGTGAGATTCAGAGGGCGTCATTTAGAGGGATCAGGGAGGAACAGTTATCCCTCCTGGGTTAGAGATTTATATAGAATTTATCAATATAATAGTAGTATATAAATGAAAGATTGCTAGTGAAGGTTACGAAGATCCTGCTCACTGCCGTGCCATGTGGGAGGGGCAAGCGGGGCGACGGCCACGGACGCCGAAGTAAGGGGCGCAAAATGCGGGAGGGAAAAAGAAAAGAAAAGAAGGAAAGAAAAAGAGAGGAATGAAACACATTTGCACATGTAGGCATGTGTATATATATAAAATAAAAGGAAAAAATAATAAAAAGTGCTCAAAATCAAGGAAAAGCAGGGTTTACTTAATTTTCTCACCTTTCGCGGCTGGTCTGTCTACCTCACTCATATATACGGGGGTGCCGTCGTATACTTTCGCGCCAAGCGCTGATTTTCCAGACACGGCACTAAACATAGTTCGGCGTAAGCTCTAAACTGCGATAAACAAAGCTACGTGAAACTAAATCTCGCTGATTTGCTGTTGGCCTACCGACGCTTGTACTCCTCCGCAAAATAGTTCATGTGCTTGCATTATTACTTTTACCATGAAGCTTCATATAAAACTGCTATATTATTATAAATGACAAAAATATAATTCGGATTATCTAATAATACTGCAATCCAGTGTGGTTAATGAAACAATAGAAATAAACACTAAGCATGCGGTGTAATTCTGGCGCCAACTCAACTGTGGACGGGTGTACTGCTTTTAAAGTTTGAAAGGTGGCTAGCATGAATCCCGGTTCCGCAAGTGTTGTGGTGAAACACCAACAAGGCAAACCTTTACTCACTAAGCAACAATTGTTTACCATCGAAATTCAATTTTTTTTTTAAATCTTTCGAGTTTTTTTCTTTCTTTTCTGCTGCTGCTGTATCTGGACCACACGAGACAGTAGACCTATTGTCAAAATCCATGTATAAAATTTGCTCCTCTCCGTGGGGAGTGTAGCCAATCGTATTTGTAACAAGCGGAAGGATACAAATATTTTGTTTATCGGAGTTAAGATTTCATACACTAAACTATTGCAGTGCAGAAACCAAGGCTAATATGCTTGATTTAGAATCAGAAGTGTGAGAAAGAATGATAACTTTTTGTTAAGATTTTCCTATGTATGTCCGTTTTAGGACAAAAAATATTTGAGTTAATTTAAATCTTTTTAAAAATTTCCACATTAGTAACAATCAATAGCTACTGAGTATAGGAAATAATAACAAAAATAGCTACTGTAAATAGCAGTTAAAGTTTAGTCTAAAATATTTTTGCCTGTCTTTATTTAATGTTTTAGATAAAATTAAATTATTGTTTTTTTTAAATTATAATCTCACATTGAATATTTATCAGCAATTAGTCTCAATATTAGGTAAGATGTACATGTGAATGGAATTGTTAAATATGCTGCTTTCTTGCAAAAATACAGAAAAACAACCCTTTCCCCCCGAGGAGTTGACATTCCCCCGGGTGAAAATGTCTGAATTCAATACTGAATTCATATCAACGTGCATTTCATCATGTCTTAGAAATATAAACTTATGGAAACGTAGACTTCACCACTGTATTTCTCGTAAAATTCTAACCCAATTTGATCGTGTTACATGACCTCCTTATTTAAAAAAGAAAGAAGCAGAAGACGTCTACTTCCTTCCGGTGTCGGTTAATGTGTTTTTATTTTTCATTCCTTTAACCGTTTTACAAATAAAATGAAATGTTCGGTCTTGAAACACGTTGTTATGACTTATTCTCACCAACCAGGCTTTTGGCAACTGCGGCAGTCTTTATGTATGGATTCACTTTAATTTTTCGTAACGCTCGTATTTTTCGTATATATATAATTTTATATTGAAATGTACTCCCATGCGCAAAAAATATTGCGCGTATACTGTAACTCACGATTTTTCGCAATTATTTCATTTTCCATATGTTTATGGGTAAAATTTAGTTATTAGTAAGTGGAGATAATAGAAAGCAATCCATATAAGGAGATATTTCCAAAAAATATAATAAAATAATAAAAATATAAGCAAAAAACAAAATTATGTTCGGTTTTGTGTATACTGGCAATAATGTTTTCGAGGGAATTTTTGGAGTAGCACAGCACGATTGCAGAGGGAATAACAAGATTAGTAGGAGAACAGCTGAATCAAGGAATGGAATTTGGAGTAAAATATTGCATTTATTGGCTTAAATCTAGGGTGTAAATTGTCTGCCAAATATAAATTAGCTTCTGTAAGCAAGATGTTATGCGAAAATATATAAACAAAGAGAAAAACTGTTGTCTTAAGTTTGGAAGTGACATGCTCTATAGCCATGAGCATTTATTTCTTAAGAAAAAGATAGGCAACAAAAGAAAATCTGTGTGGTCAAGTGGGTAGTGTGACGTACTAGTAATTCTTATACTGTTTTGACACCACATCGAATCCCATCCGGTCCTGTTCAATTTTTTTTCTTTACAAAACATTGTAGAAAGTGTATAATTTTTATGTTGATAAAACTGAAACAATACAATTAGGAAATAACTTTTTGTTTCCTCTGATGACGTATTTATTTAGAATTAGTGTACTATTAGTTATACCGATTGCTTTCAGTTTATGGTGTTGTATAGCTTCCTTTATCATCCTCTTTTCTTGAAAAAAAAAATTATCTCCAATAAAGTATGAAAAATATATATAGTCAGAAACAGACATCTTAGTATCAAACGTGATTTATCGTGATGAAATGAATAAGTTTCCCGTTATTAAAAAAGAAAACTATAGAAAATCATTGAATTTGGTCTTAAGGTTTTTATTGTGCTATATATATTCTTTATAAGACTATACTTTATAAGGGAAGATGAGCGATCATACCCTCAAATTTAGCTAGTGAGTGAAAGATGTTTTCGGCACAAATATTTTACAGGTTTAGGTGCATGAAACACCAATACGCCATGGTCTTGACCTTCGTTTATTTCACATTATTATCCGACATATCATAGCAGGTAAAAAGCAGCATCAATCGGCAAGAAGAACTGCAAGTTGTGGTCTTAGTCTGTTTTTGATGCTCCGGACTCGATCGCCTAGCACGCTCGTCTATACCTTGACTCATACGTCTATCATTCAGTGCAGGCACATATCCAACTTTTCTTTTCGGAGGGGACCCGACACGAATCCTCGTAAGCACGTAATTCTAATGTTTCAAAAATATCAATAATAATAATAATAATAATAATAATAATAATAATAATAATAATAATAATAATAATAATAATAATAATAATAATAATAATAATAATAATAATAATGCAACAGTTCTGTATTTCTCTTAAACGTTTCTTACTTGTCATTTATGAACCGGTCAAACTTAATTCTAACCCACACGAAATCGAAAAATATTTTCTAGAGACATGTAAGGAAAACTGTCTGCTACGTATATCACATAACAAAAATAGCAAATGGCAATGAGTGTATCGTTCTAATAAAGTAATGTTATAAACAGACCGGAAACGAAATTGTAATCCCATTTAAAAGTGTTCTTTAATTCCACCTGGTATCAATGGCATTACGGTATATTCTTACAAGTAACACTTCCCAAGTTTAACACTCCGATTTTGATAAAATTTGACAGTCAGATACTACACATAAAATAAACGAATACATGTTTTTTATTTTCTGCGGAAAAACTGTTTTACGGGGGCAAAAGCACTCACCCAAAATTTTGAAAGTTGACGCCCGAAAGACAAAAACAACTGGACCAAAGTGTACGAAATTGTGCACAGATATGGCAGACGTAAAATGAAGGAATACGTGTTTTGTATTTTCCTGGAAAAAACGGTTAGGTGGGACGCAGACCCCTCCAAACCTTTGATCATGAAATATCAAAAGTGCTAGTAACAATATGTCTGATGTGTGTAAAGGACGAAGAATTCCGATGACACTTTGTGTATGGACAATACGCAAAAACTAAACGAATGCCTGTTTTAGGGGACAAAATCCCCTATCCAAAATGATGAAAGTTGACGCCCGAAAGGCAAGAAGAAGTGAACCGAAATGAATGAAATTGTGCACAGATATTGTAGACGAAAAATGAGGGAATATGGGTTCCGTATTTTCCTGAAAAAAAAAAAAAAAAAACGTTTCGGTGGGACACAGACCCCTCCAAAACAGTATGTCAGAAGTGCTTAAAGGACATGAAGAATTGGAACGACACATTGTGTAGGGACAATACGCAAAAAAAAAAAGGTTTATTTTCTGCGAAAAATTGGTTTTAGGGGGCAGAATTCCCCCCCCCCAATTTCGAAATCGTGCACAGATATTCTAGACGTAAATCGAGGTAATTGTGTTTCGTATTTTCCTGGAAAAAAGCGATTGAGTGGGGCTCGGGCCTTCTAAGCTGTTGATTAGGAAATATCAAAAGTGCAAATAAGTATGTATACGTCAGAAGTTCCTAAAGAGTATGGAGAATTGCAACAAAACTTCGTATAGGGACAATTTGCAAAACAATAAATGAAATGCATTTTAATTTGTATGAAAAAACAGTGTTGGGGCCTAGAGCCCCTCCAAAAAAAAGTTAATATTACCGTAAAAGTGCAGGAAGGAGTGGACCGAAGAAAATGAAATTGTGTGTAGATATTGTATAGACTGTATGTAAAATAAGGACTTTCGTGTTTTAAAGATGTCCCTATCAATTTTGGCACATCAACAGCAAACAGGAAATTAATCGGCACGAGTTTTTGTTTATGCGGAAAAACATTGTAAGGGTTAAACTTGCCTCGTGAAATACTACAAAATACGCTATACTGTTTGTGCTTGTTGTTGATCTGCCAAATTTGAAGAAATCTGATGGAGACACTTGTGAAACACGAGGGCTTTATTTTTCATATCCAATATCTACAGACAATTTCATTCGCTTCGGTCCAATCCTTCCGACATTCAACGCCTCGGTCCACTCAAAAGGTTTTTTTCTCTTTTCAGGAAAATACGAAGCACGTATTTCCTCATCTTACCTCTACAACATTTGTGAACAATTTCATTCAGTTCGGTACATTTTTTCTTGCCTTTCTTGCGTCAAATTTCAAAATTCATGGGGGGGACCTTTTGTCCTCTAAAACCGTTTTTTCGCAGGAAATAAAAAAGCCGAATTTGTTTATTTTTTGCTTATTGTCATAACACAAAGTTTTGTTCCAATTCTTCATGTAAATTACAACGACTCTATTGAAAGGAGTCATAAACCTGGTTCACTAGTTAAAATATAAGTTACGAAGCGATAATACCTTTTCTTCGTGTAAAAATTAACTCACACATTTAAATATCATTAATCTCACCTTTATTACTGGATATAACTTAAATATCTTTTCCTTTATACCATTAGGTACATAAAATCACTTGCTAGGCATACAATAGAACAAGTACATGGCCACAACTATCCCATAATAATCTCTTACATATCATAAAGACATTCTTCTTTTTTTGTTAATTTAAAATGAACATTGCACTAAGTATATTGCATATGTATAAACACTTTCTGCCCAAGGTACGAAAGGTACAGGTAAATATTATACAAACTAAAGTATTTCGTTATAGAAAATGTCGCTCGACAAAGGGACTGAATATAAAAGTCATGAGTAGACTTGGCTTTTATATTCAAGAACCACTGGTCCGGTTACATTAATGTTCGTAACATTACATATGTTCTTGATATTTGGATCATATCTCGTATATATCTTCATTACATTTTGTTTAACCTTCGTATATATATAAATTTATAACAAATCTTTCATTTCATCAAATATTTATCTTCAACAATAAAATTTTAACACAAATTAATATAATGAAAACAACTTTTGTGCAAGATTAATCATGAATTATATTATAATCCATCACATTAACAAGAAGACAAATGGGAAGAAATTCAAATCATTGAAAACTTATCATTGATGAATAAAAATCCAAGAAAACATAATTGAACAAAGATCAAAAATTAAACGTAACCTTACGTTTGAATAATCAAATGTAAGTAAATAAATCTATTTTACAGAAACAAAAGACACCCTTTTGTTATCATATAAACACATTTTTCATTATTAATATTCTGTTTCATTCTTATTTATTTGATCAAGAATGTTGGGTGCTACTAACTCTTTAACTAGATGCATCCATTTTTCCTTTGTATACGGTGTAGGTTTCCAAACTTTTAACTCATCTATATTGCGGAGTCCAATGGACATCCCCGTTTTAGCGTTTAATAACTCGAAAACTTTAGGACTTATTTCCTTAAAACATAAATAAGGACCTGCGAAAATGTCACAAAATTTATAAATTTTCTTTAACAACATATTACTCTGTGGATGTTGTTTAACAAAAACTAAATCGTTGACCTTGATCCGATATTTTCCTTCTTGCGAAGTCTCTACTTGAGAATTACGTTTCAAAAACTTGTTATGTCTTCGGATCTTTACCATGTTCACTAAATTAGATGAATCCATAATCGTCGGATCTTCTAATTTGACATCAAAATGTTGTTCCACAGGAAAAATTAAATCGGAGCCATTATGCACCTTAGCAGGAGACACACCTAAAGTGTCTGATATAGAATGGTTCAAAAGGTACGTAATTTGGTTAACATGCTTAATCCATTCAGCATGTTTATCCTTACAAAAGTGCCGGAACAACATACCGAAATTACGATGTACGTTTTCTACCACGGAGCTACTTGGGTGGTACGGAGTCACAAAATGAACTTTAATATTGGCCTTATTCATGGCTTTGAGAAACACATCACTTTTGAATTGCGAGCCGTTATCGCATAATATATGCTCGATAGGGCCACAATGTGGAATATAGACATTCAGAATTTTATTCACTATAGCAGCGGAGGTTGCTTTGCGCAAGGGGTAGGCTACCACATATCTTGAAAAGATATCCATAGTCGTTAACAAATAAACTTCTCCGGTAGCTGCTCTGGGTAACGGTCCATATAAATCAATCGATATAAATGAATGTGGTCTCTCCGGTGTTATTGAGAGCATTGGTTTCTGTATAGCTTGATAATTATGCTTAATTTGCATACACTCAATACAGTCATTTATATAATTTTTGATCTGAGCTCGCATTCCTTTCCAGTAAAAAGATTTATTAATCAAGGCACATACCTTTACATACCCAAAATGTCCGAAATCGTCATGGTAGGCCTTTAATATGCGTGCTGTTAACGTAGGTGGAATACAAATTTTGTTCCTGGACTTGAACTTAAAATCCTTAATGAGTAAAATTCCGTTATTTAATTTAAATCTGGAATTCCAGTGTTTGGGACAACTACATCCTTCGCTACATGAAGCTAAATGTTCTATGATTGGTTTATATTCATGATACTTCAATTGATGTTCTCTTAAATCTTCTATTGAAATGGTAGCTATTTCATCCTGTAAAATCTTAAATTCATTAATAGACAAAATATGTTGTTCTTCCCCAGGAAACAAACGTGATAAGGTATCTACGGGTCCATTATCGACTCCTTTAATGTGTTGAACTTCGAAATCATAAGCTTGCAGATCTAACGACCAGCGAAGTAATCTGTTATTATACCCTTGTACGCTATTAAGATATCGCAATGAATTATGGTCAGTAAGTACTATGAAATGACATCCGCTAAGATAAGGAGCGAATTTTTGTATAGCAAAACGTACAGCTAAAAGTTCAATTTCTGTCGTGGTGTATCCCTTTTCAGTTTTCTTTAAAGTACGGCTAGCGCAATGAATAACAGCTGGTTCCTGAATAGTCGGGTTAGGCTGCCAGAGTACTGCAGAGATTCCAAGTTGAGAACCGTCACATTGTACATAGAAAGGAACGTCGTATTTGGGATGGTTCAAATGGATGTTTCGTTTTACGCACTCCTTCAACTTATTAAAACTGTGTTCTTGAATTGGACCCCATTGCCATGGTATACCTTTCTTTATGATCATAAATAAAGGCTGGGCTATCTCAGCGAATCGCGGGATGGCTTTGCGAAACCAATTGAAGAGTCCTAATATTTGTCGTGTCTGTTTCACATTTACTGGAGCCGGCAGATCTTCTATGGCTTGAACTTTAGATTGACTGAATTGTAAACCAGAGGCATCAATTTGGTATCCAAGAAATTCTATAGAATTCTGCAAAAATTTGGATTTCTGTAAATTGATAGTAAGGCCTGAACTTTCCAATCTGTCTAAAACTATATCTAAGTACTTCAGGTATTCATGTGGATTTTTCCCCATGATTAAGATATCATCAGCGTACGTTATCACGTTGCTACGCAAGTCTTGACCTAGAACTTTGTTCAAGCAGGATGCTAATGCTGCACTACCATTGATAAGCCCAAAGACTACACGATTGTATTCATACAAGTGACCTTCAAAACTAAATGCTGTATATGGTTTTGAATCTTCATGTAACTCGACCTGATTATACGCCATTACTAAATCTAAATTTCCGAATACAGTGTTCCCTTGTAAAGAAGCTAGTATTTCTTCTACTGGAGGATACCTCACTTGTTCCAGATCAATGTGACTATTAGTGCGTCTCAAATCTAATACCACACGTAGAGAACCATTTTTCTTTGGAACAACGTGTAATGGATTAAGGTGAACGCTCCTCGAAGGCCTAATGATTCCATCTCTTAACATATCTGCGATTTGTTGACGTACATTCTCTCTGTATCTATATGGAATTATATAGGGCTTGGTTACTATAGGTTTATCAGTCTTAACTTTAAAAGAATAAACAAAATCTTTGCAGCATCCAGGACGTTCCGAAAAGACCTTTCTATGTTTATACAAAATGTTCTTAAAGTCTGCTATTACGGTATTATCAGCAAAATCAAGGCTGCTTTTAAGAGATTTAACATGATCAGAAAATAATATATCATCCTTTACATTCATCAAATTTTGTGTATTTTCCAATAGTTGATCATTTAATTTATCACCTTTAGCACCAATAGAAACATTATTCACTATAGGAAACAGATTGTTACATTGACAAGCAATATTGTCTAATTTTGGAAGCAATTTCTGGACAATCTTCTGAGGTATACCCGGTATCGTTAACGTTTGGTTTTTAAAATCAAGCATGACTCGTAATTGGGATAGTAAATCTAAGCCCATGATTAATTTCTCGTTGAGATCCTTTATCACTAAAATTGGGATTGATATTTCGAAATCTTGAATAGATATTGACACACGGGTAATTCCTGCTACTCTCTTTTTATGTTTACCGGTAAAATCAACTATAATAAGGTTCTCAACCTTTTGTAGCTTGGGATTCGAATAATTATTAGTGATTGTTTTCCACAAAGAATATGATAATAGAGAGGCATTTGCTCCCGTATCGAGCAAAGCTTCGGTACTCAATCCATTGACTTTAATAGGTATTTTAGCGGTACTATAGGATTTTAAAAATACAAAATTTTCTTCAATATTAAAACCATCACTGACAGTATCATCTTCAAGCCAACAACGATTTACAACCGGTATAAATTGGTACTGACACCTATTAATTGCTATTTCAGAATAATTATTTTCCGTGACATCATGTGAAAGATCATTTTCATTATTAACATGAACATATAAATTAGAAGATAAATGTTCATAAGAATTATCACTAAAATTTTTAGATAAATGTTCATGAGAATCTACAGCTGACATGGGTTTAACCCCTACCACATCAGCCGCGATTAGTTTAAATTCATACTCGTGTATGGTTCTAATAACGTACACTGTACAGCACAGTCATGATTATGTCCTGTATTATTGTTTTGTACAGAAATTACTTCAATACCTGGATCTTGATGAGAATTGCCATCTCTTGCCCTTCCATTATTTCTATCCCCGTAGTTCGTTGTGTTTCTGGAATTTCTCCATACATTTCGTCTATTTTTAAACCTGTTTTGACTATATGGTCTAACATAAGAATTACTGCCATTAGTTAGGTTGGGCGGATTCCCTGCATAATTCTGTCTATTTTGCTCATTTCGATTACTAGAGTATACTCGTCTTAGATTCGGTTCGTTATTATTCATATTTCGGATATTTAAATTCCGAACAGGGACCAAATGATCAGAATTATTCTTATTTTTACCCATTCCTGATTGTGTTAGATTCATAGCATGGTATTGGGTTTCGTAACATTGAACGAGCATTAATAAATGACTGAAACTCATACACTGTGTGGAAAATAAGATCTGTTGTAATTTGAATGGAAGCAAATTGCGAATCGATGCTATTATTCTTGACTCCGATTGCAAAGGATTAACAACTTTTAATTCGTTATAGACATTTACAACAAACTCTACAATAGATTTGTGCAATCGAGGATTGAAGTGTTGATTTCTAAGGGTGGCATCTCTATTTGCCAGCAAAAAGTCGTTTTCATAATTTGCGATCAATGCCGCTTTAAATTCCTCATATGTACTAATGTGATCACGTATTGCCTTAAACCATAAGGAGCAAGGTGGGAGTAATACATGGGGTATTAATTTCATATACTGTGATCGGTCAATGGACATTATATTGCATTCGTCTTGGAATTTTTCTAAGAAAGAAGTAGCATTTTCATTACACTTGCCACTAAATTTACTCATGGCTTTAATTTCACTCATTTTAACACCTAATTTTACCTTCCTTTTCTCATGCCTTGATCTTGTTGTATGGTAATTCCGGTCCGTGATGTGCTGTGTCATGATACTATCTATATTTCTTTCCTCAGTGTTCTTCGGACAATTTTCTTCTAGTATGATGTCCTCCTCAGATCTCGACGAAGGCGAATTCCTCTCCGGTGCGTGGGGAAACTCAAAGTGTTCACTACCTAGGTTATTATGGTGAACGTTGTCTCCAGCCTGTAACGTTTTAATTTCTTCTTGGAGAGTAGCTAACAACTGTGTATTGACACGTATGTTATTGGTGTTGTTGCTGACCTGGATCTTTTGCTGCTTAATGGAAGATTCTATTACTGCTAAATCTTTCTTTACGGTACAGATTTCTTGATCTTGTTGGTTGTGCTTTTCTTGACACTCATCAGATATCCTTTGTAACTTTTCTTCAAACTGTGCGGATATGTCGTTCATCACCTGGACGATTGTTTGTTTCGTATCGTCTGATTTTAGTTCTATTCGTCTACTTAATTCTTCATATAACTTGTTAGCTTCGTTAAATTTTAGCTCTATCTTCTGTTCCATGGTCTGGTTAGCTTCATTAAATTTCAGTTCTATCTTCCGTTCCATAGTCTGATTAGCTTCATTAAATTTCAGTTCTATCTTCCGTTCCATAGTCTGATTAGCTTCATTAAATTTCTGTTCCATGGTTGTGTTAGATTCACTAAGCTTCTGTTCCATGGTCTGGTTAGCTTCATTAAATTTCAGTTCTATCTTCCGTTCCATAGTCTGATTAGCTTCATTAAATTTCTGTTCCATGGTTGTGTTAGATTCACTAAGCTTCTGTTCCATGGTTTGTTTTATCTCAGTAGTCATCTGCACTATTTGTCGCTGAAGAGCTAACAGAAGTCGATCCTCTGATGATACACTTGGTGTTGCACTACTTTCACCTTGATTACTAGTATCTGATTCCTGCTGCACTATTACGCTATCCATTTTTCTGATGATTACCCTACCGCTTCGTAATACGGTTAAGTTCGTATTCATAAAGTACAGTATCCAAGTAAATTCACCCCTACTTTCCTTTCTTCGAGAACTGAATTTACAAAATTCCCGGCGTGATAGGCACCAAAAAGTTTTACAACGACTCTATTGAAAGGAGTCATAAACCTGGTTCACTAGTTAAAATATAAGTTACGAAGCGATAATACCTTTTCTTCGTGTAAAAATTAACTCACACATTTAAATATCATTAATCTCACCTTTATTACTGGATATAACTTAAATATCTTTTCCTTTATACCATTAGGTACATAAAATCACTTGCTAGGCATACAATAGAACAAGTACATGGCCACAACTATCCCATAATAATCTCTTACATATCATAAAGACATTCTTCTTTTTTTGTTAATTTAAAATGAACATTGCACTAAGTATATTGCATATGTATAAACACTTTCTGCCCAAGGTACGAAAGGTACAGGTAAATATTATACAAACTAAAGTATTTCGTTATAAAATTTAGGCACTTCTGACATACTGTTATTAGCACTTTTGATATTTCATGATCAAAGGTTTGGAGGGATCTGTGCCCCACCTAACCGTTTTTTCCAGGAAAATACAAAACACGTATTCTCTAATTTTATGTCCGCAATATCTGTTCACAATTTCGTTCACTTTGGTCCACTTGTTTTTGCCTTTCGAGCGTCAACTTTCAAATTTTGGGTGAGGGCTTTTGCCCCCTAAAACCGTTTTTCAGCAAAAAAAAAAAAAAATAAAAAATAAAAAAAAATAAAAAAATAAAAAATAAAAAAGCACTTATTTGTTTATTTTATGTATAGTATCTACCTGCCAAATTTTATCAAAATCGGAGTGTTACACTTGGGAAGTGTTACTTGTTAGAATTATAACAACAACGCATTGTCCACAGTTTGGACACTGACTCAAAGTAATCTGACATAAAAAAAAACTCAAAAGGGAAAAAGTAGGTTTATTAAAAAGTGCTTGAGGTTTGGTAAGGGATAGCTTCCAGGACCTCACGCTGGATATCACTGAGTCAATGCATTATATTTGTTTCTTGCAAAGATGATAATTAGATGCGTAATGTGTAAAATTATATCATAGTTTGACTTTTTATAGGTCTTTCCTTAACACATCCATATTATCCGGCGTTCTGCCTGCCTGTTTTATGTCGGATAAGCGAAACTCTACTGTATTTTCAGATAGCATATACACAGGAGCTAGAGGTCTGCACGGGCCGGAATTTTTAGAACGGACTCGGCCCGTCCCCTTTAATTTATAATCTATAGGCATTAGCATTAAGGGCAGAGCCAATGGAGCCCAGGGCCCCCAGCTCAGGGGGCTCTTTAAAATCCCTCTGTTTAATACTTACGCTCGCGGTATCGCTAGATTTAAGTCTTTGCATCAGCAGCATTTACCTGTTAATAATGAATGCAATTATTTAATTGTTAATAATGAATTTAACTAAACTAATTATTGTAAACTTGGAGCACAGTCAAATATTACAGCATAGTTCTCGGTAGTTCCATAAGTAATTTCAGAGACCACGGTGTTTCAGTGGTAGAGCGTTCACCTTTGGTGCATGGAGTCCTTGGTTCGATCTATGCTCGCGCCAAGTGAACCTTGTGCTGGACAAACACTGTGTGCGTGGGTTATCTCGAGGTTCTCCCGTTTTATCCCACTTTTTTCATTCCACCATTTCATTCATTTCTTATCATCACTGTCTCTTTTAGCCTACCCGGCATAATCGTGGGACGTAAAACTTAAAAATTTCATTTCAAATCATTTCAATCAAAAAACGGTTGCAGGAAGTACCGGTATGTAATTTCGAATAAAACAAACTACTATATACAATTCTGAGTATATTATTGTTTGGGAGCTCCTCCGTGGCTAAGCGGTTAGCGTACGCGCCTTTAACGCCGGAGACCCGGGTTCGATTCCCGGCGGGAGCTCATGTGGTTCGGATCCCACGTTAATCAGTAGGTCCACGTCTCATATAGCCTCGCTGCTGAACGGGTCGATAAACTCAAAAAATCAATCTGAGTATATTATTCTTTTATGAAATTCTCGCGAACCTTATTTCTAAATTGAAGAGTAAGAAGACTAAATTCATTCTCTTATTATTATAGATCCATTTCAATTGAAGCAGTTGGAATAGTTGAAAAAAAAAAAAAAAACATACCCTATATTCCAGTGTGCCACAATCGGTATAACGCGCCACACTGGTGTGTCCAGCAAAGTGAACAGTGTGACGCAACGCAAACTTTTTCCTATTATTTGCAAGAATATTTGTCGAGTTCCTGTTATTTATTATTATTATTATTATTATTATTATTATTATTATTATTATTATTATTATTATTAACGATTTTTTCATGGATCAGCTGTCTGTATACGGTTAAGCAACCACAAGTATCACATTGAAGGAATGAGTGTAATTATTTACTTTAATAGCAGTGGTGCCCACCCCCCCTTATGTGTATGACGCACCCCCCCCCAATTGTCTATCCGTAGGTGTTCTTCCATGAAAAAATCTTCTTTTCGATTAATTTTACCCCCCCCTCATCAAGCATATTTATATAGATTTTAACCCCCCCCAAATATTTCAATGACGCAGTTTGCGTCATAGCCCCCCCTTGTGGGCACCCCTGTTAATAGTAATACAAAAGTCTATTTGCTTGTATATTCTACCGGTAATAACTGCATCCGTCTAGAAAGCTAGGACTAACAACAAAGGGATACCAAGTTGTGACCACACACCGCCCCAAATCGTGGGTGCCACAAGTTCTCTTCTACGCCTTAGAACAATAAGGGCTGTAGCGTTCAAGGAGAGAGAGAAACAACTTAATTCCATTGCAGTTATATGCTTATTAAATGTTAACTTATATTTATAAATTGTGTAAGTGATCGTATCGTTTTCTGTTTATAATAATAATAATAATAATAATAATAATAATAATAATAATAATAATAATAATAATAATAATAATAATAATAATAATAATAATAATAGTAATAATAATAATTCTTATTATTATACATTTCTTAATACGTTGATTGCCATGTGTATGGAATTCCATACACACGGCTGTCCTGTACAGTAGAGCGTGATTATTTTCCATACGCAAACAATGTAGATATTCCAAGTTTGTTGTGTTCGTTCTATAGGTGTGTATGTAATTAGATACATATGGCGTAGAAATCAAAATTTAATGTCCATGCCACGTATATGCAAAACCATACACAAAGACATTTATGAACAAAGACATTGAGTTTGAGTTTAACGTCTCGTTCAGCAACGAAGCTATATGAGACGTCGGCCTACTGATTAACGTGGACTCCGAACCACGTGAGCTCTCGCCAGGAATCGAAGCCGGGTCTTCCACGCCAAAGGCGCGTACGCTAGCCACTAAAGAGCTTATGACTGAGACATTTATGAGCTAAAACAAAGGCGAAAACAAAGATGTGTGATGTGATTTTGAGTTTATCGTCCCTTTCAGCAGCGAGGCTATATGAGACGTGGACCTACTGATTAACGTGAAATCCGAACCACATGAGCTCCCGCCGGACGAAAACAAAGACCTTTGGAATTGACAATTGTTTGGACATTCCAGTCGAACCTACCTAATATTAACAACGTTTCTACGATAATTTCGTAACTTGTATTATTTCTTTTGTTGATTAGCTTGGTTAGGCTTATTTAAACACTTGCTTCTTTGCACCGACGTGTCACATCTCTTGGATGAAGATACACTAGCTCTCACTGGAAATCTAATCCAGAACCAATGCACTTGAACCATTTGACCACAACAAGGCACATTTAAAAAGAAGTTTCGATTTTGTTCGGAAAATTGCGATTAGGTGTAACATTTAAAAATATATTTAAGAAAGGGTACGGAGTAAACGCACTGTACTTTCTCGCTCGAATTTTTTACACTGACTTATGTTAGGCTGCAACTGTTATTGAAACATTTATTTGGGAAATTGCGAATAAAATAATGTTTTGGAAAACTTTGCTAGAAGAAACTTCAGGCCCAAAAGTAAAGTACCCATTGGTCATATTTCCGTTAGAAATAACTTGATCCATGTATTAGAATTATAAAGGATATAATTGTATGTGAACTATAAGCAAAAGCGTCTGAGTAATTTCTGAGAAAATTATGCAAAAAGTCATCCCCAAGAATAAATTATCCCTTGTGGATCTTTTCAGTACAAACGAGCTATGCTATATTGTTAGTGTTTTCATAAAACATTTAGTTATGAAATACAAACACAATCGCCTGAGTCGTTCTTGAGAATATCGCAGGGTAAAACTTACTGTCAAAAGTAATATACCATTTCTAGATTTTCCGGATGAGGGAATTATACCATATAGCTAGGTTATTTATGTAACACGTATTTATAAAATATGAACAACAAACATCTCCTGAGTTGTTTTTAGGAAGGTCATCGGGAAAAGCTTACCCCCAAAGGTAAACTCTTCTATCTGTACTTTTGAAAGTATATCGAGTAATTTTTAAGCAAATCGTCGGGAAAAATTTCACTGTCAAAGTAAACTCTCTCTTTTGGATTTTTCTTTTCGGAACAAGCGAGTTATACCATATTGTAAGATTATTACAGAAAATATTTTTACTGAAATTAGAACAAATTTGTCTCAGTTATTACTGAGACAATTGTCCAAAAAAATCAACCCTTGAGAAAACCACTTCTTCTGTATGTTATCGGAATAAACTATTTATGCTCTATGTTAGTTTATTAATGAAATATTTCTTTACGAAATATGAACAAAATTGCCTGAGGCGTTAATGGGAAAACCATCGGGGGAAAGCTCACCCTAAGATTAAGCTACTCCTTCGAACGAGTTGTCATATTGTTAGGTAATTAATGATACGTTTATTTATGAAATGTGGTTGAGAAAATTGTGCAAAAAGAACGCATCCCATACAGTAAATTACACCATATATATTTTTTCAGAAAAATTATTCATATGTGGTGGAGATTTGTTAATAAAATATATATTTATCAAAAGTAAATAAAATCGTCACAGCTTTTTTTTATTTGAGAAAATTGAATTATTTTAAATTTTAATCCTTCAGTAAATTACCCTTGCTTTTAGGTGTCGAAGGACATAAAATTCGAAAGATATTATGTTATTAAAACGTTATGTCTAGAATTCGGTGTAGATAAGTTGAACAGTATGGCCTCTATTTGAGTGCGTGTAAAAGCGTGACGAACCGAGAGACAAATAGATGGACAGACATCGAAAAATCATTTTTTTCGATATGTAGGAGCCATGTAACTTGAATTTATTGAAATCTAGTATTCGGTTTTTATAACTATCACCACACTTTCTTCTTTCGTCGCTCGAATGTGAAAACGAATAGGCCTACACCGACACGTACTGTGATAATTTGTAATCTCAAAAATTTAATTTGTTATGTTTAATGTGTGGTTACTCTAGAAAAAAAAGCTTATGCATGTTACATCATTTTATTATCAGTTTTTCATGCTACTGTATAATTTGGTACGATTATAGTTAATATTCATGGCATCTTTTGGAAGCATTCGCGTTCCTCACAAAGAGAGCTGTAAAATTTACTTTTGTTTAAAGAAAGCACTCTTGATTTTTTTTTTCACACAGACTTGCATTTGTTGCACTTGTGGATATGAAACAAAAGGAGAGAGAGAGAGAGTCAATACTTTAAAAAGAAACACACACACAGAAACACTAGAACAGTTTTTTTTCTTCATGACAACGAGCTATCGCTGTGACTGTGTTCCTCACGCTGTGTGTAAGCTGCAGGTTGCTCTTGTTTTGTTTTTTTCTGTTCCTGACTCACAGACACTCGCAGTGAGTTGAAGCTGTGTAAAAACGGAGAGGGAACGGTTAAGCATACCATACCATAAACTAAAAACAATCGCTATTAGTAATAAATAGTAAGCTAATTCTGAAAAAATACGTCATCAGAAAAACAAAAAGTTATTTCATTATTATATTATTTCGTTTCTTATTAACATAAAAATTATACACTTTCTACAATGTTTTGTAAAGAAAAAAAATTGAACAGGACCGGATGGGATTCGATCTGGTGTCAAAACTGTATAAGAATTACTGGTCCGTCACTCTACCCACTTGACCACACAGATTTTCTTTTGTTGCGTATCTTTTTCTTAAGAAATAAATGCTCATGGCTATAGAGCATGTCATTTCCAAACTTAAGACAACAGTTTTTCTCTTTGTTTATATATTTTCGCATAACATCTTGCTTACAGAAGCTAATTTATATTTGGCAGACAATTTACACCCTAGATTTAAGCCAATAAATGCAATATTTTACTCCAATTTCCATTCCTTGGTTCAGGTCTTCTCCTACTAATCTTGTTATTCCCTCTGCAATCGTGCTGTGCTACTCCAAAAATTCCCTCGAAAACATTATTGCCAGTATACACAAAACCGAACATAATTTTGTTTTTTGCTTATATTTTTATTATTTTATTATATTTTTTGGAAATATCTCCTTAGATGGATTGCTTTCTATTATCTCCACGTACTAATAACTGAATTTTACCAATAAACATATGGAAAATGGAATAATTGCGAAAAAATGTGAGTTACAGTATACGCGCAATATTTTTTGCGCATGGGAGTACTTATACGTGTTTCGTCTATTAACATCCACGCACTGACCGTCCATTACCATCCATTCTGACTGCAAAATCGATATTAAACTTTTGCAATGAAGTGAAAATGATACTTTTTATTATTATTATTATTTGACATCCCAGGATTTGTTCCTCGGAGATGGATGATTAACGAAAGGGAGTGATTATGAAATTAAAGTTTGTGTACTTTCCCACTGGGAATCGAGCTCGAGAATATGTATACCAGAAGCGCATGTGCTAACCACTACACCAGGCATGCATATATATATATATATATGTTCTACAGACTTTGGTGCAAGTTAATTGTAAATCTGAGGGTCCGCAAAATGTTCTCATTTGGGCCCCGCACCACCTAAGACCGGCCCTGCGTTGGGCAACTCCCAGACATACAAATATAAAAAAATAACAATAATCTAATCAACATAGCGAAATTTTTATACATGATCAGATTTGTGGACTATATAATAAGACCTAGATCCACGTGTAAGTTGATTCCAAATAAGCACTAAATAGCTTATTCCCTAAATTCACAATATTGTTAATTGACTTTATGCTACTAAACAAGTTAGTTCCGTTTCACAGTGCGAAACTACAGAAAATTTCCAAACTATGCAATTTCAGTACTCAAACTTTGAAGTAGTACATCTATAGATACTGATTACAATAGATTAATAAGATCAAAGGTGAAGCCTGTTCCTCGGACGCTTAATTCTTATCAAAAAAAAAAAAAAAAAAAAAATGCTTGCTATTCCTTATACTTTTTTTCTTCTATGACGATAAAGATTGAAACTATAAATTATTAATTTGAACCACTTCCGGTTTCAATAGAAGGTTAACGGAGGAGATGGAACCTATTCTTTGGACGCTGAATCAATTAAAAAAAAAAGCGTATCGATATATCTTTCAGTTTTTGCTTATGGAAATTAATATTGAAACTGGAAGTAGTAGTAAATTTCAATTACTTCCATTTTGTGGGTTGTTATGTGTTCCTTTGAGATCCTGAATCGATTGCGGGAAACCACTTGTCGCTGTCTCTTACTGTTTTTGTTCTATGATGATAAACATTGAAACCAGAAATGGCTAATTAGAACCACTTCCGGTTTGAATGGAGGGTTAACGGAAGAGATGGAATCTACTTTTAGGACGCTGAATCTATTACATAAACTGCTTCTCGATATCTCGAACCGTTTTTGTTCTGATACCTTCGACAGACAGATGACATAGCTGTTGTATAAGACCTATGCCATTTATGCATAGTCATAGTTTAGAAGAAAGAAAGAAAGAAAAAACACAAAACCTATTAACAGTGTAGACCTCATCCGTGGCTAAGCGGTTAGCGTACGCGCCTTTGGCATGGAAGATCCGGGTTTGATTCCCAGCGGGATCTCATGTGGTTCGGATTCCAGTTAATCAGTAGGCCCCTTGTCCCATATACCCTCGCTGCTTGAAAGGGACGTTAAATTCAAAATCAACTCAACCTAGTAACAGTGGGCCTTATGCAGAGTCGTCTTGACTTATGATTAGCATCATACTAAGAGCCTAACTACTGCAGGAAATATATGTTACTCGAACTCTTTAGTATGGCACAAATCACTTGTCTGAATGTTTGTGCATAAAGCCCAGTGTTTTTTCTACATTCTTTTAAAACATTACAAATGTAAAATTTTACAACGCAATACCTTTAGTTCGTAAAAAAAAAAAAAAAGTTTAGTTTCGATTGATTTTAGAAAGTTCCTCAATGTTAAAGTTTCAGCAAAGTAAAGGTATTTCATGTTGTCTTTCCGTATGTGCAAAAACATAAAAATGCGGCAAAAAATTCAACGATAGCGCAAGCATTTATTAAGACTGCAAACAAATTATTTTCTGCTAAGGATCTGCCACTACTTGATATTGTTTTGATTGCCAACGTATGAAATAATTACGTGTCAAACAATAATATCCTCTACAGGCATTAAATATTATCGTTTTACTTTGGTATCAAACAATGCAGAGAGAAGCAAGCACTGGTGTCTCTGGCAAGTAAAATTTTGGGGATACATCAAAGAAAGTTATTTAAATGGTACTACTTAACCCAACCTGTTTATTATCTTCGATTCCATTTGTTACCTTTCTGCTTACCTTCACGGAACCCCTGAGGTATATCAAGAACTATGTTATAATCGTTTCACAGCCTGAATATTATACTCCAAATAAATATAATTATTATTATTTATATGTTATTCTATCGTTAGTAAATAAATAAAATTAAAATATTGAATATTTTGTACTTCAAAATATTGGGGGACGCGTCAGAGATGCACGTGGAAGCTAAGCCTGCCATACGTCCCGTAAAAAACGAGACAGTCCTGATTTTGGGCCCGAATGTCCCGCGTCTCCGTAACTTCAGTCGGGACAGCCAAATGTCCCGTATTTTAATCCCGTCCCATTCCTGCTATTAATATCAGGCTATTCGGAAAGTGAAAAATAAAAAAAAATCTTATAGTGACTGGGAATCCTGTAATTAGTGAATGAACAATAAGCTTAGAGCATGTGACAGCTTAGAGCAAGTTATCATGCCACCCTCTCGAATATCTTCACTCCGTACAATTAATTGCACGGAACGAAGATAAAATGAAAATGAAACAAAATCTTTGAGTTTTACATCCCACGATTATGTCGGCTAAGCAAAAGGAGACGTTGATGATGAGAAACGAATTAAATGGCGGAATGAAGAAAGCTGGAGGAGACGGGGAAACCTCGAGGAAACCCACGTACACTATCTATTTGACCTTGAATAAAGACCTATAAATTTTAAGATTACTATCACAGACAAAGGATATCCTTTGTCTGTGATTACAAATGATGGAGGAACAGTACGATAATGAACCTATTTCTGTAACGGTATGCGTCAACGAAACTGACATCTTTACGTTTTAGATTTTGATAATTGACATAACAGTTATAATTGTTTATAGGATTTTTTGTTGTTGTGTTGCTTTTCGCAAAGTTTGGGAATACCTAACATAGTAGGCCTACTTAGAATGCTGAAACAATATGACTGCAGATATTTTACGGGAACAAATTTTATCTTGTAATAACGATAATATTTGTAGAGTATGTTGGCAACGCTGGCGCAGAGAAGAAAGGTAGAAAAAGGTGCGAGATTTGTGTGATAATTTACTGTGATAAAAGTTACAATACAACTGAAAAAAAAGTAGAACTGAGTTGTGACAATAGATCATTTGTCAAAATATTTGATTTCTATTTTACCTGTTTTCGTAAAATTGAGTTGATATACAGTAATTTAAAGCAAGCGGCTAGGAAAGACTCGCTTACAGGTGTGTGTCTCATTGCGCAGTCAACCCATGTTCTGTTCAATGAGGGGAATGTCGTACTTCATGTCCGCTTTGTGTGGCGCTAAATTTTACGGAAAAGGTATTGTCTGTTGTGTTGTCATGTTACTTTTGGTACTGTATATGGTTAGAAACATTATTGGTATTATGTATAAGTTAAAAGTATGCGTAAATATATGTTTCTTCGATGTATAATACATTGCGAGTATTACGCGCGTCTTGAAATTGTAAAGTGCACGTTACCGACATACTAACAAATAATTCGGTCATTATTTATAAGATAATAGGTAATGATATTGATTATATATATGTTCATAGCGTATGTTGGTGAAATTAAAAGATAGTGTTTGCAATTGTGTAGATAAACAACAAATATATAGAGCATTGTATTCATAATTCTCCTGTATGGAAGGAATTGAATCTTTGATGCCTTAAGATTAAATTAAAGGAGAAAACTTTAATTTTAGATAAAAAGTTTGGAGTGGGAAGGTGAAGGTGGGTTGTTAGTCAGGTCGGTTCCTTTCTTTATCAATGCACAATACTCAATTCGCATAGTAATGGAGATAGTAAGTGAAGGCTGGTTAGTAGCCAGGTTGACTACTTTCTTTATTATTACCCAGTGGATGCGGGCCTGTGTTGTGGTACCCTGCCGTTGTTGTAAGTACAGTAATATTTATACAAATACCTAAAAGAATTATAACATTACCGACCTATAATTCTTTCATTTTTTTTTTTTTTTTTTTTTTTTTTAATTTCAGATCTGTGACAAGTAACTTATTACAAGAACCAAGTAACGCTTACAATAATATAGGCTTTTTCTAATGTTGAGGTAAGTATGTATGAAGGTCATATATTATACTCATTATTAAGGGAAAAACGTTGAGTTTTATTATATTGTATTTATTTATTTATTTATTTATTATGTTCTATAATTTACGGTAATAGTATACATGAGAACCCCCTGATATGCGTTTCTTCTGTGTTTTATTACCACTTCTGCATGAAATACCATAAATTTTTTACGTAGTGCAATAGTAAGAAGTATCCATTTGCACAAGACATGCGGTATGCGTTAAATACCCCCCCCCCACACACACACATATAGTCATAGATAGAGTACAAGGGCACTACACATGCAGATATAAAGTACATGTACGTTCTTTTTTATTTTCGTATCAGTCGATAAGTAAATAAAAGTCGCTTTGTTACACCCTTTGTAAGTTCGTACATACTCAATGAATAATCCCTAAAAGTATGAGCGTCCTGCTCCTTCAGGAACTGATGCAGCTTCATGTATACTATATCCTAATTTACTTTTTCTTGTTAGTTTAACGTTCGGCCAATTACGCTCCGAGGCTGTGTCGTGTTGATGGATAGAATAAAGAAGTAGGATGAAACGGGACAGACCGATAATTTCGTACTACTAATCTAGTAAATAAGGTAATAAGGAAACTAAAAGTAACGCGTATGATTAGGGCACAGATTGAGAAAGCTTCGACATGCTCAAGCTTAAAACCCTTAACATTTTTTCATCAGAAAATTCAGTGTCTTAGAAAGAGATTTCCGAGAAAGGAGTTGGATTCGTCGGTGCAAATTCAATGCAGATGGACTGTAGCGTTTAAAAGAAATACTACTTCCAGACATATGCCATAGGAACGACAATGTAAAAACACAAACGAACCTATGTTAGGTGGTGAGTAAAAGCACTGATGCTGTTTGAGTCAGGGTGGGGCAAAGCCTGTGGACCAGGGTTGGCAAAAACCATGGTTTTTATTGAAAAAATTACAAAAACCAGGTTTTTTTGGTTTAAATAATTTGCTCTATGTATTTATATCACATATGGACAGAAATAAACTTGTTTCGCCTTGGTGTTAGTATGCAACAACCGGGTTATACTGGAAGGGGTCACATAAGCTTAAAGCGGAATCCATACCGCTTCTCGGCTTACATCCAAGAGAACTCGAAACCAGGACTAATTGGCCAAAAATGCGATACGTCTACCGACTCACTCACGAAGGACTCCTGATAAAAATTCGTTGACTGATCTTTACATATTTGTTAATATAATCGTCGAGAGTCATTAGGACAGGACAAAAAGATAAACAATTGCACAAGTGTAATCATTATACAGAATTACATATGGACAATTTCAAAGTACTACAGAGTACAGAAGAACTAATTTAGTCCAAGTCAGTTCATTACTACTTTTATTAGTCCAAGTTAAAGAAATATAACGACTTACTTTGCATATCAGTAAGAAAAGTGAATAAAGATACGAATTATTTGAGTCCACTTTGGCTCTGACCCATTTATACATGAACAGTTACCAAAGATTCTTGTTATTTCAATAATTGCCTCTCGTGGAGTTTGTATGACCCCCTTCCCAAAAAATACGGCATTTCGATGTATTTTATCAATAGTAAATATTATTAAAACGAAACAATGTTTAGAATTTTTCTTTGGTTGCATAACAATAATAAACTTTGAAAAAATCACAAAAAACATCCATATAGTTACATAAAAAAGTTGCTTTTGTAATATAATATCTTTGCGTAAAGAATAGGGAATTTAGGTCTGAATATAGTACGAATAATATATGGGAGTGAAACGTGGTAACCCACAAATGTGTGTTCATCAAGATTTTACGAATAGTTACACTTTTACGAACATTTTTCGTTTTTTGGTTTAAACCAGTTGGTTTTTTTGAATAAACCAGCCAACCCTGCTGTGGACGTTCGTACGGAGCAGGCGCGTTAGCAACGGTGGTTATGCGTGTAAACTAGGATGTCGCTAAAATACACAATGTTAGACTTCTTGCGTTCATAATACAAGGTAATCAAAAAAGTTGCTGCTGTTCTAGATCAGAGGTAAACACGGAGCAATACAGTGGGCGGTACGTACCTTTAGGTTCCGAAGTAATCCCTATTAGCATCCAATACCTTTTTCCAACGTTCCTATAGCTACACAGTGTCCTGATGATAAAACTTGACGGTGGTTTATGTAAAGAAGTCTGCGAGTGCGTTCCACAGGGCTTCATTTGCGGAGGATTTCCCACAGAGGTGGTTGTCGATGCATTGTGCATGACATGCCATATGTGGCTGTGCATTATCGTCCAGGAAGAACACACCCTTGTGATTCACTAATGACGGTCTCTTCTGTCGCAATGCACGATGCACCCTTTGCAACTGCTGAGAGTAGATGTCAGGGCTGATATTTAGTATCTCCCCCAGTCTTGCACATATAAGATCTCCAGTTTTATATCTAATGTTACTTATCATACAAAATAAAGCTGAGCGAGCGAAGAGGGTTAGAAGTCCCGCGGGGCTAGTTGTTTCCTACCTTTATCACAATTTAGGCAAAGGAAGGTACTTGGTTCTGCAGCCATGATACGAGTTGGGGGGGGGGGGGAAATAGTAAATGCCATCGGAGGTCAGCAATGATAATCCGACGAGTTGGAAGGAGTTCGTAATGCACTACTTATTGCCAATTCCACTATGAAGAGAGCATAACCGTTCGTGGGTGCAAAGGTGGTCTTGCGGTATGAGGAACAGGTCACGTGGTGACATCCAATGTTTGGTATGCCAGGGAGTATCAGAGGACTCGCTTTCCGTCACCAGTAAGCAGGCGATCAAAGGTAAAGGTGGATGTGTTGAGGTGCCGAGTGAGTACGGACAAACGTGCTTTCATTCAGTATTCCGTGTTCGCTGCCGACAGTGTGTGGGTTACCCACTTGCTTATCTTATATGACTTCGCTATCCCATACAGCTGCAGTCTGGCTGTTTCAGCGGGAACATGGAACCTATCTGCAAAATTCATCACACCTTAGACCGAAGTCTTTCTCGATGGCTGCTTTCAGGGACTTGTTTTCGAACACATGAGGTCGTCCACTGCGAGGTTCATCTAAAAGTCTCACATCTCCCAAACATAATTTCTGGAACCAGTGTCTGGCGGTTCGTTCGTTCACGGCATTCTCCTCAAATGCTTGGCATATGCAGCAAATTGATGCGGCACCTTCAGTGGTAGAGCGTTCACCTCTGGTGCTTGGGGTCCCGGTTTCGATCCCAGCTCCCCGCCAAGTGAACTTTGTGGTGGACAAACACCGTGTGCGTGGGTTTCCTCGGGGTTCTCCCGTTTCCTCCCACTTTCTTCATACCACAATTTCATTTATTACTCATCATCACCGTCTCCTTTAGCCTAACCGGCATAACCGTGGGACGTAAAACTCAAAGATTTGATTTCATTTTGATGCGGCACCTGACAAGGCGACCTTAAAAGTCATACAACAAATACACTCGAGCAAGCTGCTGCTTTGATACCTCCATTTCTCTTCGACACTGGACGAGATATGGCTGCTGAATGTGCACAACATACTTGTATTACTGAAGGTCTATGGTCACGAACTCCTGATCGCTTAGTAGGCACGTGGGTCATTGAGTCATTTTATTTCGTCTCGGTGAGCGTATGATTAATAGGACGTCTAAAACAGCAAGAACCCTTTTGGTTACCTTATGTTGTGTATTTACTGCAATTACATTCAGACCATCGCTACGTAGTTTAATTTTAGGTATAAAACTGTTTCTCCATTTTATTTTTAAGGCTTTTCTTCATGTACCACATTTTCTGCTCAATTTCAGTACTCATAGCCTCTCGACAAATGTAATATCTCCCAATTTCCCACCACCATACGTTATTATAAGACTGTAAATCGAAATATCTCATTTATCACATGGAACTTCCTATCTTTCAATACGAGGAGCTGATTGTCTCATTACATTCTAATGTGACATTAGCATGGCTTCACTTAACCCTTTCCGGACCTGGCTTTTTGGGCTATTTTTTTAGACTTTCAGTTAAGCAGCTACTGTATCGTCACTGATCGTATCCTAGGATCATGGTTCATACCTCATTCTCTTCAGAATAGAGCTGGCTTTCGAATTGTACCACTTGCATGCTCATACCATATACCAGAAGTGGGAAAAAAATGTCAAAAGTGAAAATTTCGGAGGGAAATTTTTTTTCTCGAAATTTGGCCCCCCCTTGGACCCCCCTTCTGTGATCGTAGCCATCAAAAAAAAATCTGATAAATAGTACTTGGTATACTGAGTGTGTGTGCCACATTTCAAGTTTCTATCTTAAATAGTAAGGGCGGGAGAATTTTTATCAAAAATTCCCACAATGCCCCAAAGTACCATAAAACACTATGATCTCAGGGAAAAAAATTCCTGAGACATCCCTAATTACCCTAGGACTATAATCCGCCAATCATTCTCTTCAGAATAGAACTGTCTTTCAGGCGGTACCATTCACATGTCTCCATCATGTATCTAAGGCGGGAAATTCCTGATAAAAGGGTTTTTTTGGGGCAAATTTCCCCTTTTTTCAACTTTTGCCCCTCTGGACCCCCCTGTTTTTACGCAGAAATCGGAAAAAAACTTCTGGTAAATACTACTCGGTGGACTGAATGTTTGTGCAAAATTTCAATCTTCTACGTGAAAAAATAGGCCCGCGAGAAAAAAAATTCCCTACCATGCCCCACTTTTACCCTATACAGAAGTATATTTGGATAAAAATTCACTGAGACGGCCCTAATTACCGTAGAATAATAATTCGGCCGTCGTTCTCTTCAGAATGGAACTGCCTTTCAGACGGTATGACTCACGTGGTCCTATCATGTATGTAAGGCGGGAAAATGACGAAAAACGGGATTTTTGAGGTAAAAAATCCCTATTTTTACCCCTTTGCCCCTCTGGTTCCCCCCTGTTTTAGCACTGACATCGGAACAAAAAATCTGGTAAATACTACTCCGTGGACTGAATGTTTGTGCAAAATTTCAATCTTCTACGTTCAAAAATAAGCGCGCCAAAAAATATATACACCGACAATGCCCCATATTACCCTATATAGAAGTATATTTTTTAAAAATTCCCTGAGACATCCCTAATTACCCTAGGATAATAATTCGACCGTCGTTCTCTTCAGAATGGAACTGCCTTTCAGACGGTATGACTCACGTGGTCCTATCATGTATGTAAGGCGGGAAAATGACGAAAAACGGGATTTTTGGGGTTAAAAAATCCCTATTTTTACCCCTTTGCCCCTCTGGTTCCCCCCCCTGTTTTAGCACTGACATCGAAACAAAAAATCTGGTACATACTACTCCGTGGACTGAATGTTTGTGCAAAATTTCAATCTTCTACGTAGAAAAATAAGCCCGTCAAATAATATTGAACATTCGCTTAGAAAATGAGAAAAGAAATTTTTGACTTACGACGTCATCACTTCCTATGTCTGGACGCAGGACGGTCTGAAACCATAATGTCTTCTGCAAGGCCTCTGGACTTGAAAAAAAAAAAAAAAAAAAAAAAAAAACCGGACGAAAAAGCTCAAATAGAAGAGAAATAACGCAATGTACCATGAAAAGTGCATATGGTACAAATTGTACCATAGGATCCCGAAGGGGTTAAGAGTAGTACCAACAAGACGCAGCTTTTAACATGTGAAAATTACATATTGAACTTTGTATGAATTTCATGAAAAAATAATCGATTTACCATTTCTTTCCTGTAAATTTTACGTGTTTTTCATATTTCTAGACTTACACTCCGGCACTTACCTTGTATCAGAAACTAAACTGACCTAAGCCTTTACCTTCAGGATCTCGTCGGTACAAAATCCATCATTATATATAGGCCCTATCAGGGTTGGCTGGTTTAAACCAAAAAACGAAAAATGTTCGTAAACGTGTAAGTGTTTGTAAAATCTTGATGAACGCACATTTGTGGGTTATCACGTTTCACTCCCATAGATTATTCGTTTTATATTCAGACCTAAGTTCCCACTCATTACTCAAAAAGATTATACTACAAAAGCAACTTTTGTTTTTTTAATAAGTTTATGAATGTTTGTTTTGTGATTTTTTTTATAGTTTATTATTGTTATGTAATTGTAATAAAAAAAATTCTAAATATTGTTTCGTTTCAATAATGTTTACTATTGATAAAATACATCGAAATGCCGTACTGTTGTGGGGGGGAGGGGGTCATACAAACCCCACGAGAGGGATTTAGTGAAATATCTTTGGTATCTATTTATGTGTCTGAGCCAAAGTGGACTCAAGTAATTCGTATCTTAATTCACTTTTCTTACTGGCATGCAAATTAAGTCGTCGTCTTTTCCTTCTTTTTTGCTTGGACTAATAGAAGTCGTTGTTAACTAACTTGGACTAAATTAGTTCTTCTGTATTTTCTAGTACTTTGAAATTGTCCATGTGTAATTCTGTATAATGGTTTCACTTCTGCAACTGTTTATCCTTTTTGTTCTGAAATGACTCCTGACAATTATATTAACAAGTAGGCCTACGCAAAGATCAGTACAACGTATTTTTATCAGGAGCCATTTGTGAGTGAGTCGGCAGACATATCGCATTTGTGGCCAATTAGTCCTGGTTCCGAGTTCAAATGGTGGACAGTTTCTCTCGAAGTTGAGAAGCGGTTTGGATTCCGTTTAAGCTTATGTGACCCCTTCCAGCATAACCCGGTTGTTGCATGATAACACCAAGGCGAAACAAACTTATTTCTGTCCATATATGATATGAATACATAGAGCAAATTATTTAAACCAAAAAAACCTTTTTTTTTTCAATAAAAACCATGGTTTTTGCCAGCCCTGCACCCTATATTTTTCATAAAATAGTCTGCTGGTACCTTCAACAAGGTTATCAATAAGAGAAATCGCATTCCTCTGTGCAGGTTCACTTTATTGTTTTGGAAGTGCGATTTTCCATGTCTTTCGAAGAACGCAATAATATCCATTCTTAGTCGTCAGCTTTACGTAGTCGGTAGGGCTTTTGATACATAGGTCTTGGGCGACCCGGAAAGCACCACATGGTTCAGATCCCATTTTAAAAATGTAGGCATTGTCCTATACTCCCAAATGAAATTATTGGCGATTATCAACTCGAATTTACGCAAAATCGATAAACAACCGACAGGATGTCTGCCGTGTGCGAGGTATTTAAAAAGAAATAGGAATACTGCAGGCCGATATACCAATTATTTATTGGTTTCAGGAAGGCCTACAACTTGGTTAAAAAGGAAACGATGCACAACATTATTACCGAATTTGGTACACCAAGAAAGCATGTTACATTAATAAAAATGTCTAAATGAAACTCAAAGTAAATTCCGAGTAGGGAAATACTTGTCCACGAGCTTTTACGTTGAGAATGGACTGAAATAAGGAAAAAATGAAATGAAATATTTGAGTTTATGCTGGTTAGGCTAAAGGAGACGGTGATGATGAGAAATGAGTGGAATGAAGAAAGTGGGAGGAAACGGGAAAACTCACGAGCACGGTGTTTGTCCATCACAAAGTCCACACGGCGCGAGCTGGGATAGAAGCAGGGACCCTAAGCACCGGAGGTGAACGCTCTACCACTGAGCCACCGCGCCCCCGCTGAAACAAGGAGATGTGTATTCGTCATTATTATTAGTTTTATTCTGGAATATACTTAAGGAAAATTAAAGATAACAGCCAGATTTGGAACTGAATGGCACTTATCAAGTTACACCTTATGTTGATGTCAATCTGATAGGTGAAGACAGTGGGAAGAGTAAACAGTTATTATTAAATGGCTGTAGGGACGCGGATATAAAAGTAAATGCACAGAAAACGAAATATATGGAAAATGAAGATTTTAACGTACCTTGGATTGATTTAATGGCATTTCTTATGATAATTTCGCTTCCTTTAATCTAGAAATATCCTTAGGAAAAAAATTAATCTTTTGGGGTAGTACGGGATGTAAATTTACATTTGATTGTTTTGTTTTGTTACGAAAAATAGCGATTCTTAATTTACACCACCATGAATTGTAGTAGCCAATCCATATGGTGCATTTTTGTTTCTTGTTATGAAAAAGATTGCTGACAGGAAACGATAAGAAAATTAGTGCTTTTTCCTACGATAAGAAAATTAGTGCTTTTTAAATTTTAATAGTTTCTTAAGTTAACAATATGACTCCAGTTTTTATCTAAATATCTTTGATCAAGATTTAATTCTGGCACTTTTGTCCTAATGAAATACAATTCATAGTTGTGTGCTATTTGCGACGATATGGTGTAATTTTACGTTTTAAGTAATGTACTTTCAGATTGACAAATATTTAGACCTGTAATTGTGACATCTTAAGTCTTTTAAGTCTCTTCCGTGCTTTTATATATATAAAGCCTCAAAGTCTCCTCAAGAAACTTATTAAACTTAGAAAGCACTAATTTTCTTATCATATAATAAATTTTATAATAACAAGGAACAAAACTTCATTTTGGAGCAGTGGTCGAAGTGATACGGTATGCGGTGGTATGCCATACCGCCTCTGGTTTTTCAGTGTTGAAGGCGTACCGTCTCTGGTTTTTCAATGATTAAAATATACCGTCACTGGAAAGTAGATGCTAGTCTTAATAAATCCATTTTTACACACAGCACTTGACGAATAGCTTTGCACGTAAAAAGATTTTATTTCTCCATCCCCTCCCCCCGCGTTACTACAGAGAAGCTCTCAATGGTTTTCAGTCATTATGTAAGTAGAAATGCAATCTTTTAGGAAACATACCCTCACTGCATTTCAACATTTAGGTAGCCGGTATGTCGACTCAAAATCGTAATAAAACGTACCGCCTCTGGTTTTTTCCACTTAGAACACTTTTGGAGGGTATCTACGGCGGTATAAATGAAGATTTCGTTTTTTCATAAGAGACTGTTACTACTGTTCCTTTAAATACTAATGAAAGAAAAAAACTGCCTTCTTTTTATACACCGGTGCCGGGTATGTCGGAGGTCCCGGTTTAGTCAATCACTTTTTTTCATTCTTTGTGTGTTATACAATTCGCCGTATAAAGATCTCGCGTGAAAAGAAAGAAGATTGTTTCCTTTTATTCATTAGTATATATGAAATCACAACCGTCAGAAGATGCTTGGTCCAACCACAGCAGGGGTCTCTGGTATAAAGTTAACCAAGAAAGTTCTGTTGCTTTTTCCCCCACCAACTTCGAGAAAAGGTATGTCACTTAAGACGTACGTGGAAAATCAAAAATAGTCCCCATCAGCATTGACGACCTTCTGCCAATGTTCTGGAAGGCCATGGATTCCATCGCAGTAGAACTTAGTGGGCCGTGAAGCGAAGGAGGTATTAAGTGCATTTTGCACCTCTACTAGGAATTTGAACTGGCGTCCTCTAAGGCGATTGTCCAAGGAATGAAACAGGTGATAATCGGACCGTGCAATGTCCGCGGAATATGGCGGATGCAATAGTATTTCCCATCCAAGGCGTAGAATGGTGTCCCGAGTCATCGTAGCCACTTGGGGCTTAGCGTTGTTCTATAACAGGAGAACTCCTTTGCGATTCAGAAGTGCTGGCTTCAGAGTTTTAAGTTTTTCTTGACCACGGCTCAACTGCTGATAGTACACAGTTGCATTGATGCTCTGACCAGCTGGTAGCAGTTCCCGATGCACGATACCGCGAGCATTCCACGAAACGCACAGGAGGACCTTCTTCTGGTGCAATACTGGTTTCGGCTGTTTTGAAACCGGTTCATGGGATGCTAACCAATGATCCTCCGTGGAACTTTGTACAGAGCCCACTTCTCATCACATGTCAACACCCTGTCTAGAAATGGCTCCTTCCTCAGATGAGGCAGCAAGGAAACACAGGAGTCTGCTCGCGTTGCCTTCTGGCCCGGAGTCAAATCATGTGGGACCCATCGACCCAATTGTAGTGCTTCCCAGGTTGATGGAAGTGCTGCCGAATGGTTTGTCCATTCACACTGAATTGTAATCCCAATTCCTCACATGTCTGGCCACTGTTCGCCTCAATTGCTGCCTGGAGATCTTCATTTTATACATGTGTTGGTCTTGCGGCACGTGGTGCATCTTTTAGTGTTCCGTCACTTCTTAAACTTGTTAAATCACCGCTGCACTCTCTGTGTAGTCACGACACCCTCCCTAAAGGCCTGACATATCTTCCGCCCCGCTGCAGCGGCGTTTGACGCCAGTTTGAACTCGTACAGCATACATGTCCTTATGGCGCTCTTTGGAGGTCCCATGTTCACTCTACGCTTACACAAGTTCACGGCGTAACTGAACTGCCACAACCAGGTAGTATGTTGGATATACCCACATAAACAACTGACCTTCGTTTTATCTCCATTCACATTCAACTCACGGTGTGAAGGACAATTGAACACTGACCTCCAAAAAAAGCGACAGAACTTTCTTGGTTACCTGTTTACAACCCATATGGTCCTATATGAGAGCACGGACCTGGAGAGGGAGAGAGGAAGCGGCTGTTTAGGAAGGTGGCGTAGTGGTTAACGTATCGGCACGTAATGCCAGAGGTCACGGGTTTGAGCCCGGTTTAGTGAGTCACTTTTTCATTCTTTGTGTGCTATACTGTTTTTAAGTTTGTGGTGGACAAACACAATGTATATCGATTTTCTCGAGGTTTTTTCGTTACCTTCCGCTTCATTTCACCGTTATCATCCATCATCATAATTGTGGGACGTTAAACTGAAAAACACAAAGGATACTTTTTTTTTTTTTTTTTAATGCATCTTTCGTGTAAAAGTCTGTAAATAGTTGGTATAATGGTGTGTAGTAAGTGGCTGAGATTTTTTCAGTAAATGTTTGTAAGTGGTATCTATTTATACATCAGGGTGTATTCTGATACTTGAAATACTGGACTTTTATATCGATACTGGTTGAAATGCTGAAAATGTGCGGGAAATTATTGTGTAACACTGGAGAAATGTTGAAAAGCTCTTCAAGATGACAACCTCATCATCTAGTTGGTGATAAGTGTTAACTGGCCGATCACTGAAAAATTTGACATTGATGAGATCAAAAAAACCTGGAACTGAAGTGCAAAATACGTAACAGGTGCTTTGCAAATAGAAATGAAGAGCTGGAGAAAAACAGTCAAATCGTAACCTGAAATTGTTATCTTTATTCATTTTGTATTGGTGTAATATTTGTGAAATTTCAAGACACTAGCATATCTAGATGTATAAACATGAATATTAAACAAGTAATTCTTTGATATTTGTAATTAATTGCTCTTCTGCGTAACAATGTTTCCTGTACCAAATATAATACGAACGTAAAAGAAAGTCTAAATATACGCAATACAGTGAACCAGGTAAGGGAAGGGTTGACTGAAAGGTGAGTGGAGGCCAGCACATAAAAAGGTGAATGTTAATTACGGCAGGTATTATGGTAGAAATAATGTCTACGAAACAATTTTATTTTAACTCATAGTTTTTGTACATTCTTTCTATTAGAATATTGAAAAAGACGGTCTCGCTGCTGAAAGGGACATTAGCATCATAATCATCATCATTTTTTTTTTCACCGTAGACACATGAAATTTTTCTAGCAACATTCAAGGTTTCATAGTATAACATGAATTCTGATTTTTTTTTTTTTCAGAAGATAGGAGAAAGACGGGTTTAAATATCCAAAGCCTATGTAGGGAGGGTATTGTGATAAGAACCTTACAAAACTATCTTAAATTTATACTTTATCAGACTCAATTGTACATCACTTTCAAGTTTTTTATTTTATTTTATTTTATTTTATTTATTTATTTATTTATTTATTTATTTATTTTTTTTGTTAAGTAAGAAAGACAGATCACCTGGGTATCTGTTTTCTGAGTTGCTTGATAGCTTCAGGTAAAATTCTAGGGTGTCTATCGGTCACGAAAGTCACGAAATCAGAAAATGGTCATGAAAGCCACGAAATTTAGCCTTTGGGTCACGATTTTTTTTTTTTTTTTTTAACTGTGCAAATGTAAGTACATATTAGAAAATTTTGTTTTATAAAACATCAAAATTCAACACCAAAAATGTCTATGGTCGGCTTTAGACACTACCAAATCGCAAGCAAAGTACGTTTGTATCGCATACGTACGTTTCATCTGCCGCGAAAAGGTGAAGCACTTCAGAAGGAGGTCGAAAAAGCTCAAAAAATGGTAAAACAATATTACCCAACTTAGAAGAGAGAGAGAATCTATTAGCTCAACTTTTTACAATCAGTGTAACATGTTTAAAGGATTGCTAAGGATTTGTCAATATATGTGCGTCGTGTGCATTTAGATCTGTAATTTGAAGATTAGTGATTTGTGAGTGTTTGCTATTGTTAAGTTACCGAACAAAACAGACTATATATAGTTAGGATATACTGAAAGTGATGTGAGGAGACACTAAGTTTTTATCGCTCCAGGGAATAACCTTTGAAGATAAGATCAAGATAAGTGATAAAGAATATAGGTACTGTTATTAGTTTCTGAATATTACGAAATTTTATGGTTTGCTAAAGAAAAAGTTACGAAATTTCGTTTTGGAATTTTAGTAGGCACCCTGTAATAATAATTTCATTTCATATTTATATGCTTATCATTTCAAGCTATAATACAGGGTAACATGTTTCTTTTATAAACCAGACTTCACATGATACCTTTGTCCTTTATTGCATTCTTTTTTAATGTTTCCAGGAGTGTAATTTGAGAGAGAAAAAAAGAAAAGGCTGTGATACTACTAATGTGCAAATTTGAATCAATCCATTCAAATGAAGTTGGATGACGGACGATAAAACAGAGAAGCTTGAACTGATTCTTCTGGAATTATGCTGGTTGGAAGGTTAGTATGTTACGTTTTCTTAATATCTTTTGGAATTGCTACTTTTGTAAGAGGACCGTTTCAAAGGAAATTTGAGGCTAATTTATCCGTAGGGTAATGATTTGCGTTCTTGCTTCGCTATCTGGAGATCTCGGCTTCGTATCTAGTGGTTGCCATTCTGACAAGTTTTTCGAGTTTTTCTTTCTTTGTCAGTCATCAGGCGAATCCTGGGATTGTACTTCTAAGTGTAGACTGTGTCCAACTCTCTTCCACTCGCTTTACTCGTGTTATTATGGTAGACTGTTATACCATAATAGGTTGTTGGCATCCGAAGCTACTTTCCCCGTTACATGAATGAGTAGATGTATATTTTACAGTTGAGACCTGTATTTTGACACCTTCACCACTTCAGGTCACAATGGGTGGATAAGGTATCAAGTGAAAAAGCGTTGGAAATGGTAGAAAAAAAAAGGAGCATATTGAAGAAAATGTCGAAAAGAAGAGAGGGGATGATTGGACACATTATGGGATTGGCTATGCAATTAACGTCAGAAGGGAAAATACCAACCGGAAGGCTGCGATTGGAAGAATGGAAAGTTGCGTGAAATCAATCAAGAGATTGCTAACCAGAAGAAGAGAATTACCGCGAATTGGAAGTTCAGTTTTGTGGGGTCGGAAGAAAAATTGTTTTCCAATTACAAAATTTTATTTGCCAAATAACTATGGATAAGTAGTTCAGCTTAAGAAAGCTTTTATTCCACAGAATGGTAATTACATTAAGTAGTTCCTAAAATAGTGTTCGGATTAGTCGATTTGTTCCAAATTATTGGCATAGAAACACTAATGGTGGTAACCTTACAATGCATGATTTTTTTTAAATTTCTGTGAAAAAAATAGTTTTGCAAGAGAAAACAAAAATGAGTAACGGAAGTACCGGTACGCTTAATAGTGCCATCTATGCGGAAATTGTAGAATTACAACTAGCTTCGAACGTTCCCAATCTGGTTCAACACGCATTAGCAGCTACATAATGTTATGTAGGAAAGAACAGATTATTTACCATTATGATTATTTATTTAATATCATATCTGTCCCACTATACATTTTAGGGTTAAACAAATACTTAAGGTATTAATAGGGCCCATGTGTGATGGAGGGCACGGTGGCTCAGTGGTAGAGCTCTTACCTCTGTTACATGGGGTCCCTGGTTCAATCCCCGTCGAAGTAAGTTTATGGTGGACAACATCCTGTCCGTGAGTTTTCTTGGGATACTCCCGTTTCCTCGTACATTTCCATTCCACCAATTCCATCATACTTCACTTACCGTAATCATCCGTCTCCCTTATTCTAAAAGTCATAAACGTGGGACGTTAAGCTGAGAGATTACATTTTCATTGCATATATGATATTAACTAAATTATGCTCATGTAAGCACCTACCGGTAACAATGGTAATCATGGTCGTAGACGTTTCAATGAAGATTTGTTATCTTCGTCAGTACGAAGTCTTTAAGGATTCAGCTTCGTTGAAGAACTACATTATTAGTGAATATCTTTCGTTCTGTTGCTTTCTCTTTATGACCATTGAAGCTTGCGGAAAAAGCAACCGACGTATTACATACATATACCAAACTATTTGTAGGTTACCAGAATGCAAAATTCAAAATAATGTATTGGACTAACTGTATTTCTTCCAGTCTAAGGATAGTGAAAGCCGTATTAAACTGAGTAATTTGGGATAGATACATGGTATATTAGTTGCCTTTTCCGTGAGCTTCAATAATCATAAAGAGAAAGCAACACAGACGTAGAACGAGGGATATTTAGAACAGATTTACGTTAACTTATCTACGTTTTATTACTATAGTAAAGAAATACATACAAAGTTAAACGGAGGACAGCTGAGTTTTAATTTGCTTCTACAGCGAAGGAAATTTACCAATAATGTAATTCTTCAAGCAATGGTGATTCCTTAAAGAATTTGAACCGATAAAGGTGACAAACCATCGTTGAAATGTCTACAGCCATGATAGCCATAATTACGAGTGGACACTTATGTAAGCACGAACTTCGTTAAAGAAATAATATTTTTACTTTTAATGATATATATTATTTAAATTGAGAATATGTATATTGTAATTAATATTTCTAAATAACCAGAACTTGCTGAAAATTTCGAAATTCTGAGGTTTTATAATGGTGATACGTTTACATTTATTATTCTAGTCTCATTTGTTTTCTAAGGGAAAAATGGAATTTGGCTTATTAGTTAATTTTCTTACATAAACTATATGAAGTTTAGCTTTCCTTTTCAGCACTGAGGCTATATAGAACCTGGACCTACCGTATATAGTGGAATCCAAATCACTCGTAATGCGAGGGACAGTCAAAAAATTGTAGGAATTTCATTGTAACTATGTATTACCGCAATATAGGTACACTTGCTTTCAAAATAGGCTCCTAGAGATCACACACACGTGTTCCACCTCTTCTCCCGTTTCTGGAAACAATAATGAAAGACCGATTCCATTTCAAATCGTCCAGGCAAACCACAATTGGTTCCCATCACAGTCTCAGATTTCATTTATTTTTTTTATATGAGATTATATGCAATATTATTAACCCATATTTTTTCTTTTTGCTGAAAAAAAATTTTTCCTTTGATATACAGCCTTCCAAAATGGCTGCCCTCCTCTCGGATTGTTCGAAAAACTGAAAAACATGTCAAACTAAAAATTTTATTGTAGTGAAACGAGTGTACTTAGTAATATAATCGCAATAGCAGGAAGAGTATAAAGTTGTATGTTTCGGTGGAAGACCAAAATTCATTTATTGATCCAATAGGAATCGCGCAATTCACTCGCAATGTTGCCAACTTTTGTGAAATTTTTACTAACTTCAAACATTTTTTTTTTTCTGTCCTCACGAGCAATATCAACCATCTGCTTCCAGCATCGAAATCTACTCCATAAGGTCTCTTGAAAATGTAAAGGACTTACGTTTCTGATTATTACATCCCACGTTATAGCATGATGAAAAGCTGAAAATTTCATTAAGATGCCATGTTTGGACGCCATTTTCTCAAAAAACCCACCTTTTAAAAATCTGATTTTTTTTTTTTCCAACTATTGGAGAAGTACTTAAGTATTTAATATCCGTTAACCGTTCATGCGGCTGCAGTCCCTAACATTCGCAATTAATTATTGAAATTTCGATTTTTGTACTTGAAATGTAAATATTTCCTATGGGCATTTAGATCCTAAGTCTTGTTTTTTTAGTATGTTTCGAAGTTCAGCTGTCGCGTTGGTTTGGATGTCTTCTACGGTGGCAAAACGGTTACTTTTGAGGTCCTGTTTGTTCTTGGGGAAGAGTCAGAAATCCTCTGATCTAGCACCAACGGAACATAGGTGTGTGTTCTCAAGGAACCTATTTTGAAAGCGATTAAGTGAATGTACTACCTATATTGTTATAATTAGTAATTAGAACGAAATTCCGTGAACATTTTGATTGCCCCTCGTATATTCAGATTTTTTTTTTAATAGTATAATATTTAATTCGATACCGGTATACAAATATTCCGTGCAGGAAGCATCTTAGTTTTTATTTACTCACTGATTTATATTGTTTCAACGTAGTAATTATCATCTCATTTTTTATTTATCTATTTTTCGTTCTACCTATGACGACATAAGTAAGTACTCGAAATATATATGGTCTAACCTCTTCTAAGAAACTAAACGAAAGCGATAACTACTCGTAATTGTGGTAATGGCGGTTCTAGAAGGTAAAACCTGAGGGGGGCAGCAAGAACGCAGACTATGATAGGTGTATCATGAGTTTACTATAAACTTTCAAAATTATATAAATAATAGCTGAAATTATTTTTGCCACTCAACGAACTGGGGGCCTAAGTCCCATGGCTCTGGGCTAAATCCGCCACTGAATTGTAAATTTAAAAACGGTTACGTTCTTGCTAATAGGTTTTGTGCAACAAGCTGCATGGCAACATAGGAAGTAGTGCTTTTATCTTTCTTCTTTCGTCCTAACTTTACACTGTTAACCTAGTAGGCATTGTATTATAAATTGCCCAGAAGAAAAAAATTCGAACACGTGACGAGAACAAAGGGTTAATAAATCTGTGTAAACTGGACTACTAAGTGTCTTGCAACCTAGAATATGAATGGTAGCTCATGTTAATAGTTCTGTCCTGACATCAGGCATTAACCCCTTAACATGAAAGCTCGTGTATATTCGAGGTTTAAATTTTTTACAAAAAAAAAGTATATTCGGGCATCATCACTGTTGAACCGTACAAATTTTAAAAGCTCGAAAATGATCATTTGCCTACGCTTCTGATGTTTTTCACCGCTTCCGCTAGAATTTGCTGTAATGCCCAGGTTAGAGTGGAGAATTTGCTGTAATGCCTAGGTTAGTGGAGAATTTGCTGTAATGCCTAGGTTAGAGTGGGGAATTTGCTGTAATGCCTAGGTTAGAGTGGAGAATATAGCGCATATTGGAAGGAAAATTTGGAAATGAAATTTCTGTTGATCAGTCATCAGCTTTTTTATATTTTTTTCACCTTCTGGATCTCGCAGTTGAGAATGCATTCGTCCTGTACAAGAAAAATGTAGGAAAGAAGAATGCACTCGATTTTATTATTGATGGTGCTCAAAAAATGGTTGAACAACATCACAAGAATTTTGTGCGAAGGCAGCAGGTCGTCCGTCCATAAAGCAAACTCCATTACAACTTGTTGGTTGCCATTTTCCTTCAATGATTTCTCCCACTGAGAGAAGAAACAAAACCCAACAAGGTGGTGCCAGATGTATAGTAGCAGGGTGTCTTTCGGTCACGAAAGTCATAAAAAAAAGTCACGAAATCAGAACACGATCATGAAAGTTAAGAAAAAAATCACGAAATATAGCTTTTGGGTCACCACTTATTTGTTGTCTGTACAAATATAAGTAAAGACTGGAAAATTTTGTTCTATAAAATGTCAAAATTCACCGCCAAAAATGTCTATGGTCGGCTTTAGACGCTACCAAATCGCAAGCAAAGCACTGTTCTGTTACGTGCATGAAAATTCGGCCTAATTCGCACCCAACTTCCCTCTTGAGATTATTTTCCAGCTGGCATCATTGAGCAGTGGCGATGCAAATCGCATCGCATTGCCGAAACCATCTACGCATGTAACCAGTTTATTCACCTATGAGAAGACACCAAGTTTTTACCCCTCCAGGGAACAGCCTTTGAAAGTAGAGATAACATAGATAAGTGCTAAAGAATATAGGTACTGTTATTAGTTTTTAATGTTTTGAAATTGTATGATTTGGTAAAGGAAAAGTCATGAAATTTCATTTTGGAATTTTAGTAGACACCCTGAGTAGTGCACGTGACGTGCGAGGGAAGAAAATACGGCAAGAATCCAGGTACACATGTGAAGATTGCGGTGTGGCTTTGTGCGTTTACCTATGCTTTAGTGTGTGTCGCACTACCACAAGCATATAAAACTCACATTCAGTGAGCTGTCACCAACATATGAAAGTTACTTCTGTACTAGAATTCGATTCAATCATATTTTAACTTTTTTTTTTTTTTAAACAGTAGTATTGTAAAATATCAATATAACAATGACTTTCATTTCTCACACGAAGCTTAGGTAAATAAAAGTTTTTGATCAACATCACGAGTATACTCGAGGTTTTATTAAAGGAAAATTTAATTGTTGCCATCATTAAAAGTAATTTCATTGTTGCCATGAGATTTGTCCTTAAGTGATTGTTAGAGAAAAAAAAATAGACGAAAATTGAAACGCTGTTTCAGAAATAATCGGTATGTTCAGGGGGGGTTAAAGACAATAAACACTACTGTATTTTTAGAGAAGCTACTTTCAATTGAAAAGTTTTCTCCTCTTTTACCTGGAGTTAATTGATCTTCCAAAGCGTAACAACAACAGTAGATGATATCTGTCAAGGGTCTTGTAAGAAACGAAGATGATCACATATAGTGCTGAGTATTTAGGTGTCCAAATAAAAGAGTTAAAATTAAATTTATCAGTATGGGAGTGACGTTGCTTCAATGTAACTTTTGATGAACATATATATCTGGTTCAGTTTCTAATCAGTTCTCTGTTTTCATAAACTTAATTCTGAGGCTAAACTTCAACTATGAATACAAGAATACCTGGCATCAACAGGTGTTTCTTCTTTTAATTTTATGCGTATCCCTACAGCAAAACATGCCGCGATCTGCGATATGATCGCAGAAAATTTGCCACGTCTCTGCAGAAAAATTACCAGAGGAAAAAAAAATAGCCAACAGAAAAGTGTAAAAACATGTCTGCTATGTGTAGATGTATAGACGACTCGCATAAATATAGTTTGAACTGTTTTTTACGTCGCGTTAAGCGTATTTTTAACAATCACAAGTGTTTCTTCTGCAGAATTTTTTTGCAGAATTTCTGCAGAAAAGTTTTAAAGAATTCCTGCAGAATTTTTTTATTTATTTTTTTTTTTTTTTTTGATTTACAAAAGCTCATCGCAGAAAGACAAAGAAAGTTCTGAAATCGGGATGGGTATATACATAAATTGTTAAATTGTTATCATTCATTTCCCAATATGATAGCAGGCTTAAAATGATTTTCTTTTGTACGTATCTAATTTAATTAAAGCTGTAGTAGTATTCTCACAATTAGGAATGTTAAAATAACTGTATGGCCTATGGAACCCAGAGGCTTAATGCCGCGTTCACGAAAGCTCTCCATTGAATTGTATCCGTAGCCAACTGGATCCAGTTTCTACTTTGTATTCCTATTTTTTGCGAGATCCGTCTTAATATTGTCCTCCCATCTGAGCCTATTGTCTTCCTAATGGTCGTTTTCCGATTCGACTTCCGTATAAAACTTTGAAAGCGTTCCTACTTACTTCCATTCTGACTACCTGACCTGCCTACTTGAGTCTCAGACTTGAAACTCTGACAAGGTTTGATAACGGTATAAATTATGTAGTTCTTCGTTATGAAGTTTCGGCCATTCCCCATTCTTGTTCCTCTTGGGTCTGAATGTTCGTCTGAGGATTTTATTCTCAAATACTTTGTCTATGTTCTTATATCAGAGTAAGCGACTATATTTTGCAACCTTACAACACAACAGGCATGATTATCGTTTTATATATTTTAAGGTTCAAATTCTTTGAAAGAATTCGCGACGACAAAAAAAGATTTTAAACTGAATAATAAGACGAATTGCTTGCTTTCAGTCGACATTTAATTTCTTCCTGAATATGGTTTTGTTAATATTGATCGTAGATATTTGAAAGTTTCCATTTTGTCCAAACTATTAAATTTGATAATTTGACCAATCCGTAATTTGCAGTATTACGATCCTGGCGACTTTTCATGTATTTAGTTTTGTCTGCATTTACTTCTAAACCCATGTCCCTGCAAGCGTGTAATAAGATCTCTGCGTTTTTTTTCTACTGTTCCCCTATCAGCCCCTATTTATATCAGAATACATTGTAGCTTGGTGAATACCATTTAGCTCTGGCCATGGTTGCTATCTTTGATTTTCCTTATAGCGAACTCCAGAACAAAGTTGAATAATAGTTGCGACCGTAGACGCCTGATACACAAACCTGGCGAAACAAATATTGGGTCCCATACCATGACAACGCACCAGGACATAGTGCGTTATAATCACGAAACTTTTTGCCAAATTTCAAGTTCTTATGCTTCCGCAACCCCTCCATTCCCCTGAGGCTGTGCTGACTTCTGCCTATTTCCTAAACTCAGATTTTCGTCGAAAAGGAAGCGATTTGAGCTCATTGAAGGTAAACAAACGAGTACAAAGAAGGTTTTTCGGGCCCTTAAAATGCTTACAGATGGTATCACTTTGGGAGTCTATGTGCTCAGTCATGAGGAACTGCTTTGAAGGAGATTCCATCACAATAACGTATCAGTCTTGGGGATTTTGAAATTGCAAGCCCAATATGGAAGCCTTCCAAACACACCACGTATTTATTTATATTCCAACTTCGAGATAATTTTTCTCGTGACCCCGTGTTTATATAAGGGGGCCGCGGTGGCTCAGTGGTAGAGCGCCCACCTCTGGTGCTTGGGGCCCTGGGTTCGATCCCAGCCCCCGCCAAGTGAACTTTGTGGTGGACAAACACCGTGTGCGTGGGTTTTCTCGGGCTTCTCCCGTTTCCTCCCACTTTCTTCATTCCACCATTTCATTCATCTCTCATCATCACCGTCTCCTTTAGCCTAACCGGCATAACCGTGGGACGTAAAACTCAGATTTCATTTCATTTTTATATAAATAGTGCAATTAGGTTCAACGCCTTCAAATTAGTATTAGAAGCCAATTAGAAATGTATCCACTTTTATCATTGGGATACCGGTACTTCTTTTTAACTTGTAGGATTGGTTTGAGAAACATTTCATTTACTGTACTGACTTGAATAAAAAAAAAAAAAAACATTGTCATCTCTGACACAACTTTTTGCTCCTCCTTATTCACTATTGTGTGTAACTTATCATGGTTACTGCGAATGGGAAAAGAAACAATCGTAATAAACAAGCACGGGAATCGAACTTGAGATCCATCTACCACCTGTGCATTGACAGCTTCGCCAATAACAATGTGAATGCATATAAAGCTATTCACACACAAATGCTGAATTGTGATGTGATTCAGACAAAACGAAGTTTTGTTCCAACTTCACCACAAACAACCGCAATAAACCACAATATTAAGAGTTACATTGAAAGCAATAACTTCAGCAATTTGATTTCACTGTAAGACAATATGAAACCTAGTATAGGAGGACTATTCAAATAACGAGCACCGAGGAAAAATCTTGAATTAAATACACATGCGGTTTAAGTTACTGTATTTATATTTGCGATAATTACAATTTACATTCTTATATACATATAGGTTAAAAAAGTAAATAAAATTCGTTACAAAAGTTTTAACAGGTCCTCCTGTTTGTCAGCCATCTTCCCCAGCCTGGTGTGTTGCTCTTCACGCTGCTCTGGTGAAGCACCGTCCACGGGTCTAGAACCCAGGCATAAAAAGGAATCTCGAAACCCTTGTTTCATACAAATTTTTATTCATTTCGTATGTACATGCACTCATTGGCTGAATCGTTATCGTGACGTATCAGTAAAGTCTATGAAAGTATGTTATCGCTGCAGTTCCCTCGGATTGAGGTTCAAACGTGAATAAAGAGTCTATTGTAACGTAAAATGAAAGAAAAGGCAGAAATAAGAACTAAATGCACTTCTTTAAGTCCACTCAACAAAATAAAATGAATGTTCTAAAAATTGGCTCATAATAAAAACCACTATAAAGTCAATTTTGACACCAATTAGAGAGAGTACTGATTAGCCCGAGACCTTTATTTGTTTATTATTTCTATACAAGGATGGCAAAGCATGATATGCATTTGTATAGGCAAGCAAATTACAACCTTACTTCGAGTTCAGGGGTGAAAACGAAACATATACTGTTAAATAGGGGTTTGTAAATTAAACCATTATCAGCTGAGTCCAGCGTATAAATCTCACAAAAAAAGGTCGCACAAGTTTTTGCTCAAATCTGATTGCCACGTAGCTCATCCGATAGAGCATCTTGAGAAATGAAAATGAGCAAAAGGTAGGGTGCTATGGACCAGAAGGATAGAACCTACGTTGCTTCAACATTTGAATATCCAAAAAATTAATCATGCAAATATGTAGCTTAAAGTAAATATCTTGAAAACCGTTAAAATAATCGAAACAAAAGGTGCACAATATAATGAGAACAAAATGCAGCATTGAAAATCTCAAACAGTGTTGCCATGGATGAAGCAGTGTTGCCAACTCAGCAAAAAAGTATTTTGTTTGAAATAGTACCATATACAAATGTGCACAGATTTAAAATGCACTATTATCACTAAACATAACAGTGAAGTTTGGTGGTACAATTATTGTGGTGGTACAGTCTTACATATTGTTGGAGCTACGTGTGCTCAAAATGTACAATGGAGAAGTCTGATATGTGGCAACAGAGGGTAAAGGAAACACTCAATTTCGTTTTTCAAATGCATCAATATTTTGTGACACTGTTGACATTTTGCTATATTATACTATCGGTGTTACTACGCATTTGAATTAAATTTGTGATATGAGACCCAGATTTCTTTATTACCCTCTGCTGCCACATATCAAACTTCTCCATTGTACACTTTCAGCACACGTAGCTCCAACAGTGTGCAACGCTGCACCACTACATTTCAATGCTATGTTTAGTGATAATAGTGCATTTTAAATCTGTTCACATTTGTATATGGTACTATTTCAAACAAAATACTTTCGTGCTGAGTTGGCAACACTGCTTCATCTATGGTAACACTGTTTGTGGTTTTCGACACTGCATTTTGTTCTCATTATATTGTGCATCTTTTGTTTTGATTGCTTTAACGGTTTTCGAGATATCTACTTTAAACGTACATATTTTCATGATAACAATTTTTTGATATTCAAATGTTGAAGCTCCATAGCTCCTACCCTTTTGGTCCCTACATTTGGCACCCTACATTTGGCTAATTTTCATTTCTCATGATGCTCTATCAGATATGCTATGTAGCAATTAAACTTGAGCGACAAGTTGAGGGACCTTTCCTTCTCAGTATAACCAACTACTGGGGGGGGGGGTATCAGAAAATAGCCAAAACGAAGTGACATGCCATGTTTTGCCACCCTCGTATACTGTTAATTCATAAGGTTGTAATTTGCTTGTCTGTACAAAGGTATCTAGATATCATGTTTTTGCCATATCCTTGTATAGATTTGTCATTCAATTTACGTTACTTTTTTCATTCCCTTTACAGGAAATACTGATGTAAAAGCATTGATAAATACTGATGAGAGAAAGACATTGTCATTGAGAAAACCATAGTTATCAGCAGGACGTTCTAAGCTTTCTCCAGTTTACGAAGCAAATAGTGTTAACTTTCGTTAAATAAATAAATAAATTTGATGGAACCTTTTGACAATGTTTCTTACTGTTATGGAATGATATATATTATTTTTCTGTCTGATGAAATGTGATTGTAGTTATAGTTAGCGCGTATTTACGACGTGCATTTAAATTAAGCAAATAGAATACTTACAGGTTACAAAAATGGCTGATGATAAACGAACGTACCTAAATATAGTAAATCCTACGATAAGTACAAAATTCATTGTACAGGATCTGGTTAAAACGAACGATTTGAGTATAGACACACCAGGTGTAGTATGGGTAGAGGAAAATTTGAGAGTATGGTTTAAAAATAATTACGAACGTCATAAATATGTCAGCAAAATACCAGCGAGTACTTTTGGTCCGAATGCAAAATATGAAATACCAATCCTTGTGTATTCTTGTATCATTAAAAATCTTCTTGACGTTGTCCCCGCCGAGGTAATGGAAACCAAGTTACATGAAAAAGGGATCCATTATGAAAAAGCGACTGTTGTAATTGGTAGACACGTATTATTGTATAGTAGGAGTTACATAGAAATTCAAAATTTGGTGCGCAATGGTGTGGTCATAGAGAACAAAAAGTTCTACGCGGAATATAGCAAACGATATCAAACATGTGCAAGATGCCATAAATTTGGACATGTGATTATTGAATGCAGAAGCAAGAATCCACAATGTAAACAGTGTGGAGATTATAAGCTTACAGATTTCTGTAATCATTACCGATTATATGGTAACAGTAAGAAGCGGTATTGTTCCATGTGCGATGTGACAAATCATAGAACTGGTGAAATTAGCTGTCCGAAGTACCCCAAAAATGTAACGAAACCTTTACCTTTTATCATTCATGTAGAGTGCAGTGAGTACGTTCCTAGGAGGGAATCAGTTTCTAGTGAAATGGGTGCTGAAAGTAATAGTGCAGCATCATGTGCCACGCGGGATTCAGATGAGAGAGCCTTAGGTGTCAATTCTAAAATCGGAAAGGAGGAGGAGAATGAATCAGAAAACGAAAGTGAGAGTGAATTTATTGTTACAGACGAATATCCACCGAGAAACGATGAAAATACTCAATCGAATGCTATAGCACCAAAAGACAGTGATGAAGAAGCATCGTCCAAATCTGGAAGCATATCCGATCTTGGCGAACGTAGTAGTTCTGTGATTAAGTATGCTAAAATCGAAACAGCCAAGGAAGTCCAGCACCTTAATGGAACAGCAGATTCACTTGAAATTCCTGGGAAACAAAACATATGCTCAGACAACCAAAGAAACACTAAGGAGTATAAAAAATATGTGGATATTACACCAAGTGCAACCACTAATTTGAACAAGTATGATACAATGGAAAAACAAAAACCGGAACAATGGTGTACAGATGAATCCGATACAGCTTCAGTAAGTGATTTGATTAAAGATTATAGGCAGCTAGTGGCATTGTCGGTTAAACTGTTACGTGAGGAATATCCGAAGTTTAAAAACGTTCCTTCGTCTACAGTAGAGCAGTATATGAGGTTGAGAGAAGTATACTTTGACATATTAAGGTGCTTAATAGGTGGAACATATCGTGTGGAAGTTCCTCCCTTGAAAATTTCGAAGATTCCGGAAATGATGGAAGATCCGAATGAGAAACTAAACGAGATAAGCAGTAGTGATTCGAGTCCTCAGATAAGTACAAGACAGACGGGAGGTGTTCGGAAAAATGATGAAACCTTCTCAGCTGAATCTGTTGAAAGCGAAGAATTAGCTCTCAAAAGAGATGATTCTATTAACAGTGGAAAGAGAAGCGCAAGTGATGAAGATTTACCAGAGTCTAAGCGAAGATGTTTAGTGAAGGTAGAAATTGAAGAAGGTGACGAATATATCGTAACTTCGGAAGTTTTTGCTACTGAAGGAGATGATAATATGCCAAATATGAAGTACATAAATGCTCAGCCAATGGAAACTGAGAACATTTCCAACGAAGCCGATGAACAACTAGTAGAAAATGCTTACGAAAAATGTACAGATACTCCATCAATAAACAATGAAAGTGTTAAAGGAAGAGCATTATTAGAAAATAAAGGCATTCAGGCCACAACAGAGGGAAACAGTGTATGCATTCAGACAGCTGTAGGAGTGAAACATAGAGGCATTCAAACTGTTAAAGCACGTGGACTGATGAGTAGCAAGCATACTCAGAGTAGTGTAAGCGTAATAGATACAGGTATTCAAACAGATGAAAAAATTGCTTTGAAGTATTCGAAAGGTAAAGACTCTGTGAAGAAAAGGACGAAGAATACTGCTTGTCAAACTTCCGATAATGAAAAAAGTATTGATAACTCAAAATCTCAAAAGAAAAGTGAGTTACAAAATGCTGATACTGTACAAATAAAATGTGATCCTGTTGAAGATAGAAGTGGTTGTTCTCTTACTCCTCGGTCGAAGACTTTAGTTGAAAATGTAGTTCATGACAAGTTGTTAATTTGGGCAGAGTGTATGGCCACGTTTACAGCTTCTCTTCTCGAAGAGTGTGATCCGAAAAGTGTGAATGGTCCAAATAGCAGACCACCTATTAATGGCAGATACAAAGCAACTGTACAGAAAAGATTACCCGGTTTAAAAAAAGATCTTATGAAAGAATTAGCCAAGGTTGGCTCACCAGATATTAAAGATGTTAAGAACTCTGATGGTAATCAGAATACTGATGAAGAAGATGGTAAAAAGTAAGAATGTAATAGGCAATGTGATAATCTAATGTGATTTGGAATTAAGTTACTGTAATTAAGATATGTAGTAAGTTACAGTGCATAGTACCATGGTCTTAACTTCAAATTCTCATAATAATTGTTTTAATAGTATATGGTATGGTATAGTATGCAAAGTAATGCTACAGAATTTCCTATGTAGTTGTCTGTTTCAGCGTTTAGTTACCCTTTGAAGACATACTGAACTGTGAATACCATGATAGCAATTAGAAAAGAAATTATAGGTGTTACAGAAAATAAATTCATTAAGAAGCGGAAAATTGCTCCTATGTTATACACACAAATTCTTGATTGCAGATCTATACTGAATGATTGCTGTGTCCATCCTTAATTTCCTAAGAGGAATTTGTACCAAGTAGGAGCAGTAGACGACGATAAATTTGCCTTCTGTAACACCTGTAATTTCCTAACATGTTCTTTCTAATTACTTTGATAAAGGTAACAGTTGAGAGAGAAAAAGATATCGAAATTACAAACAATTAAACATCGAAATAGAAAATTACGTAGGTGGTATTGTAATTAAAATTAGTACTTACCCCAAGAGCAACTGGGAACATCCAACTGAAAAAAAAAAAAAAAAAAAAAAAAAAAAAAAAAAAAAAAAAAAAAAAAAAAAAAACTGCCTTTCTTAGCTCAGAGCCTTTCGGAAAAATAACGTTGTCTAGGTAACTACATCTCGTTGATTATCTGTGCTTCTAAACATCATAACTTTTTACTTCAATAGCCTTTCGTAAGTTTTCCTTTACTTCAGTAGCCTTTGATAAGTTTTCCTTATGTATTTACTTTTCTTCATGAGTACCTACCGGTATTTTATATTTAATAATAATTTGGGTGCCTTTGGAGTAAGTACTTTTTTTTTTTTTTTTTAAATGAATATTGAATTTGCATCCTATTGAATCAAGTAGCAACTTACATAGATGAGTTTATAGTGTAAGAATCCTGTTTACATTCTCACTTTTTAAGTTTTATGTATTAAGAAAACAGTGTACTTACACAAATACTAAGACACATGTATATGTACATATGAATTTTTGTGAAAGCTTTAAAGGGATAATATAGAGTATATATAGTAATCATTATAAACTTTGTGATATGACATATAAGGCTAGTGTAAGCCAAAGCATGAATAGATATTTTAAGCGATATTAGCTCATTCCTCTTTAGTGAGGAATTAAATTGACCAAAGCCAATTATATGTTAAGCCAAATTACGAGTACTTAATATGATAAGTAGTTTTGAATGCTCACATACTTAACTATACAAGCTTAACTTTCAAGCCTCGAATGGCTCGTCAACACAATTTAGAGAGATTTTCAGTATATAGGCATACAGAGGAAAGATTGTTCTCTCCGCACGAGTAGCTAGCAGCGTTGTTCTCTCTTGAGTAGGTGTTTTCAAAACTTTCATATAAGTACTTTATATTATTTTGATATGTGTTACTTATTGAGCGTAAGAAACATTTATTTAAAATAACTTTATTCATCTTCATGTCTCTTGTAGTAGCCAAACATTAGCAATTTCTAAATATCTCGAAAAGCGACACGGTTCTTTCATCAGCAAACCTATGAAAAGACCTCACATTTTTCTGCGTTGGCTTCTAGTGGAAGTACGTATTTTTTTTTTTTTAAAGTAAAAAAAAAAAAAGTTAAGAATTTTTTGGTGTTATAGGAAGCAGTAGTAAGTACATAGTTCTGTTATAGGTGCACCTATGATATTCTATTTTCAAGAATTGATCAGTTATTTTGTTGTAAAACTTGAAGGAATTCTAGTTGCTTATATCGGATGTTCTAAAAATGGCGCCCACGGACCACAAAGCACTATTCTACAAGACAAAGCAAAAAATATATGTATTTGTATACTTTTCGGGTCATCGTCTGGGGACGCGAATTGCACCATGTGGCAACATTGTAGATAAAGAACCAGAGTAGCTCTACCAATCCATCAAATAATTACATAAATTCTTTCGAGATGGCACTTAAAATCGATATACATTGAGACTAGCATCACTTATTAATGTACCAAGGGATGTTTGATGAAGGGGGCCGCGTTGGCTCAGTGGTAGACTTTTCACCTCTTGTGCTTGGGGTCCCGGGTTCGATCCCAGCCCGCCAAGTGAACTTTGTGGTGGACGAACACCGTGTGCGTGGGTTTTCTCGGGGTTCTCCCCTTTCCCCCACTTTCTTCACTCCACCATTTCATTCATTTCTCATCATCACCGTCTCCTTCAGCCTTGCCGGTATAAGCGTGGGACGTAAAATAAAGATTTCATTTCATTTTTGTACTTCGATGAATTTGTAACAATGCTAATGGTTCCAAGTTAATCTGCAATGTTGCTACATAGTGAAATTTTGATTTCCGATAGCGTCTGAAAGAGGTCCCGGAGGGTATACCACCATATAACATTTTCACTTTGTTTTGACTTCAAGAATAGTGCTGTGTGGTCCGTGGCCGCCATTTTTGTTTAGAACACCCGATGTGTGTAGGTCTTGGACTAAATTTAAAGAAGAAACGAACACTTCCATCTTAACACAAAATAAACCATGTGTTGGTATGTGAATCAATGCTTCCACCCAATTAGTGATGAAGGTAAAGTGTCCTGCTTCTCGAAATATTTAAAACGCTGGTAATTGTCTACCAAGGAATATGAAGGTGAATAAGTTCAAAAAGGTTTATACAGTTATGCGGCATACAATATACGTTAAGTATTTAGTAAACATTTAAGTCTGAATCATTATTGTAAGGTGACACTTTGTTCTTAAGATACATAGCTACTAGGTGTACGTTTTCTTTATTACAATATTATAGCTAAGAAAGAATTGTGCAGCTTTCACTTGTAGTGTTTCGTTGTGCATTGATGTTTAAGTAATTGTGAAGGTGAAAAGGGTCGCTAACGGTTTTCTAATAAAATACTCTTTTGCATTATGTAGATATATATATATACACACAAGAATTACGTACAAATCTCGTGATACAGCTTTAAAGGGATAATGTAGAATAAATGGTAGCTTTGTGGAATATATTTTAAGAAAGAAAAAAAAATGCTAGTGTAAGAGAATGTAAATCGGTGTGTCGTAAGAAGTGACAGCTAATTTTTCCTGTATAAGAAGTTGAATCGAATTTAAAATTGGGTCGGTGTAAGTTGATCTCTAGCTGCTCTTAACAGTAAACAGGATAAACACGGTCTTCGGAAGCAGCACCAGAAAAACTGTGAGAAATGAATCTTTACATGAAAATATAAATAAAATAAATTTTAAAAATCGTAGATTAACATGAGTACACAAATGCGTCACTTCGGAGCCATAGGCTGTCGGAAATTGATGGGAACAATATAAAAAGACTCAGAACTCGAGAATGATATGTTGGATGAAAGTTGGGTAAAATAATATAGCGGTTATTTTGTGCTTTGATTCCATTAATGTATTAGTGGGTATGGAATTTATGCTAGTTTGTTCTATCATCTTTCGTTTCGGGAACTCATAAATCTCCCGTGCTTCGAAGTTGCCACTGTCAGCAAGTGTTCTGTATTCACTGATACATTAATGCAATCTAGGCTCGAAATAAGCACTATTCTTTTCTATCTGACCAGGATCCGATATTTTGTTGTCGAGTTGTGGACCCTTTATTTTATGACTATAGCCCGACCAGTTTTCGGCGGGCTATACTCTAAAATGATGCATTTTGGAGTATATATTAGTGTACTAATATGTTAGTATCATGTACCGAAATTAGTATATATTAGTATTATAATCGTTTGTTTTTTTTATTGTTTAATGGTTTCGTGAAGGATTAATTTAGCAAAATGTTTCCTGTGTTATTTCCCAACACCCTGAATATTTTTAAGGATAATTATATGTAAAGGCTTTTAGCGAAATTTTTGAATCGTGGATGGAATTTAAAGAAATTGTTTGCTCCAGAGGCTAGCCTATAGTGTAGCCTCAAACACCCATATGCCAATCATGACATATGGAACAAACTGTTAGATATTTAGGTAGCCTCATGTTGACTTTTGCAGTATGCTGTGTTTCATTTACTTCTGTTTCATTATCAAATATGAATTAATAAGTTTTACACTAATATCATGTAGTTTGTGGTTAGTTTCATGAATTTAGGTGTTTGTGTTCGCATTTAATACGCTTGTATGTGTAATGTTTATGTGCAATATGTTATGTCATTATTCTCAGTACTTCCATTTACTCTTGTGTAAGAAATCAATTAGTGTAATTCAGGCAAAGACGAAGGAAATTTTATAAGAAGAGGATTTTGAATCCTTTTACCTCTCAAGATAGTTGGTGAAAGATGTCTGTTTTTTTGAATGTCTAAACTAATCATGGTGGCTAAATTTTTGTCCTAATTTTCTTGCCGAGCTTAGAAAAAAAAGTTGAAAGTGCCTTAATCAAATGAAAATAGATATGATAGATAATAGATAGAAATAATTGATCTCATAGTTCATAGTGTAAAAGCATTCCGAAGCCAGAACGGGAAACGAATTACCGGAAAATAGGAAAACATGTATTAGAGTACCTGAAGTGTGATTATTACTTTTTTTTTTAACTTCTGATAACGTGCTTAACGAAAACGCTTGCGTCATTTCATCATTTGTATCTCGTTTTTCATTATGGAATGTGTTTGCATCCACATTTGAAGTAAATATTTAGTTGTCTTTTCCGGTTGTGTATAGACATCCGGTTCTTGTCCTTCAGTAAATTTCCGTTTCTAAGAATTTGTATTTCACATCCATTTGTTAGTCATAAGTTTTATGTGATATTAAATTCTGTATTTAAATGTTTATAAGTGCTTTGATGTTAGTGGGCACGTCTTTAGTTTAGGTGGTCGCGAGTTAAGCTAGGTTTCCATGCTGCAAGAATCTTGTAACTGTCATTAAAGAAAATCTTGCAACCCTACAGTATTTCTCCATGTAAACATAGTCTTGAAAGGAATATGCAATATTTTTTCATCTTGCAAGGAGTCAAACTATGTGCAACTTTCTGAGTCTTCTTGCTTACTACCCTGCTATCGCTCTCTCACTGACATAAAGAAAAACACAGTTTCGCCACTTCCGAAACAACGTATTCTTTTGAACGGGGAGGGGAAGTGCGCCAAAATACACGTTTTTAATAAGGAGGTTCACTGCTTGTCCAGTAGAGTGCAGTACTGTATGGGTGAAGATATCTTTCTTGCTTTCAGAAAGTTGTACTGTATAAACTGTAAATAGAAAGATGGGGTTGCAAGATTTTGTATTGACATCTACAAGGTTCTTGTAGCATGGCAACCTAGCTTTAGACATTGTGAAAAAACCTTATCCCAAGTTTGTAGAATAATAGTAAAGCATAGGATGTATATAAAAAAAATCGAATTTACAACACTTTAATGCCAAATATATGTTCTTTGTACTGGATTTTTTTTTAAAAGTGAAAGAAATAAAAATAAGACTGCAATTACTATATTTAAAGGAATTAATTGAAGAATATTTGCTTTTCATGTTTTTTTTAATAAACATTGTAGAAATGTTGAACTTAAGTTCCTGTGCGTATATTTTTTCAGTATTTACAGATAAAATACTATAAGAGTGAAATTGTTTCTGTTGCATAAATTCCATTGCCTTCTTTAAATGAATTAGGACTTCGTTCATTGTTACACCATACTACTTACAATAAACAAGACATTTTCGTAAGAAAATTATGCCAAGAATTTGTAAGCTGAGTCTGAATTTTAAGTTTTAGACCAAACAAAGTAATTAGGTGGCGGTATAAGTAAATTTTGCTTTGTTTTTGTAGATCTAATTTATATGAATATGTGAAGAATCACTGGACAGCATCTGGTGTTATTGAATGTACTTTTTGTGGTAGCTTTCCGATTTTTGTAGGTTAGTGTGGAGAAATATTGTTGCGTCTCATGAATGTATTTTATACACGTACATGATACAAATTATGGAAAATCTTCACTACTTTTAGTGAGAACAAATTATTTGTCCAAACGGCTGTGCTTAAAGTTGCCAACTCGTAAAGTTGATCAGTGGCGGCTTGTGAGGGTAGTCAGATCGGTAAAGGTAAGAAAAGTTACCTAGCACCCCTAATTCTTGTACACAAAAATAATAAGATATTAGATAAATTTTCTTTCCTTAGCTTGTAGCAATAAAATGATAATTTTTCTCATATGACTTTGCTCAAGAGCCGCCATTGGTAGTTGGTAAAATTTGTGTAAGGATGATTACTTAAAAGCCCGACATACTGAAAAAATACAAAAGTTGCCATTATTCTTTTGCTTGTTTTTCATAAGTGAAAGGAGACAATGAAATGGAACTTACCACAATCATAAATAATGTTATTCTACAACAGAAAATATGAACCTGAAGAATTTTCAGTGTTGGCAGAGTAACATTTCCCCCAAAATCTAACTTGAAGCAGCGACTAGAGGAACGACTTCAACTGCATTTGATTACGTATTATTTTGTCTTGGAATCTTGTGAACTACTTTTTTAAATAATAGTTATATTAAGTTTGTAGTAAAGAGAATAGTTTCAACTACTAAGAAAATAGTTATTAAAATTAAATAATAATAATGTTATTTAAAAAGTAGTTCACAGGATTCCAAAACAACATGATACGTAATCAAATGAAGTTGAGTTCGTTCCTCTAGTTGCTGCCTTAACGTACGTAGATTTAGCGGGAATTCTTATTCTGGCAGCAGTGTAATTTCTATGAATGGCAACACTGAAAATTCTTCAGGTTCATATTTTCAGTTGTAAAATAACATTATGGATTGCGTTAAGCTGCATTTCATTATTTCCTTTCACTTATGAAAACAAGCAAGAGAAAATGGTAAATTTTTGTATTATTTTAGTATGTCAGGCTCTTAATTTCATCGGGCGTCTTTTGACTAATTAAAAAAGTAACTGAATTTGTTCAGGCGATATTAACAATAAAATTTGCATGAAGGTACACGTTCGATCCGGGGAGTGTACAATGGATATCACTACAATTTTGAAATTTTATATATAAAGAGAGTGTTGCGAAATTCTTATCACGTTTGAGAGGTGATTCAACTCAAACTTTCCCTGAATTTCAAATCATGTAGTGTGTAGGAAGATAAAACTTTGGAGAGCACATAGCTTAAACCCTAGTGGCTTCATAGAAAATTATGTAGAAAATTCTGAGAAAGACAAGAGGAGGCCAAGAATCTGTATTTTTTTTTTTTTTTCAATTTTAAAATGCTATAGAATGAATGTCTTTCGAAGTGATGACCATTTGATGCAATACGTCGGTGTGAACGTGTTAACGTTTTCTCTTAAGTTTTTTTTTTTTTTTCGGGGAAATAAAAAGTGATACGGAGTGAGATCCATTAGGTTTTCAAAAAATATGTTTTACATTGAAGGCTTTCTGCCCAGACCTGTTCAATTCCTTACTCCAAATTAAATTTTACCAATTGTTCAGTGACAGTCTTTGAAGATAACTTTACGGATCATATTTTCGCAATGTTTTCACTTCGTTCGGCGGGTCGATGGTCGTTCTGGCCGAAATTTGTCTGCAAGTAACAGTTCACCATTGCTGAAGCGTGAAGACAATTCATAAACTTTTGTTTTCCCCAGAACAGCTTTTTTGTAAGTTGTTTCAAGCATATACAACAGTTTTCCCTAACAGAGAACAGAATTTTATAGCCACACGTTGTTTTAACTTCCCAACCATTACAAAAATCGATGAAGTAAGCGAGAGGCGCTTATTAACAAGAACAAAATTGCTGCGTGGAACTATGGTTTCGTTCGACGCTGCTGGTGGAGGCACCTAGCGCAGAAACTCGTACTACAGCGAGTCGTATTTGAACTAACCAATAGTGTTTGTGTCCACGTGGAAGAGATTTTACATAGCAATTAGAGAATCTTGATTAATCTGCTCAGCAAAGATGTGCCAAGATAATAAGTCTCTTGTACAGCGTTTTCAAAGCCCAGAATTAGGTACCATTTTAGGTTCATGTTGAACTATTTCTAAAGTATAGAACACAGTTCCTTCTGGAGCCGTTAGTGCGTGTTTCGTTTAGTGCGTACTCTTCCAAGTTTACATTGTTACATACAGCGAAGTTTATAATTCAGAATCGAAGCAGTTTTCATTTTTTTTTTTTTTTTTTTTTTTTTACGGATAGTTACATACAGTAAACCATCGACTTAACGTATTAATTGAGGTGCAAGGGTGTCCCTAAATTAAGAAATACCTAAAACCTCAAATTGTATTATGAACAATATTTAAAATAGGATATTACACTTGAAATTATGCTGTATAATAATGTAAATGTAAAATATTTAGTGTACGTTTCATACTAGTAACAAAAGATTAGTTACAATTGGATATTAAAATGCCTCAAGCGTCAATTACTTTTCCGTCGAATGTTGTTTCTGAATATTCATTATCTAAACTGCTGCCGCTTCTTCTAAAAATCTGGTCGAAGTTTTTGCCTAAACAATTACTATCAACTTCATTTGCTACATTAATCGAACTGTGTCCATTAAATCCAAAGTATGTTCATTCAGGGTCCGTTAAATCGTTGTTTACTGTATGTATTTTCACGAGTAGGGAATCATCCTACACTCTCCTAAACGTGTCATTAACATGAATATAGAAATACACTGTGTGTAATATCGTAACCATTGAGTGCTTAGACTAAAAATTAAACTCATTGTGACGTACCTTTTTATGTGTGATATTGTATATACATATATATATATATGTAAATAAATGTTTATGATATTGTTTCGGTTAGTCATACAGAATAGAATTGAAGCCTTAGGAATAGAAAGAGTGGATTGAACAGTATTACATATAAATTGGTGTTCATATATTCACTTGATATAAAACTTGTTGATATGCATTTTAGCAGATCTAACCTGAATACACCTGTGATCTTACTGGAAATATAAAGGAAATACATAACAGATTTGTAGGAAATATAAAGGAAATGTATACATGCTTACAGGAAATACAAAGGAAATAGGTACCTACTTATAGGAAATATAAAGGGAATACATACATACTTACAGACTTATAGGAAATATAAAGGAAATACATACAGACATAGGGAATCTATACAGACTTATAGGTAATACAAAAGAAATGCATACAGATTTATAGGAAATATAAAATACAGACTTATAGGAAATACAAAAGAAATGCATACAGATTTATAGGAAATATAAAATACAGACTTATAGGAAATATAAAGGAAATACGTAAGACTGAAAGGAAATCTAAAAGTAAAAGGTGAGGTACTGAAATAAAGTATCAATAAATATTTTTTTTTTATTATAACAGTGTTTTGTACTTATTATATAAAAACAAAAGACTTGTTCTATTATGTTAAAGTAGTTCCTTATTCCATAACTAGTGAACAGGCCCAATTTCAGTAGTTTGCGGTATTTGCTTCTGTGGAACTGTTAGCAAGAAGGGATTAGGCAATTTTAGGTGCTACAAATGGTCCAATGAGTATGGAAAGCTTCTACCGTGACATAATAAATACAAGTTACAAATATGGACTGTGTGTTCAAAGGTATAATTTATAATCGTACGTATAACTTCTTATCAATAAAAGGAATATTTTGCTTATCAACAAACTAACTTAGTTTACGAAGTTAAATGCTAATGTTCCTTTGTAATAATGACAAAGTGCAACATGAAAATTAGAATTATAGACATCATTGGCGAAACTTCGGAAGAAAATTGAACCCTATAAGGTTTGTCTAAATTTAATGGACCCACGGGTTAGTCCGTTCCGTAACGCTATTCGTAAACCGAAGTTTGTAAACTATTCTGCCACATAAGCACGGTATTATATATATTTCTTACATTTTTGTTTTCTCTGATAGGGATTCGTAACCCGGGGATCTACTGTATTTAACGAGAAACCTAATCACAGATTGAGAAGAACATATTTGATTTTTTAAAAAAATATACTTGAAAACGTCCCGATCTTGCAGATTAATGGTTTTTAAACATACATCTTAGGATACTTTTAAAAATAGCTTTATTAACAGAAGTTTTCATGATAAGAAGTTCATGTTGTTACCACAAACTGAGCTACGAAGTGTGATCAAAAAAGTACGGTTAATCATTTTCTTACGAAGAAAGTAATAAGCTTACATCAGATATGAGTCATTCTCCTCCAAGGTACCCCTCTTGGCTTGCGATGGCCTTCTTTTAACATTGATTCTTCGAATGGTAGCACCTCTGGAAGTCTTTATTTCTTTAGGGTCTGCAACTGCGCCATCGTTACTCTCAATGTCGAGATTGGTGTCAAAACGTCTTCCTTTTAACGCGGTTTTGATTTTTGAGAAGAGCCAGAAGTCGTATGGTGCTATGTTCGAAGAGTACAGCGGATGTGGACAGGAATATTTTTTTTTCAGTCAGAAACTGTTCGTCAGTCAAAAATCGAGGAACTAATTTCGCGCCCACCTCCTCATTTGCAAATCGGCGGGTATTTGATTCTTCGGAAAGCTCTCAAATAGTCATTTGCCTGTTTGAACGAATTATTATTTGTGTTACTTTCTGTACGTTTTCATCTGTTTTTGACGTCGAAGGACGTCCCAATCGTTGCAACTGACTCATTGCCGCGTTTGAATCGCTCATACTACGTTTTTGTTGCAAAGAGTCTTCAGTATTACTGCTTCATCACCATACATTTATTTTAACATTTCATGAGCTTCTTTGTTACTTTTTGCAGCTTAAAACAAAAACAAAAATAAAATAAAATAAAAAAATAAAATAAAATACGGACCCGTTGCACGAAATCCACGATGCGCGACAAATACTTCTAACCGTCCTTACTGTTCTGCCTTTGGAGATTAACTTACAAGTCACAACACGTTTAAACTCGACACTGGCTGTCTCAAAGGTTCAGGCTACCGGGCTTACTATTTGAAATGGATAAAACTTCAATAGATGGCGCTGTGGAACTATTTTCACTATTTTTTTTTTTATAATACCTCGTACAGACAGTTCTATAGTCTGGTATTTTACGAATTTTTTAAAGAAGTTTGTGTATTTTAGTATTTTTGCAAAATTAGTACGTGTATTTGATCTTTCCATCATATTTAATGAATTATTTGTAGTGTCTAGAACCTCTTAAACCACTCTTATTAACAGCCCTGTAGAGACAACAGCTGCAATTATAACACTACAAAGTTAATTGACTTTCGCATTACATGTGTAATTATGTTGCTTTAATTATATATTTAACCTCTGTGGCAGCCATTGTTCTGTGAAAAATCTATAAACTTGTGATACCTAGCTCAACTAAATCCTTAGAGACGAGAGTAGCAGTAATGTAAATAAACAACACACTTTTGTTGATTTGAGTGAGTCGAGCTCACTCATTCTATCCTGCGTGCTATCGCAGTTCTTGGACGCAGTATTTCTCTAAAATGCATTTATTCGAAAAATTTGAGAGGTTTTTAAAGATATATATCTTTGTGTTTAATTTCTTTTCTTAGAGTATGTTGGAGATTTAATTATTAACAAAAAAAAGTATTCATTGCTGAGTTGAACAGCACTTTTATAGTATTATGATTATTACTATTAGAACTTATTTTCGAAATCAATGAAATTTTTTAGTTATTTCACAATACAGAGCTAGCATAAATGATTCATCCATTTTGAAAAGGCTATATTTTTCAAAAGTATTACACGTAAGGACATTAACGTACCCCACAGGAAGAAGTCGCAGGGCGTTAAATCAGGAGATCTGGGAGGCCAGGTGCTCTTCCCTTTACACAAGCAACCAGTGTCCTTGAATTGCCGATACCACCGCAAAATGCTTTGTTTACATGGCGGTTTTTTTTCATGCTCTTTTCTGAAAGTGCGTTACACAGCTATAACAAACATCTGGAATATTGAAGCACACAAAAATGTTTTTTTGCTTTTCCTCCATTTTCAACAGACACTAACCACGTTCTGCCACACCCGATCGAAAAGATAATGGACTCTTCCTGCCACACAGTACATACTTTTTGGGGGTTTGTGGTTCTTTTCATATATATCTTTCATGTGTATTAGAGTAATACTTTCGAAAATATGGCCTTTTCAAAATGAATAAATCATGTATGCTAATCGTGTATTAACTCAAGAGTATGATCGTAATTTTTCATATGTTACAGTAATGAGTGTTATTTTGTGATATTGTAAGATGATTTGTACTACAGCAATCTGTTCCTTAATTAGAAAAATACAGTAACTATACTATTAAAGTATTATAATTTGAAGTTCCTATTGTACTTTATGTTAAATATGGATGTTACCAAACTTCAATTGTACCTTTTTGTCAACAGCTTAAAACTCTTTTTTTTTTTTTGTAAGAAAAGACAAGAAAATCCATATTCATGTATTAAAAGTATATTTCTTCTAAATGTTAATAAAGTTGTATTTGTACATTATTTCAGTGGTTATTAAAAATATGTATTTTTGTGTGAAACAAATAAAGTACACCATTTTTTCAGATATGCTATTGTTATACAGTATTATTGAATTGTTATAATTAACCTCGTAAAACTACGCGTATATATGTAGTGCTGTTATTGTTTGGTTCAGCATTCAAGCGATTGGTTCAGAATTGTGCTTGAAATACATAAAATACTTGAAACTACTGTGTGCTGAGTTACTGACGCAAAAACGTACGCCTCTGGGTATTCATTCATTTTCGGCTTTCCGCGATCGTACGGTCAAATGTCGCTGCAACGAACGACAATATAACAAAATGTTCAGAATTGCAAAATTATTTTTACCCCTATTTCCTTTTGCGTGTTTAAAATGTGTTAAAATTTTGATTTGAGGAATTTTGAAGTTTGTGTATTGAATGAAATGTTATTTTTATTTTATTATTATTTTTTTAAACATTTAACTTTGTGGTTACATCAGTGTGGACTCTATGTTGATGCAGAGATGACTGATGAGGTAGTTGTTGCAGACATTATGAGTGATAGTACACGCACACGCAGAAATTTTTGTTGGGAAAGGTCCTGGCTGTGGGAGGGAGGATCTAATACGACAAACCACTACATCTATCAAACTAAACACAGCAACACCCTGAGGAAGGCTAGGTGATAATATATATAAAACACACAATCACGTAACAGTTTCAACACAATATCTTTGTCTTCATCAGACTTCTTGGGAGTTGGTCACCTCTTAATTATACTTCCCGACCTCTTATATACTACAGTTTGCTATCTAATGTGTTTTGTTTAAAATGTATTTCTAAAAGTGAAGCCTTGGACAAAGAACGCTGTTGCGAGTTTAGGTGTGTCTTGATTTTTTGAAGTCTGTCCAGCGTTACGATGGATGATAAAGCTAAGCGATGTTAGCTACAAGTATAGGCGACGCCGCAGTGGGTGCAGCTGCACCGACATTAACTTCGATTTTCAGATTTCCTATCTTAATCCTTTCTATTTTATATATTGATTGTTTCCTATGTTTTTGGATATATTTGAGTGACTTCTCAAGTCTCTCATAAGTTACTTGCCATCATATCGTGTTTTCTTTCTTTTTTTTTCTTTCTTTCTTTCTTTCTTTTTTCTTTCTTTCTTTTTCTTTCTTTCTTTTTTCTTTCTTTCTTTCTTTTTCTTTTTTTAAAGTAAAATTTAGGGATTATTTTTGAGATCTTAAGGCTCAATAGTGCAGAGCGTTCTGGCATCAATGTTAAGATGTGTTGTCCCATGGTTAGGATGTGTCGTAGCCTGCACCCACATTACCAATTCCTGGCGCCGCCTATGGGTACAAGGCCAGTATATTATATTTGCTGCATTTCACTTTTTCCGTCCCTACTTATTTTAATTTTTTCCCCTAAAATGTTGCAGAAATCAACATAATAATATTAAATTTTATTCCGCCTAGTTTTCTAATAATTGTAAATTAGTGTTAGAACTACACATTTCGCTCGTCTTCAGAACGTTGTCTAAGCTTACCATCTGATAATTGAAGGGCTTTTTGGAAGAAAGTCATATCCCACATCCATATCCTTGAGAAAAAGGCAATTAGAAGTTAGAAAGAAGGTAACAATGCATGAAGTTAAAAAATTTAGAAAGCGAATTAGACAGTGTGGCATATCTCAGAACAAATAAATTGAAACAACACGTAGTGGAAGACACCAGTTTCTCAGTGCATGAAAAGCAATTTATGTGGAGGAGCGGTATGGTCTCTTCTTTCATCAGGCCCTTCAGTTCATTGAAAAACGTATTATTTATTGTGGAGAGTATCGTCACAACACAAACTATTTCACGAAGTATCATTTTTTTAAAGGAATTATGAGGAGAAAATATTAGTATTATTCTTAAAAATAAAAATAAAATGGGGGCGCGGTGGCTCAGTGGTAGAGCGTTCACCTCCGGTGCTTGGGGTCCCTGGTTCGATCCCAGCTCGCGCCGTGTGGACTTTGTGGCGGACAAACATCGTGCTCGTGGGTTTTCTCGGGGTTCTCCCGTTTCCTTCCACTTTTTTCATTCCGCCATTTCACTCATCATCGTCTCCTTTAGCCTAACCGGCATAACCGTGGGACTTAAAATTTAAAGATTTCATTTTTTTAAAAATAAAATCTGACGAAAACAAACACGTATTATTACTAACGAACACTTTCAACAGTATCTCATTGCCTTCATCAGATCATGTCTGATGAAGACAGCGTATATTACTGAAACGCTTACACAGAATAATAAATGTTTGTTTTCATTTGATTTTAGATAAGTTATATATAGTTCGAAAGCTTCAGAGCAGCATTCAGATTGTATTATTTCTTGTATCACCACAATACTGGGGTATCCAACATTGTTGGCATCACCTGCAAGGAAACAATTACGCGTACCTTTGGAACTATGAGGGTATGAGTCCTTCTGTACGCACTTACCGTGCTTCGTGACACATTTTTGTCAGCTGTCATTCACGTTGCGTAAGCTGTTTTTTTTTTTAGAAATCTCAGTTCGAATTTTTGCGAGTTAACTGAAGCTATTGATTGACAGGATAATTGAGGAAACTAGCGAGGCACACTATGAAGGAAACTAGAAATAATGGTTTACATTCTTTTAGGAAGGAAGAGTCAGTAGTTGAGATGAGTATGTAAGAAAGAAGACACAAATTTAATAGAAAGGGTGTGTATTCTCTGATCCTAGAGAAATGAAGTGTGATGTTCCTTAAGGATTAATTTTGACTCATTTCCTGTTCATGTTTAACTTTCTAACTGAATTGTGCAAAATAATAGAATTGTCATTTTTGCTAGTAATACAAGTAAACTTGTTTCTGATGAAGATCCTAAAATGATGCAACTGTAAATTAGCAATGTAGTATTATGACAAGACTGATGATTTATGAAAACTAAAATGAATGTGTCAAAATCAATAAAAATATAAGCTTTAATTTACGAGCATTATCAGATGGAAATCTGCTAGAAATAATTATTGAGTTCATTGTTTATTTTTTTTAATGACTTTATAAATGTGCGTGTAGAGGACATATTACGAGAGGCATTCAAATAAAACCCGTCTTAATGTCATTGTCTGGGAATCTAGAATAGTCTGTATCAGGGTTGGCTGGTTTAAACCAAGGTGGTTTAAACCAGCTGTTTTTTTTTTTTTAATGGTTTAAACCAAAAAGAAAACTGTTCGTAAAAATATAAGTGTTCGTAAAATCTTGATGAACACACATTTGCGGGTTATCACGTTACCCTCCCGTTTATTATTCGTATTATATTCAGACCTAAATTCCCTATTCATTACTCAAAGAAATTATACTACAAAAGTAACTACTGTATTTTCACAAGTTTATGAATGTTTCATTTGTGATTTTTTTTATAGTTTATTATTATTGTTACGCAATTTCAATCAAAGAAAAATTCTAAATATTTTTTCGTTTTAATAATGTTTACTATTGATAAAATACATCGGAATGCTGTATCTTTTGGGAGGGGGTCATACAAACCCCACAAGAGAGATTTATTGATATCAGAAGTGTCTTTGGTATCTATTTATGTAAAAAATGGGTCAGAGCCAAAGTGGACTCAAATAATTCGTATCTTTATTCACTTTTCTTACTGATATGCAAATTAAGTCGTTGCATTTCTTTAACTTGGACCTATAAAAGTCGTAGTGATCTAACTTGGACTAAATTAGTTCTTCTGTGCTCTGCAGAATTTTGAAATTGTCCATATGTAATTCTGTATAATGGTTTCACTTGTGCAACTGTTTATCTTTTTGTCCTTCTGAAATGACTCTTGACAGTTATATTAAGAAGCATGTAAGGATCAGTGCAACGTATTTTTATCAGGAGTCCTTCGTGAGTGACTCGGTAGACTTACCGAATTTGTGGTCAATGAATCCAGGTTTCGAGTTCAAATGAAGGACAATTTCTCTCGGGTGTAAGCCGAGAAGCGGTTTGGATTCCGCTTTAAGCTTATGTGACCCCTTCCAGCATAACCCAGTTGTTGCATAATAATACCAAGGCGAAGCAAACTTATTTCTGTTCATATGTGATATAAATACATAGAGCAAATTATTTAAACAAAAAATTAAAAAAAGGGTTTTGTTTTTTTTCAATAAAAACCATGGTTTTTTCCAACCCTGCTCTGTATGCATTTCTCGTTTATAGTTGCTACCAGTGCTACCACACCGTACGTGCCATACAAGAGTTTGGTGTCTTTCTATGGCACATAGAATATTATATGCCGCTTGTATGTATGTATGTACGTCCGTCCAGGTCTGATTTTCAAATTCATTCACTTAGAATGTTTAATTTTCGAGGATCTAAATCTAACCCAGAAGAAAAGGAAGGGAAAATATGTTCTTAACTTAAGTACGGATTTGTTGAGTCGAAATGATCTTCAGAATTGTGATTTTTTTAAAAAAGTAGTATCTTACGTCCAAGGGTTGATTCGGGAAGTTTTGGACATAAGGCGATATTGAAAGACACATTGACATATAGATTATCGTAGCGGGAGGGTCTGTTGTTGGTATCATTTAAAGGGTATTTTGTGGTTACAAGGGAAGGGGACTGAACCGTTGATATTCTTAAACTGTGCACGAGGAAAATGTCGCTACTTTAATTGTGTGCAAAAGTACATACAGCAAGTAGGTTCATTATTTTATTTGTTTATTATTTAAGAAGATATCTCGATAATTCACAGTCGTTGCATTGAATGACTAGGGCCTGAATTGGATCTGTGAAGAATCCCGGTGGTTGTTTATTTTAAACCACTGGAATATGGCAGTCTTCATATCATGTGGAACATGAGAGCCGTAAGCACTTTCTTGTTTCCTCTTTTTAAAGCTTGAAAATACGAAAGTGAGAAGGAGTCAGGGCTATATGTTGAGTGGTCCAACAGTTTCTTCCAGAATCGTGCCAATGAGTCTCTCAGCTTGCTGGCAACATGAAGGCAATCATTATCATGTAACAGAATAAATCCTGACAGCATGCTGCGTTTTGTTAGTGACTGCGTACCAAATGCACTGTATGTAAGACTGTTACAGTAACGGTCTGTGTTGATAGTTTAGTCTATAACAGTAAGTGGTTCGATTCTTGCTTGTCCGTGGTCGAGATAAGCCTTTATACAATAGTATGTGGTTCGTGTCCTACAGATCCCTAGGAGGGCTTAGGCGTTTATAATGGTTCAGGATTCGATCCTTTACGAGTAATACGTCTCCTTTAGAATTTAATGACAATTTGGATCATCCATCAAAACCGACAATACAGCCACTGGACTATACGGTTCAGAGTTCGAGCCAGAACATTCTGGGGAACCGACACAAAAGCTAACTCTAATTATATTCTCAGCGCTAATGCAATTTAATAATGTGGAAATTATTACGTTGCATAGGCACTGGTTGTTTGTGCTGAAAAGAAAAGTAAATTAGATTATTTCTTAAAACTAACAAATGTAAATTTATGTCATGATAATTATTTTGTAAAGGATACGCAAGATTTCACTTTTCACTTTAATTAACAACACTAAAACTTCACGAACGTATATTACATTACTTTTAGGCACTTTGATTTGGATAACTGCGTATAATAATAAAATTTAATACTCGGCCCAATTATTATTGTTGTAAGCGCGGAAGACGCGGTTGTCGCGGGTGACCGGTTGTATTTCGATACTTTGTTGGTTTCCACAATTTCACTGCCACTGTTCACTCACTTTGGCGCTGAAGGAAAATCATTTTGGTGATTCCAGGGGGATGTCCTGAAAGTTACGGATTGCATTTTCTCTCCATCCTTTTCATCTTCTTTGCGATGGGCAGGTTGCTTTTCACTGCTCCGTTGCTTCTCATTGTCCGGACGATTTTAAAGTTAACAATCATGTAAAAATGATCTAAGATTTCGAGTTCCTTTAGACTACATTTTCGTTGTTATTACTATACTGTTAAGGTATTAATGTGCTATGTTTAACAAAATGTTATGTCATTACTCGCCACAACACGGCTTTCATGGTAACTCGTGGTAGTTTCACCGGGCACACTTGTCAGACTAACTTAACTTTTTCCCCGTCTCCTCGCATTGCTACGCAGAGGATCGACTCACGATGCAGTCTAATGATGTCAAAGTTAAAAATAGCTATGACAACCCATAGGCAGGAATTTTTAGAGACGAAGTTTGTTCTCTGGGCTGAATTTTAACTCCTTATTTGGGAAGACGAGAGGAATACCACGATCTCCGTCGCAGACGGGACGCACACACACATATGCATATTCGTCTGTTTGCTGAGAGAAAAATTCTTGAGAGTGCTTTTATACGAGGTTCACTTAAAAATTAAAAATTTTCTTCATAAATATTCAATGAGCTGGACTATATGGTTACAAGTCTCGGTCTTTGGATGCCAGAAAATAGAGGTTTAGGACAATCGAAGAGCACAGCAAGCATGACTTTTCCTTTGGATATTCATTTTTATTTTAAGAACATAATTTCAGATACAGCTGAACGCTAGTTTACACTGGAATATCTAACAAATCTAAGAAATGATAACATAATAATAATCCAGAGAACTCATCCACTTAGCCCGTCCTCCCGGTCCTTAACGATTAGCCTTGTACCAATATTAAGGATGCCAGGAGAGGTCGACCAGCACATGTAGACGCTCGCTGTGTGACGTCTTTAGGACTTAACCCAATACGCTAATGCCGAGCTCCTCCGTGGCTAAGCGGTTAGCATACGCGCCTTTGGCGCGGGAGACCCGGGTTCGATTCCCGGCGGGAGCTCATGTGGTTCGGATTCCACGTTAATCAGTAGGTCCACGTCTCATATAGCCTCGCTGCTGAACGGGACGATAAACTCAAAATCAACTCAACCAATACGCTAATGCCAAGATTCGGAAGACTACAACCTCTAAACGGTCTTGTGGTTGGTTAGACCTGGGCGTATCCACACGAACAATGCAACAACACATTGACTAAACGTCAAAGATTCACTTATCACATATTTTTATAAATTTGCAACACTATACCAATTATTGTTACTTTGTATTCGACAACTGAGTTTAAACAGGAAAATTTCTGGGGTTGAGGGTAGCCTTGCTAAGCCACGTCATCTTTTAAAATTTGATTCATATATTCTTTTCACTCACCACTACACTTGCAACTCAACACACAATCTTCGGAGAGGTCAGAGTTTACCTTCTTTTTCCTTTAATCTCCTTCGATTGTTCGTCACTAGATGACAGCATTATCGAAACAAAACACTAATGAAAAGCAATACTTCCAAAGACTTACATAGAAGTTCAATAAAAATCACTGAATATTAGTTCCAGTAAACGGAATAAATCTTTACTTAAAATTGAAATAGTTACATTTGCGCTCGATGGGATGAATGCGCACCATGAAATAAAAGTAAGCGTTCAGGAAGTGTATACTATGGTTGTGTTCCTGATACGATCACCATTCCAACGATACATAACTACACATATCCAAGAAGGAACGTTGTGAGAACTTTCGCCATGCAACTGCTTTATCAGGTAAGAAGTCTTGTCCTCCTCCGACAACAACAACGAAAACGTGGGGCTTATTGATACCATAACGAAAACGTGGAGCTTCTTGACAACATAACGAAAACGTGGAGCTTATTGACAACATAGCGAAAACGCGGAGCTTATTGACAACATAACGAAAGCGTGAGGCTTATTGACAACATAACGAAAACGGGGCTTATTGACAACATAACGAAAGCGTGGGGCTTATTGACAACATAACGAAAACGTGGAGCTTATTGACAGCATAACGAAAACGTGGGGCTTATTGACAACATAACGAAAACGTGGAGCATATTGACAACATAACGAAAACGTGGAGCTTATTGACAACATAACGAAAACGTGGAGCTTTTCTAGGTAAAGTCCTTTCTTCACTTTCAGTTCATTTCATTTTCTTTATAATTCACTTACTTTAGTTTAAACTTTTACAAAATACTTTCAGTAAAATAAACAAAGTATGCCTGGTTCTTTTATATACCTTTCCCATGATATACTTTTTCAATAAAATTTTACCAACATTACTGTGATATGCGCTTATTAAAGTAAATAAACATATTGAAATATCATAAAAAGACATACAATATAATAAGTAACATAATACGTAACAAAGTAGATTCAGTAATTGTTTTCAAATACTCTTCTTTTTTCGACAAGAGAATTTCATATCGTTTACTGTTCTTCTGTAAAAATATCAATAGCATATCTTACCACGAAAATATAATGGAAAATAAAAGATGTGTTTCTTCTTTAACTCAGAACACACTGTTTGGCAAAATAAAGTATATTTCAAAAATATTTAGAAACAAAACACAAACATTTGAAGTTACTTATTAAATATACTATATGCAACTTCACATTGTGGAAACATCTTTATGTAAACTAGCAAGATACGCATTGGTTAAACAAATACTTCAATGAACAAGCAAACTTGTTTTTGCCTATCTGATATTTAAGATTATATATATATATCATTAGTATTGCATTTTCAAACATTTTAAGCCTCCAGCCATACGGCTTGGACAACTCTGGCGTACGTGGCCCGCGAAACGCGTGACACTGGTATCTGTACCATCCCGTATTCCAATTAGGCATGGGCAAAACCGGTTTTTATAAAAACCGAAACCCGAAAAACCGACATTTCGGTTTTCTCCGAAACCGGTTTCGGTGAAAGCTTTTCGAAAACACATAAAACTATTTATGTGGAAATGGATTCGGTTTCCGGAGAACAACGAAACACCATTCTGGGCAGAAATAGAACAAATTTTGAAAAAAAAACGGAATCGGTTTTAAAAAAAACCGAAACCGGATCTGGTGAAAAACCGAACCGGTTTTGGAGAAAACAGATAACCGGTTTCGGAGAAAACCGAAACCGGTTTTTTTTGAAAATTTTCAAAAACCGGTTTCGGTTTTTCTAAAAGCCGAAAATGGAAAAACCAGTTTTTGTGCCCACCACTAATTCCAATATCCCTATCAAATCCCTCGATGCTGCACCGATGGACTTTTGTGCTATTGAAGCGAGCTGTTTCCTGCCGGCATCCGCGCACAGTGCAAGGATTGTGGAAAGTTTGCAAGGATGAGTGGTTAAAACTAGAAGCCTTCTCCAATGGAAACTCCGGTGTCGGTTTATTGGGTATAGACAGGGTAGGTATATAGAACACAACCGCTGGTGGATACACGGCTCTGGGCCCAAGGGTGGGTATTTCAAAATCGTTTCCATAAACATGGATCTGCCTCTATTATTTTCTTATGCTCATAGGATAGAAGTTTTTCGTGTCAAAAGCATCGGCCATACTAAAGCGGCTTACGAGAACTAAAACGTGAGCAAATTTATAAATACCTTCGTTAGTTGTTTGGGTTGTTTATTCCTGTTTTCTTTCTCTGATCCCTGCAGGAGAGCATTACTGTGAGTGCTTATTATTAGGAAGAGGAAGTCATACAAAAGAGCACTTGCACTCAAGGGGTCGATCGCACATTTATCGCTCTATGCTGCAGGCTACTTTAGGCTTCCGTTGGTCACTAGCATGAGGCATCTAAAATTGGCTCATGTCAATAACGTACATTCGTGGGAAAGCCTTAGTTAATATTTGTGCCTGGTTGTCCCCCGATATTAGAAATAGTTGCTCCATATGAGATTAAAGGACATACCCTTTCAGTGGCGGCCTCATATTCAAATCGAGTATTTGCCACCTGTTCAAATATCCAGACAGATATTTGATCATCGTTTGACTAGTGATTGTAAGAGATAAACGCAAAACAAATGACACGAGCTCTGGAGACTGTGTTGGATATACACATTCTTCTCTCATTACCGCGCGAAATAGCTCCTTTTGCTTTGAAAATTTCTTGCATTATATAGAATCCTTCGATTGTCAGAAAATAAGCGGTAACGGAGTAATTGGAACATGACTAATCATGAGATGACACAATAACCATGGTTGGTTTCGGTATATCAATAGTATTTATGAGTACTTCTAACTGTGAGCTTAATTGGTCTGATATTCGCTTCAGGAAGAACCTGTCATAAAGGAATGTATATACTTTCGGTGCGAAATGCACAATATCGCCTAATAGCTGATAAATTTAATATACTTTGTATATTGAAATGTATGAAAGAGTACTTACACAGCATCATGTTGACTTTGCCTATCCATATTTTTCAGTAGCTCTGCTTTTTTAATTTTTTTTTTTTTTAATACAAATAATTAAACATGTGAAATATCTAAACTTGAATTGACAATACACTTGAAGTTAGAAAATACGGACAAGTCAGGGTATTTCGTTCAATGTATGTAACGGAAATTGTTACTCTTCAAGATGCGGACATGTCATGATGTAATCCTGTGTAGGGAAGGTATTCTACAACAGTACTCTATGGATATGAGTACGAATAATCCGGGGTATATTGTTGCTTTTTTAATGATAAGCTAGCTGTTTTCTCTGGGAACATGAAACTTCGGGGTACTTAAGTCATAGAAAGGTGAGTAAATCTATTATTTATTTGTTTGTTTTTAATGTATATTTGTATATTACAATATTTATAAATTACAATGTTAGACGGGAACTAATTAATAATTACAATCATTTCATCATCTCTAAGCCACAATCAAAGTTTTCCTTGCATAGCTTAGATATGGCCGTGTTTTTTCCATAAACTTCGCTGGCTCGTGAATAAACATACTTTAGAAACGCTTGTAGCGAAAAACGGGAGCTACGGTGGCTCAGTGGTAGAGCGTTCACCTCTGGTGCATGAGATTCTTGGTTCGATTCCAGCTCCCGCCAAGTGAACTGTATGGTGGACAAACACTGTGTGCGTTTTTTTTTCTCGGGGTTTCCCACTTTCTTCATTCCACCATTTCTCATCATCACCGTCTCCTTTAGCCTAGCCGGCATAACCGTGGGACGTAAAACAAAGATGTCATTTATTTTTTTTCCGTAGTGGAAAATGGTTTTATTTAATTTATTAGAAACATTTGTTGAACTTTTTTTTTTTTTTAAAAAAAAAAGATGGTACATTAAACGAAACAATTATAAAGAAAGTTATTCAAATTTATAAATAGCTTTTTGTTTCCATTTGCAACCTGAAAATAAAGACAAAACGAATCGTAAATGCTAATTTATATTTGCTAGTAAGTTTCTTCTAACAATTTATGTTGTTCTTTTCGTTTTACTTTTGCAGGGAAAGCAGTTGTAAAACTACTGAACACTGAAAGAAAAAAACAAATAGTTTCATAGAGTAAATAATAAGAGCATTGTAGTTATCGTGGAAAGCAGGACACACTTAATCCTTCTCCAGTGTATAAAACGGACAATTTTACTATTATTCAGCGAACTCACTTCACGAAATATTTTACTAAATAGTGTATTCTCTTGCTAATAAAAGTTCATGGAATGTAGATATAATTGAAAAATTGTAAATAATTCATTTGTTAAAATTGAGTTTCAAAGCTTACAATTAACGGAAATGGCAGGTGATTTGCGGTCATATCTAAATATTATAAATCCTTCGGTTACCTCAACGTTGGTTGTACAAACTATAAGCAGTTGTTTGGACGCAAAAGTTCCAGGTATCGTTTCGGTGGAGGGAAATTTCAGAATATGGTTTAAAAATTCTCGTGAAAGACATTTGTACATTCGGAAAATATCAGCTAAAAGATATTTCGGTCCGAATGCAAAATATGAAGTTCCAGCTCGTGCATACTCTTGTATAATTAAGGAAATTCTTCTAGTAGCTACAGGGGAAGAAATAGTAGCAGAATTGCGTGAAAGAGGAGTGAATATTGTAGAAGCAAGAGTTTTTGAGGGTAGACATTTATTATTGTTTAGTAAAAATTATACAGAATTTGAATGTTTGGTTCATTGTGGTATTTTCTTTAAAGGAGAAATGTTCAGTGTAGAGTACAATAAGCAGTACGAAACATGCGCAAGATGTCAACAATTTGGACATGTGATTATGGATTGTGGAAGTACTCATCCCGTTTGTAGAATATGTGGTAAGCATACACTGACAGATTTCTGTTCGCATTATGAATGGTGCTCTCCCTTCAACATGATTTTGTATTGTTCTTCGTGCAATGTAACCGGTCATAAAACCGGGGATGTTGAGTGTCCTAAGTATCCCAAAAATGTGATAAACCCTTTTCCATGTATTATTCATGTAGAGCCCAGAATACAAACTGTTAAAGAGTTTTATTCACATTGGGTTGAGAATGCTACTGCGATGTCATGTGCCACGGTTAGTTCAGATAAAGGAAAGTCAGACAGTGAAAATATTGGTGAGGAGGACCCTTTCCATTCTGAAAACAATGCTGAAGTTTCACAGAGTGATAATGGGTTTATGGTTACAAGGAAGTGTGCATCGAAAAGCAATAGGGAGAAGGCTCAGCTAGGTGCTATGAAGAAAGGAAACAATGATTATGCATTTGGAAATGTAACTAGTATTTACAAACGTGACAATCTTGTTGGTCAGACATTAGATGATGCAGTTGGAAGCGTAACTAATATTTACAAACGTGACAATCTTGTTGATCTGACAGTAGATGATGCAGTTGAAACCGTAACTAATATTTACAAACGTGACAATCTTGTTGATCTGACAGTAGATGATGCAGTTGAAACCGTAACTAGTATTTACAAACGTGACAATTTTGTTGGTCAGACATTAGATGATGCAGTTGGAAGCATAACTAGTATTTACAAACGTGACAATCTTGTTGGTCAGACATTAGATGATGCAATTGGAAGCGTAACTAGTATTTACAAACGTGACAATTTTGTTGGTCAGACATTAGATGATGCAGTTGGAAGCATAACTAGTATTTACAAACGTGACAATCTTGTTGGTCAGACATTAGATGATGCAATTGGAAGCGTAACTAGTATTTACAAACGTGACAATCTTGTTGGTCAGACATTAGATGATGCAGTTAGAAGCATAACTAGTATTTACAAACGTGACAATCTTGTTGGTCAGACAGTAGATGATGCAATTGGAAGCGGAACTGGTATTTACAAACATGGCAATCTTGTTGGTCAGACAGATGATGCAATTGGAAGCGTAACTGGTATTTACAAATGTGACAATCTTGTTGGTCATACACTAGATGATGCAATTGGAAGCGTAACTAGTATTTACAAACATGGCAATCTTGTTGGTCAGACAGTAGATGATGCAATTGGAAGCGGAACTGGTATTCACAAACATGGCAATCTTGTTGGTCAGACAGATTATGCAATTGGAAGCGTAACTGGTATTTACAAACGTGACAATCTTGTTGGTCAGACAGTAGATGATGCAATTGGAAGCGGAACTGGTATTTACAAATATGGCAATCTTGTTGGTCAGACAGATGATGCAATTGGAAGCGTAACTGGTATTTACAAATGTGACAATCTTGTTGGCCATACACTAGATAATGCAATTGGAAGCGTAACTAGTATTTACAAACGTGACAATCTTGTTGGTCAGACATTCGATACAAGTAATCTAGAACGTAGGAAATATATCGATATAACAGGTGCTAATTGGAAAAAGATGGAAAGTGCAATTGCTAGATGGAATAATGACACGCGAATGGAAAGTACAGTTGCTAGATGGAATAATGACAGACGAAAGAAACGAAAGAAGCGGAGGAAAAAACTATTAACAAACGACTCCGAAGCTGTTGCAACAAGTGATGTTCTTAAAGATTATAGGGATATAGTTGGACTATCGGTTAGAATATTACATGAGACGTACGGAGGAAAGAAACATATTCCGCATGCTGCGGTAGAGCAATACAAGAGGTTCAGAAAAGTGTATATTGACACTTTAAATTCTTTGATAAGTTCAGATCACCAAATGGAATTACCTCCTCTGAAACTATCTAGGTTTGGGGCAAAGATGGATGCTAAGACTGAAGAATTAAATGCTATAAGAAGTATTTTAGAATGTCATCCAAATAATTCGAATAGTGTTGAAGGGGAAAGCAGTAACTCATGTTTTCAAGACAGAAAAGATGATTTGCAATCAACTCGAGGAGAGAATACCAATATTCCAGCCTTCCGTAGCAAGTCAGATGTAATCTCAGAAAGTGGTGCAATTGACGAAACATTGTCATCGGAGAGAATGGGAAGGGACGAAGTACTTCCTGAAATAATGGATTGGGTTAAGAAAGAGAAAAGATCTGATTATGATCGTGAGGGAGATCTACCAGAATCAAAGAGAAAGTGTTTCGTGAAAGAAGAAGTTGAAGAGAAATTTACACAGACAGAGAATTTGATGCAGGTTAACTCAGAATTTCACTCTGCTAATGACAGTCCGTTACAGGAAAAAGAGGTAAAGGATGCTTGTTGCCAAACTTGTGATAATGGAGTCCAAATAAAGAGTGCCAATGCACAATGTGTTGAAATGAGAAATGACTGCGCAGATACCTCAGGGTCTAATGATTTTGTTGAAAAAGTTGTACACGACAAATTATTAATTTGGACTGAGTGTATGGCCACATTTACAGCATCTCTTCTGGAAGAATGTCATCCATCAGGTGTGAGTGATCCAAATAGAAGACCACCTATCAGTGGTAGATACAAAGCAATTATGAAGAGGAGATTGCCTGGTTTGAAGAGAGACATTTTGAAAGAGTTGAAAAAAGTTGATTCAAAAGATATCGAAAATGACAACTGATGATAAAGACAAAAGGTGATCACAAGGGAAATTTAACTAGCAAAAGACTAATACGAGGCACGTCCAAAAAATAAATGTACTAGATTTTTGTAGGTTTCAATATATATATATATATATATATAAAACAAAACTTTTACGTGCTTACATCAGTACATATGTGAACTATTTTTCCATTAAGTCGCCATCCTTCTCGATGGACTTAGTGAGACGAGGGATTAACTTTTTTATGACTTGGTCAAAGAAGTCTGCCGCCACCTCTTTTTCCCAAATCTTCATTTTCACCTTTACTTCCTCGTCAGTTGATTTTTTTTCCCTACCCATGTGTATCTTCAGGAGGGTGAACAGATGATAGTCTGAAGGCGCCAAGTTACTGCGTGAATCAGTTAAAATCGACGGTCTTCCACTCCTTTGCTCACCGTGCACATCACTGCGACCGTGTTTAAATTCACGACACCACTTGAAACACCCTCGTACGATTCATAATTCCTTCACCATAAACTGATTTGATCTCGTTAAGAACTTCAGACGAAGATTTTTCCCTTCACAACGAGATAACGGATAACGCTGCGAATCTCGCACTTGGCGGCACATTTTATCGACTTCTTTTACGGGAGACGTTACTGTGGCCACAGTTTTGGACCTACCGACTCGTGATTGGGCCCGGTGGAAAAGATAGGAACCAAGCTACAGGGCTGTGTGACCAACATAGCAATAACAAATTCCCTCTGCCCGCGAGGGCCCTAGTACACTTATTTTGTGGACGTTCCTCGTAGGTTAGTTTGTAGTCTAGCTTCGGTAGCCATTAATACTATCTTTAAGTAAGAAATGAAATAATCGTCTTGATATTGAAACCAATAATCAATGAAAGTGTTAACTCCTTTCTTGCCATTTCTCAAATACTTTAAGAGTATTGGGGAAACACTTTTTGTAGAAGGTTCCTTTAGTTCATAGTCTTCGACGTATTTAGTGAAACATTTCACATTTAATTATTAATGAGGTGCTATTTATTAAAAGTTATACATTTTTAATTTTTGTTGACAGTTTTTTCTTATTTAATAAATGATTTGTAGTTTATGTACAATTATTGGGTTTCTACCTGCCTCATAAAGACTGTGTTTGTGTGAGTATTACCGAGTTAACGTTAAGTCTAAAACATAAAACTATTTTAATTAGACCTGTTATTCATACCAGGTCTAATTAAACCTAGCGTGTGTAACCTCTGATGTATTGTAAATTGTAGATGAAAGTATGTTTTCGTGTTCGCAAACTCTCATGTAAATATGATTCTGTATCTGATGGATCTTCCAAACAGAAATTAAAATCGTGTTAAATTTATTTAGCTTCCTTTGCTACAGATATGTCTATCAAAGGTTTTGATAGTAATGTTTTGATAAATCGTAGCTTAGTGAATTGTGTAAATGAGGCATTCGGAATAAAAAGGAAACAATATCCTTCTGAATTACACATTAGAAGGGGGCTCGATTCCTTCCCCGTCCGGTTCCGTCCAATCTTATTCACCATGAAAATTACTCGTCGTGGTACTTGTATACTTCTTCTTCTTCTTCTTTTTTTTTAAAAAAACTTTTTTGCATTCACTGTTTTTTAATATGAAAGAGTTCGTTTTTTTTTTCTCCTATGAGGCGCATCCAGAAGGTAACATTCCCACGCATCCCATAGCTAGGAAACGTATGCTGCGCGAAGCGACTGCGTGCACATGAGAGAGTAAAATCCTAACATGGTCTACGCGCCAGTGGAACTTCCCTAGTGCTCACAGTAGCGTCGTGGCAGTGGTTGAAGGTGGATGTTCCTATTCCAGCTCCCACCGCGTGTGAAGTGGGAGCAGTGATAAAGTTTTTGAATGCGTAGGGCATAGCGCCGATTTAAATCCATCGTCAGCTATGCCAGGTCTGTGGGCCTAACGTCATGACCAAGCAGTTCCCGCAGATTTTGCGCTCCTTATTCCACACCATTGTCACGGAGCGCCTGTTCAAGAAGTTGTGTGTGTGCCAGGTGGATGCCGAAGCAACCGACTCCAGAACACAAAGCAGGGTATATGGTGTCAGCATTGACATTTTTGCAACGATACAGCGCACGATGGATTTCAATCGGCGCTATGCCATGTGCATTGAAAAACTTTATCACTGCTCGCACTTCACACGCGGCGGGAGCTGGAATAGGAACGTCTATCTTCAACCACAGCCACGACGCTACTGAGAGCACTAGGGAAGTTCCGCTGGCGCATGCGCCATGCTAGCACCTTAGTCTCTGACGGGCACGCAGTCGCTTTGCGCAACATACGGTTTCCTAGCTATGGAATGCGTGGGAAACTTACTTTCTGGATGCGCCTCGTAAATTCTGTCCTTCTCCCAGGAAATATTAGTGTTACTAGTCACTTGTATTAAAAAAAAAATAAAATAAATAAATTACTCGCTGACTAAATATAGAATGCAAATTGTTTTTTTTTTTTTTTAACTTTCTTTTTCTTAAGACGAACAAATTTCAAGGAATATATTCCTTAACGGAAACATTGTTATAACGGTCAGCGTATTGAGTAATAAGAAAAGAAAAGAAAGAAAGAAAATCTCGTTCTACTTGTTTAAAAAAATGAACGAAGTTTTTAGTTCGTCCCATCAGGAAATGGAAGAATGCCTTTTAGGATTCCGTTCCTTTAAAATGAATGGATTCACTGCATATCATTCGAATAGTTGTAGTAGAATTGTATTTGCGAACAGTTATTTCAGTAACAAAAGAAATACTGGCCAAAGCTTAAACACACACTGTATTTTAAACTATAATAGGTTACAGTCAGGCACGTAGCCAGGATTTCGTGAGGGGGGGGGGGGGGAGTCCGTGACATGAAATACTGTCGTCATCACACCAGAAATTCGATCATTCTGGACAATTTTACTGGAACATAAATTGGTTCGTTTAGCCAGGATTTCGTAACGGGGGGAGGGGGGGTGACATGAAATTCTGAGGGCCCAGGAGCTCGATCAATTTAAACTACTTTACTATCAACATATATTGGTTTGTGAGGATATGTTGGTAAGTATTTTAATAAACTATAAAGAAATCTCGAGTAAAATAAAAAAGTATTGAAAAAGATTATACAATATTTACATCCTTCCTCTGTTTATTCAAATATAACAATTTTCCTTTCATTATGACCTCAGCTATTATAAAAAGTACATACTCAATAATGTCTTGTAAAATATTTTGCAATATCTGCGTTCCTTTTTCTGTTGAATCAAATGTTAACAGAACTTTCTTTCCACATATATTTTTGTTTTTATTATTCCGTCAACTACTGTCTGTTTCAAATGACAGGTTAAAAGAGCAGTAGAAAATTGTTTTTGAAATAACTTGTTTGCTATTGTAAGAATGCGATGACGAAAAATTATGATAAAAATTGTCCACGCTGTTACACAACGGCACTATATTTTCGGAAGCTTGAAATCTCCCTGACTAGTAGCAGAAATCTGAGAATTCCGCAACTTTTCTAGAAATTTCAAATTCTCTTACTCTTCCAGGATATATCGCTCACCTCACAACCATGTATTGCAAGTAATACAAATTCCACATAAGAAAGAGTAACCAAAAGCTTCCTGTAGTTTATTTTTAACGCTGATCCTTCTTTTTCTCATTTCATTTTGTTTCATCCTTCCCTAATTTTTTTCATTTCTAGTCTCGAAGGGGGGGGGACCCCGCTGGCTACGTGCCTGGTTACAGTTTCGGATATCTACCATATCCTTCATTATACTCTATATAGACACTATAGAACATAAATGAAGATACATCAGTATGAAAAAAAAAAAATCTTAAGTTCTATTGGCTGAAGCCTTCAGCCAAACCCCTTGTCCATTTTCCTGCCAATCACGTGCCGTCATTTTTGATCCTTTATAAGGGCCTTTTTAAATTCCATCTTCCTGTCTAGGCTATACAAAATTATCTGCCATAATTCATTAATAGGTGAGCCCTCTGTCCAGTTCATCAGCTTATCTCCTCATACCTTCTTTATCAAATTTGCTTATTTCCACTTCTTTCTTATCATTCTCTTCTCTACCTCCAGTGCTTTTTCTATAGTGTCTATATAGTGTCTGATGAAGGATATGGTAGATACCCAAACTGTAACACGTTATAGTTTAAAATGCAGTTGAAGATTTGGTCAGTCTTTCTTTTGTTACTACAATATCCAATTCAAAACCATGGATATTGGGGTCCCGGGTTCAAACCCTGCTCCCACCAAGTAAACTTTGTGGTGGACAAACACCGTGTGCGTGGGTTTTCTTGGGGTTCTCCCGTTTCCTCCCACTTTCTTCATTCCACCATTTCATTCATTACTCATCATCACCGTCTTCTTTAGCCTAACCGGCATAACCGCGGGACGTAAAACTCAAAGATTTCATTTTTTCAAATATCAGATGATGATAATAGTATTATTGTTATATCATCATCATCATCGTCGTCGTATATCCTGGTCATAGATCCACTTCTCATCTTAATTATGTTCACTTTGGGAAGGAATTACTGGGGAAGTATTTGCATATGTAAAGTAGGAGTCTCTATCCACAACTTATATTAATAACTTTATTCGTGTAGAATATTAATATTATTACGACTAAAAATTAAAGCTTCAATCTTCTGTGTTTTGGATATTAGTCGCATACTAATGAGGTCTATCAGCGTTTATACACTTGTTTCATTATATTTTTTAAATGTGTTGTAGATATTTGTATAATAATTTAGAAAATTTAAAGGCAATTTCTGCAATCTCTGAATTCTTATTTTAGAATAAACTTGTTAAGATTTAATTTACTCGTAAGAAGCCAATAAGTTAATATCGAGTTCGCCACTTTTCTATTCTGAATGCCTCAACCTAGTTTTTTCTCTTTCTTTTTTAGATTGTGTTCAAATATTGACCTCGACAGTTCCTAAATATTATTTTTTTTCTTTCTTTCTGACTCTTAAATAAACTATAGGGTGATTATTTTGATAACAGATCCAAGAAAATTCAAATATTTCAGCAAGTATGAACGGACAGTTGTGAAATTTGTGTCTGAAACGTGAAACGTTGGGAAAGGAGGGAGGAAATTGGTCGTTGGGGCAGCGACAGCAGGTTGACTTAGGCCCTTTCAATTTCTTCTTGTGATTCGCTTTAAAAGGAAAAGCTTATGCTAAAAGGACGAGTTAAAAGGAAAGCTTATGCTAAAAGAACGCGTTGAAAAGAAGGCTTAGCTAAAAATGCGTTAAAAGGAAAAGCTTATGCTAAAAAGAACACGTTAAAAGGAAAAGCTTATGCTAAAAAGGTCGTATTAAAAGGAGTAGATTATGCTAAAAAGGGCGCGTTAAAAGGAGTAGCTTATGCTAAAAGACGCGTTAAAAGGAAAAGCTTATGCCATAAAAAAGACGCGTTGAAAGCAGAAGCTTATGCTAAAACGACACGTTAAAAGGAAAACTTAGCTAAAAGGATACCTTAAAAGAAATAGCTTATGCTAAAAGGATGCTTTAAAAGAAGAGCGTATGCTAAAAGGACGCGTTAAAAGGAAAATCATATGCTAAAAGGACGCATAATATTCATCTGGATATCACAGACATGAAAAGTCACGTTCAGCCCTGCCTGGACAGTGGTGGCTAACATTTTCAGCGTATCAAGAATTTACGTAGTTCGCATTGAATACAGTATATAGTCACATATACATGTTTAAAATCTAATGGATAGCTTTGAGATAATCACATTTTCTTGGATCAAGTACCAAAAGAATCACCCAGTGTATATATATTTTTTGTGATTTTGTAAGAAGACTGTTTAGTATATTAATTGTATTTTTTGAAGTGATCCATGTATTTTTATAAAATGATGAAAATGTTTGTATTTTATGATAGCATGCTTGGAAGTTTTTTAAATACTTCTTTTATGTTATGTCTAATTATTACGTGTATAATAAAAAAAAAAAAACATACGTCTGTTCCTTGACATAGTGTTATATTAAAATTTATCTCCCGTAACTTTTTTAAACCTTTATCCATAGTATTATAACAAACAAAGACAATAGTCTTCATTTCAGTAAAGTTTTCTTACAAGCATTACAAAAAAGACAATAAGTTTTCTTTTCAGTAAGGTTTTACTAAAAACATTACAACAAAGACAATAGTTTTCATTTCAGTGAGGTTTTATTAAAAGTATTACAACAAAGACAATAGTCTTCATTTCAGTGAGGTTTTATTAAAAGTATTACAACAAAGACAATAGTCTTCATTTCAGTAAGGTTTTATTAAAAGCATTACAACAGGTTTTATTAAAAGCATTACAACAAAGACAATAGTCTTCATTTCAGTAAGGTTTTATTAAAAGCATTACAACAAAGACAATAGTCTTCATTTCAGTAAGGTTTTATTACAAGCATTACAACAAAGACAATAGTCTTCATTTCAGTAAGGTTTTATTAAAAGCATTGCAACAAAGACAATAGTCTTCATTGCAGTAAGGTTTTATTAAAAGTATTATAACAAAGACAATAGTCTTCATTTCAGTAAGGTTTCATTAGAAGCATATTTGTTAACACATAACATACGTAGTTTAAGGAAGGTGGATGTTGTATGAGGTACAGTCAATAAATAACAGCAATTTCACCTTAACTTCTCTTTATATGGTGCGCACTGCATTCTATCATCGCATGATTTATTCCCTTGATAGAGGAAGGACAAGTTGCTGTGGTCGAAATCCTTCAACTGTTGGTTGCGGACAAGGATTGCCACATTTAATTATTTCACAGGCTTCGCTGTGAACTGTCTTGTTAGCCATTCTAAGTAGCCTACGATCTTCGCTCGTCAAGACCAAAGGACAAAATGACAAATTAGCAACACAGCCGAGGACATTCATTTCTTTCCCCTAAGCAAAGGGAGGGCTTCCTCCGTAAAAGGGGCAGTGGTGGGGCCGAAGTATGTATAAGTTATTTTCCGAGGGCACAATGAAATAGAAAATCCCTAAGCTGCAAAAACAACATTTTTTCCCCCGTCAGTATGATAATAATAATAATTATTATCAGGAAGTGTTATTTGGATTTTCTCAACTTCAAAATACAGCGTAAGGCTTTTCAAAAGTTAAAATTGTTCAGATAAACAAGGACAATAAAAAGACCAGATTTTCAACCGAAGAATCATTCTACGTTCAGAGCTTCGAAGTAACAATGGAAAAGTCTCTGGGAAGCAATCGTTTGGATATCAGTTATGAAGTCAAGAAAAAGTACAGTACAGTTGCGTTGTCTACTAACGACATTTGCAATAGCTAATGTATGACACTGGAAAGTTTAAACTGTGTATTTGCATTCATAAGGTCTCTCCAGTTATGTATATATTATTCTTGTGTACCATTTTGGTAATTTTACAGTTTGTTTTTGCTTTATTTTAATCGGTTTTCATTTCGAATGTAATTATTTTTGTTCGGTGAATAGATGGGTACCGAATTCTTTTCTACTTGACCCTCTTTGAAGCCATTTTTGATGCAAGGAAATGTGGAACAAACAAATTTCGTTTTCAAAAAATAATTGAATTTTGAATCTTTCTGTGTTATCTTCGTTTTTATTCTTTTGGGTTAGATTAAATTTACCCTTTCGTTACATTTTGGATACCAGTTAGGAATTGTTTCTTTATTTTTTTGCCTTTCGATATAATTTTAAATTCATTAAATCTACGTGATATAACTCTTCAGACAAACTCAGTGGTAGAGCGTTCACCTCTGGTGCATGGGGTCCTTTGTTCGATCCCAGCTCGCGCCAAGTGAACTTCGTGGTGGACAAACACCGTGTGCGTGGGTTTTCTCGGGGTTCTTTTGTTTCCTCCCACTTTCTTCATTCCACAATTTCATTCATTTCTCATCATCACCGTCTCCCTTAGCCTAGCCGGCATAACCGTAGGACGTAAAACTTCAAGACTTAATTTATTTTTTTCCACTATAGTGAAGTTATGTTTCATATTTAGTAAGCTGGCCTTTTTTTTTTCCTTTTCTCCTGCAAACCAACAGGTTATCTGGTGCCTGGCCTTCCGATTTGTTCTTGCAACAATCTTGTGATTTTGTGTTGTTGCTGTTTAAAAACACATTGTGCCATTTGCACTCAAAAACATACAGCTGGGAAGACGCATTTGTTGTCTCCTTGGACATTAAATGAGAAGCACCTTTTTTTCAAAATAGCGTGGTAGCAGCGATAATAAGAGAGATATCGTTGAATAAAAGAAATATTCAATATCTTAAAACAGAGAGGTTTAATTTAAATCAGTTAGACGACAGCCAGGTGAGAGGAAAATACCAGTTTCGAATATATTCTCGGTTTTAGAAGGTTCGCAGTGCACTAGTGTTGAGGGTACTTGGATTGAAATCAAGAGATAGCATTAAAATCTCAGCAAAAGAAACATTGGGACTCGCGGAAGTACGTAAGAAACAAATCATGATTCGACCAGGAATGCACTAAACTAGCAGAGAAGAGAAAACAGACTAAATTGCGTTGGGTACAAAATCCAAACGAAATAACTATACAGAATTTCGTAGACATCAGGCGGGAAACTTACGAATCTTTTAGAACAAAGAAAGGCGATTTTTTGAAAGCTAAAATTAATGAACTTGGAAGATAAAAGTAAAAACAAAATCATTCTGGACATGTATAAGGGCATTAACGAATTTAAGAAAGGCTATCAACCTCGCGCTTATATATTAAAGAAGACCGATGGAACAGTTCTAATTGACACAGATAGCATCTTAAATAGATGGAAATATTTCTTTGACGATTTGCTTAACACGCAACCAAAAACTAATATGGAGAAAGGGAAATACACACAGCAGAACCGTATTTTTCGGAGCCTAACCGAATAGATGTAGAAATCGCTATAAAGAAATTAAAGAAACACAAATCTCCGAATGTAGACGAAATTCCGACTGAGTTAATTTTAGCTGGAGGGGAAAGATTGTGGAACAAGATACATAAACTCATGCTCTTTATCTGGAACAAGGAGGAATTACCCCAAGAGTGGAAAGAATCAATCATTGTTCCAATTCACAAGAAAGGGGACAAAACTGATTGTGGTAAATATTGAGACATTTCTCTTTTGTCAACATTCTATAAAATCCTTTCAAACATTTCCATTAGCAAGATTGACACCATACTCAGATGAAATTATTGCAGATTATCAGTACGGATTTAGGCGAAATCGTTCAACTATAGACCAGATATTTACCATCCGACAAATACTCGGAAAGAAATGGGAATACAATTCCTCGATACATTAATTATTTATTAATTTTAGAAAGGCTTAACGACTCGGTTAGGAGAGAGGTATTATACAACATTCTTACAGAATTTGGAATACCGAAAAAGCTAGTTAGAACAATTAAGATATGTTTAAATGGAGCCTGATCCTGACCTAAACTAATGTCCCGGTAAAAAAATTCTTGTCCGCGAGCTTTCACGTGGAGAATGGCCTGAAACAAAATGCGTTATCGCCATTATTATTCATCCTTGTCCTGGAGTACGCTATAAGGAAAATCAAAGATAGCAACCAGGGCCTATAGTTGAATGGTACTCACCAGGTTATGGCGTATGCTGATTATGTAAATTTAGTAGGGGATGATAGGAGAACAATAGAAAGAAATGCAGAGATCTTATTAAATGCTTGTAGGGACATGGGTTTAGAAGTAAATGCAGAGAAAACTAAATACATGGAAGTTCGCCAGAATCGTAATATTGCAAATTAGAGATGCCTTAAAATATCAAATAATAGTTTTGATAAAGTGAATTCTTTCAAATATCTAGAACCGATATTAACAGACCAAAACCATATTCTCAAAGAAATTAAATGTTAACTGAAAGCAAGGAAGTCGCGTTATTATTCAGTTCAGAATCTTGTCGCGAATTCTGTCGAGGAATTTGAAGCTTAAAATATATGAAACGATAATCATGCCTGTTGTTTTGTATGGTTGCGAAACATGATCGCTTACTTTGAGGGTAAAATATAGAATGAAAGTATTTGAGAATAAAATCCTGAGACGAATATTCGGACCCAAGAGAAACGGGAATGGGGAATGGCGAAAACTTCATAATGAGGAACTACATAATTTAAACCGTTTTCCAAACATTGTTATGGTCATCAAATCTAGGAGGTTCAGGTGGACAGGTCATGTAGCTAGAATGGAAGAAAGTAGGAACGCTTTCAAAGTTTTAACTGGGAGACCAATCGGAAAACGACCATTAGGAAGACCTAGGCTCAGATGGGAGGACAATGTTAAGATGGATCTCGCAGAAATAAAAATACAAAGTAGAAACTGGATCCAGTTGGCTGAGGATAGAAGTGAATGGAGAGCTTTTGTGAATGCGGCATTGACCTCCGGGTTCCATAGGTAATACAGCTAGTTAGTTTGTATTATTTTGGCCTTATCTTTGTAAGTCTTAGGATGCCCATAAAACTTTAAGCTGAAAACGGGTCAAATTCCGGCTTTTTAAAAATAATGAGAAATGAGAAACAGGTCAGTGCGTAAATTAGTTCCTGTTTATCTTAGCAATACCTAATACATTTATATTGTAATATAACATAGATCTAATATATATAAGTTATAAAATATAGACAGCATTTAACTTACAATATAGTACAACATGGTGCTGTCTGCATTTGCTCCTTTGCTCTAGCACGAATCCTTGATATTACATTGGGTGAGAAGTTAACTCTTGAACTGAAGAATGCCAGAAGTATTTCTCAGAAGAACCTATGTTCTTGAGAATAGCTTTATTCTTCATTAGTCTTTCATAAAGCTTACTACAGTTATCTGTGAATTTACCGTATGAGTAACATATTTCATTGTTGCAACATGTATAGAAGATTTTTCACTTGTCCATATGCTATTCCTGATTGAAGAAACACGCTCCACAGGAGTGGATATACGAGGCAGGTACAACACCATTCCTACTATAGGACTTTTAGGCCTACCGTTGTTCTATCTGCGTCCTGGTATTAGAGCTCCCCCTCCTCTCTCTCTCTCTCTCTCTCTCTCTGTCTCTCTCACTCTCTTTCTTTCTTTGTTACAGGGCGGGATCAAGTAATTCGATACTTAGGAAAGACACGTTGAAGTTTGTTCAAGAAACAAGCAAGTACTAAAACCTCGCCTTTCCAGCAGTAGTGTTAACTATAGATCATGTTTAATGTAGTGAATTTCAGTTCAATTTTTGCCTTTTTGTTATTAATTATTAATACCTTTACAAGGAGTAAAGGTACTGCGTTTTGTTATTTACTTCTTTCATTTGCATAAAACGGAACAAATACTATCTTTTTTCACCTATTGACGGGACACGCCCCTAAACCGGGACTGTCCCGATCAAAACGGGACGCACCCTACTTATGGTGCTTATACCCACAATGTTTGTTGCTCTGTCGTTCCACGCTCCATGCAATAAGTTTTTTTTTTTTTTTTTTTTTTATGCGGACATCAGTAGCCGCACTAGCATAAGTAGGGCCGGATTTAGGGTGTGTGTGTGTGCAAAGGTGCACTTGCACCTCCCTTCCCTCGTTGTAAATTTACACTACCTAAAGTAAGAAGCTGGCAGTGGGTTTTGCAAAATCAATAGCTTAAGTCAATTTTTGGAAGGTTGAAGGAAAAGAATTCATCGAGAGCAGACACACAGCATTTCTAAAGAAATTCTTCATTCACATCACAGATGTCTAAAGGCATTTTAAAAAACTCAAATTTAATTCAAATGCATTGGTAGTTATTGGTGCACCCCCTTCCCCGTAGAGAATCCTAGATCCGGCCCTGGTTATAAGTATATTATGCGGACATTATAAGTAGTTCAACCTATTTCCAGAGAGGAAGTATCATACAGGGTGAGTCAAAAAAAAAAAAATAAAACTTTACTACTTTGAAATCATTGAAATAACTTAGAGAATCGATATAGGTGTCAATGTGTAGCAAAACACTTCAAGTTTGACTCACGTAGTGCCGTAGTACCACATTCCGTCATCGCGTGCTCCACCGTAGTGCATTCTTAAAATGGCGACTATCACTGGTGCGGAGCGTACCCTCGTATGTGTTGTTATTTTATGGAACGAACTCTGCAACAGCTGTTCAACGTAGATTTCGTGCGGAACAAGGCCAAGCAGGCTTACAATTTACAGTTGGCACAAGAACTTTGTTGAGACTGGTTGTTCTGTTCGTCATGTAAAATCACCAGGTCGCTCGCCAGTTGCTGCTGCTGTTGTCGAACATGTTAGGGAAAGGCTTGCCCGTATTTTCAAAAATCAACGCGGTGTGAGTCTCGCGAAATAGGCATTTCACAAGACAGTTTGGAGAGTGCTACGTAAACGTTGACTTAAAACCATGCAGATTTACAATGGCACAACAAATTACTGACGTAGATAAGGTTGCTTGTGGAGAATTCTATGTGGAAAAGTTGGATCAGATAGAAGAAGATGAGACATTCTTTAACACTATTATCTTTAGCGATTAGAGTACATTTCATATCAGTGGCATGTGAAAACCCACAACTGTAGAATCTGGGGCAGCGAAATCTTACGTCAAACAATTGAACACATCCGTAACAGTCCAAAGGTAAATGTGTTTTGTGCTCTTAGAAAATTTAAAGTGTACGGTCCCTTCATGGATGACAGTGTCACTGGTACCATGTATCTTGATATGTTGGATTAAAAAAAAAAAATCAGATAGATGAAGACGAACAACAACAAGATGTGGCCTATTACTACCAGCAAGACGGCGCACTGCCTCATTTCCTCAAGGAAGTTCGAGATTTCTTCGATATTCGCTTCCCATGTCTGTGGATTGGCTGTGCGGGTCCAATTGCATGTCTGCTTTGTTCCTCAGACTTAACACCTATGGATTTCTTCTTGTGGGATTTTGTTCCGTCCCTACCAGACAATCTTGCAGACCTGAGAAATCGCATCTACGCTGCCGTTGCAGAAGTTACGCCCGATCAGCTGGAACGAGTGTTCCGGTGGGATCTATTTCCGCATCACCAACGGCAGTTGTATCGAACCAAAATGAGACTGGTGTTAAATTTGAAGTGTTTCGGGGACCGCGGTGGCTCAGTATTAGAGCGTTCATCTCTGATGCGTGGGAGGGGCCGCGGTGGCTCAGTGGTAGAGCGTTCACCTCTGGTGCTAGGGGTCCCGGATTCGATCCCAGTCCCCGCCAAGTGAACTTTGTGGTGGACAAACACCGTGTGCGTGGGTTTTCTCGGGGTTCTCCCGTTTCCTCCCATTTTCTTCATTCCACCATTTCATTCATTTCTCATCATCGCCGTCTCCTTTAGCCTTGCCGGCATAAGCGTGGGACGTAAAACTCAAATATTTCATTTCATTTTCTGATGCGTGGGGTCCCTGGGTCGATCCCAGCTCGCGCCAAGTAAACCTTTGTGGTGGACAAACACCATGTGCGTGGGTTTCCACGGGGTTCTCCCACTTTCTCCATTTCATTCAGTTCTCATCACCACCATCTCCTTTAGCCTACTTGGCATAACTGTTGGACGTAAAAACTCAATTTCGTTTCATTATTTGAAGTGTTTTGCTACAAATTGTCACCTCTCTTGCTCCTGTAAGCAATCTCAATAAATGTCTATATGCTTTCAAAGTTGTAACGTCCTTTTTTACTCATCCTGTATAATAAATGTATAAGTTTTTTTTTTTTTTTTTTAATAAAATAAAATGGAATATGATGGACAGTTCAAGTCGACACTTGAAATCACATTTTCAGTGCTAGTGTTTGCGTACAGAAAGAGTTGACAGAAAAGAGACAATAACCTTTTCAAGGCAATGCTAACTAGAAAACGAACTTTCCCATAACAAACCGAAAACAATAACAAGATCCAGCTGACCTCTATATACATACTTCTGCGATCCGTTGCTTTCAAGAAAATATAAAAATATCTGGTAACGTCATAATTAGAAAAATAACATGGATATTTCAGAAAATGGAAAAAAAAAAAGAAAGACAAATATTCCACATTTTTCAGTGTTGAACGTCAGATAAATGGACAATATAGAAAGTTCGGAGAGAGAGACCTTCATCACCAGTTATTCAGCAGTTTCGACGCAGTGGTTCTTCAGTTTTAGTCATCACTACTCCGTGGGATTTCGAAATTAATTCTACTACAAATCATATATAGTTTGGAGCTCATATGCTGTGAGTATCTTCGTTAACCGTCATAGCTTTCTTTCTCCACTTTGGAGAGGTTTTCAGATCATACTCTACCGTTTGTGATATCTGAATGAAAATGTCATGCTGATTTTGAATATAAGTCTCCTTTCTGACAAGTGACATACTGTCTTTCATGGGTCAGTCGTAAATGGGCAGTAACAAACTGTGTGGTTAAATGGGGATTTCTAGTTCTCATTTGTTTTGACGTATTATACGACGGACGATTTGCAAAATGGTTTATGTCAACTACGTTCTTTAGGTTTATATTTAAGCTCTATCCATATTGATATTGAGGCTGCGGTGACTTAGTGATAGAGCATTCACCTCTGGTGCATGGGGTCTTTGGTTCGATTCCAGCTCGCGCCAAGTGAGCTTTGTGGTGGACAAACACCGTGTGCGTGGGTTTCTTGGGATTCTCCCGTTTCCTCCCACTTCGTTCCACCATTTCATTCATTTCTCATCATCATCGTCTCCTTTAGCATAGCAGGCATAATCGTGGGACGTAAAACTTAAAATATTTCGTTTCATTTTTCATATTGATGTTAAATCAAAAATGATAAGTTGAAATAAGACATTCTAAAATTCAACACGAGGAAAAATGTGTGTTAACATATTAATTTATTATTTTTGGGTCAAAAGATCCAAAAAAATTCAACAAAAATTTTCTTGTAGGCCTTATATCTGGAGAACTACACATAGTGTAGCCAAACCCGAACTATCACTTGACTCAGTATGATGTGCTTATTCCGTAGACAAATTCGAAAACTCAGTTTAGGGACCGTTCAAAAATTTTGTGGCCCCTGATCCAAAAACTAATTATTGGTCAAGATCGTAATCTTTTGAGGAATTTTTTGATCATTATAAAATTCTTGTTATTCAATTTAGTTTTGTTTTCAATCAAAACACTAAAATCAGCAACAGTGGCGGCTTTAGAGGGTATGGCCGAGTAAGCACGAACCTACCCCAAAATTTTGAAAAATAAATAAACGCTGAAAAGATACAATAAGCAGTAAATATATCTTCAACTATCTATATCAATGGTAGATAACTACTTAACAAATAGCATCAATCACTACTGTAAAAGTAATTTCGTACTGTCAATCAATCAAATGTCTGTATGTAGCTATAAGTTAAGGGGGCGGGCCTACCCAAAACTAAAATCGTAAAGCCGCCCCTGATTAGCAATAACTTTTTGAAACGTTGATCGATATACTCATTCACTCAGAACTTAGCAATATGAAATGAAATGAAATCTTTTAAGTTTTACATCCCATGCTTATGCCGGCTAGACTAAAGGAAACGGTAAGGATGAGAAGTGAAGAAAGTGGCAGGAAACGGAAGAACCTCGAGAAAACACCCCTTATGGGTTTATTTCACCACTAACTACGGATGATTCCATTCCGGAACCAAGTACCTGGGGAAAACCTATATATAGTCTGAAAGCTCTTGCCAAGAGAAGTATGAAATCGTTTTCAAATCACGGGCAAACCACAACCTGGCCCTATAAGAGGCCAATTTTTTGGTGTTTCTGACCCTATGTATAGCATATTCGACAGAAGTAAAAATAAATGTTACGATCCATCACACGTAAGCACCTGAGCCCATCATGTTCCTTTTTGGCTCATTGCTAGAACGTAACTCGGCGAAGGCTTTGATAATATCGTGTTGCACCCAGACATAATTATTTGGTCAGTGTTGCCAACCAATCGTAAATACAATGTGGCAGATGGTTTCTGCACCACTGGATGTACATCCATGAAACGTGGCATAACCATCATTCGTCACTTAAAATATATATATATATATATATACTGTGGACGTATTCCTCTTCCAAGGAGCCCAGTTTGTCAGTGTTGCCAACCAACTTTAAAAATGAGAAGGTATAAAGCAGGTTTCGTACGATGAGACGTTTATGCACCAAGATTGGCAGAAACATCACACTACATTATAGCAAAAAGACGTCACCATATTCCAACCATTCTATGTTGTCAGTGTTGACATGTAAACATCACAATGTTGCAAATAGGGTGCATGCTATTGAACGAATATAGAATAAACGTGACAGAAGCAGCATTGGACAATGGAAAACATAGTGTGAATGGTTGCCAACCATTCTAAAATATATTTTCTCGAAAGGTTGTATGATCAATGCATGCATAGAGACAAAACTTGGCACAAACATCATTCGACACAAAGCAAATATTCTGTGGTTATCATCATTCCGCAAGCACCCCAGTCTGTCAGTATTGCTAATGTTTTCAAAATGGAAGTTCTTCAAATAGTATTATACTAGCTTCGTGGTATTTTTATATTGTCTAATGGTATGAATGGTATTTCGTATGATGTTTCTCCCGAACTTGGTGCATAAACATATCATCGTACGAAATCTGTTTTACACTTTCTCATTTTTACAATTGGTTCGCAACACTGACAAACTGGGCTCCTTGGAAGAGGAATACGTCCACAGTATATTTTTCTAGTGACGAATGATGTTTATGCTACGTTTTATGGATATACATCCAGTGGTACAGAAACCATCTGCCACATTGTATTTACAATTCGTTGGCAACACTGACCAAATAATTATGTCTGGGTGCAAAGCGATATTATAAAACCCTTGCCCGAGTTGCGTTCTAGCAATGAGCGAAAAAGGAACGTGATGGACTCAGGTGCTTACGCGTGATGCATCGTAACATTCATTTTTACTTCTGTCGAATATGCTATACATAGGGTCAGAAACACCAAAAAATTGGCCCCTTATAGGGTCAGATTGCGGGTTTGCTCGTGATTTGAAAACGATTTCGTACTTCTCTTGGCAAGAGCTTTCAGACGATATATAGGTTTTCCCCAGGTATTTGGTCCCGGAATGGAATCATCCCTGGTAAGTTCGCTTGGCTTGAACAGGGATCGAATCAAGGATCCCACGCACCAGAGTGAACGCTCTACCATTGAGCCACCACGGTTTCTAAAAACCTATAGCTAAATTGCATCAGCTTATAGGAAGCCATAATAAGGACTATTAATTAATCTAGACATTAATTGACATTACCTTTAATAGAAGTCTATAAGAGGCACTTCATAATTCTAAGGGAAATTATACAAGTTTTTTTAAGAAATGGATTATAATGCATTCCATTGTTGTTTAATGTTCTTTTAAATACATATTTCCAGGAGTGAGCTCTTGGACAAAACGACGTTGTTACTGCTTAGTTATAAAGATTAGTTCACGCATCTGATTTCTGATGTCCATCTGGTGCTACCGATGGGGAAACCTTAAACTGATATTTCTTTGAGAATGACGTTGGTTATGAGGTTAGTATTTTACTACATTTTGCTCACTGCTTTTCCATTTTTTAAAAACTAAAAATGGCAGCCACTGCCTCTGTGAAGTCGCTAGTGTATATAGGGTTACTTAAGGTTGGTTTAAAGGGACAAGTTTTGCCGGTAGATGGCACTACAGTCTTCGTCTCTCTCATGTGCTTTTTTATCGTTCACGAAAATTCACGATTTCTGTTACAAATTTCAACCTACAGACTTCAAATTTTTAGAAAAGGAACTTCATAATCTATCGAAGGCAATAATCCGTGCCGATTCTTTATTTAGAATTTTCTTCATTGTTGAAATGGATATCCAAACCTTTAACAATGGAACAGTTTCAACAATGCAGAAAAGTCGAAATAAAAAATCGACACGGATAGTTCCCTTCAATAGGTTATGAAGTTCCTTCTCTTAAAATTTGAAGTCTCTAGGTTGAAATTTATAAAAAAAATTGTAAATTTTTGTGAAAGGTAAAAAAATACATGGGAGAGATACGAATACTGTAGTGACATGTATCGGAAAAACTTGTCCCTTTACACTAACCTTAAGAACTTAGAAAGAAAGCTAAACCACTGGCACGACAGCCCTTATAAGGCTTGAACGGTCCAACGCCATCTGTTAGCAACCGGATGAACTAAATGCAGCCTAGCGACGTCTAACAGGCGTCTCAGGAGCTTTCTAGACCCAGTGGCCGTCACGTCTTTTATTCACGTGACTCCCCAATGTGGCTCACGACGCTATGTGAACGCCGAAAATTGGAAAGTATCGGTCGAGAATCGAACACAGGACCACACGGACGTGAGTCCAACGTTTTAACCACTAGATTGGTGTCCCGCTATATAACGCTACTTACTAAGAAAGAAAGAAAAAATAAACGAAGTTGTCTGCAGCTAAAGATGCTAAAACACGCAACAGCGGAGCAAGACAGAGTGGGGGAGATGGAAGCATTTGCAGATTCATCTAGGCATATACTATAGCCCGGGTGACCCGAATTGGCGTGTGGCATCAGTCAATAAGCTCGCAGTTCCCTGTTACTAAACCTTCAGGGAGGAATCCAATCATTCATAATTGATTTTGCTCGTATTGTGGACAATTATGAATGATTAGATTCCTCCCTGAAGGTTTAGTAACAGCACGCTGTGAGCTTATTGGCTGACACCATACGTCAATTCGAGTGACGTGGACTATAGTGGAATCTCTTCAGTAAACCAGGGGTGGATCCAAGGGGGGGATCGAGGTGATCGTTCCGCCCCCCAGAAGAGGAAACTTTCTTATTTTTATATATAAATAAAACCCATCCCAAAGTTTGGAGCCCTTAAAAGTAGCAATATGACAACCCACCGCCCCCCCCCCCAGAAGTCGGTCCTGGAACCGCCCCTGCAGTAAGCGTGGTACGAACAAGCAGTAGCGAGTCCAAAGTTCTACATAATGGGATTCACAGCGGCAGTGGCAGCGAAATCAGCTTTTCCTTATTCGCAAAGCTCCTCCTCGGCTTTGGGGTCGCCCTTGATTTTTCACTTTCAACGCATTCTTTGAATTCCCTAAACCACAAATATTACAGGATACTAAATTTACCATTGCTTAATCATATCTCTGATATACTTACTAAGCTGTGCTCGTGAGTTTCGGTACATAGTTTTAAAAAACTCAAAATCTCAGCATGCATCCACAATTTCCATTCGTGTTTAAATCATCATCGTCAGTATATTTCAGTTCTCGCTGGAACCATTGTCAAGCGCTGGTCTACCACAAACAAGAATCTATTTACGATTACATCAGTGTGTTCTTCCAAACATATGATTAGAAAAAAAAATCGTGACCGAATATTCAGTGGTACACTCCTATCGACCCTTTTCACCTATTCTGACTTGTGAGTTTTAATGCAAACAAACTTGATCCCTTAACTTCTTTGACTATTTCCTTCGACTATTTCCTTATACTCAATCACTGTTGATAAAAGTCGTTTTAGGGCTTCCAAAATTGTATAAAAAGTATCACTTACTCCTTAAGGCATCAAATTGCTAAAATGTAAATTGTGTCACTTTTTTGTTTGTTTGAAAACTCCTATGTACAATATTCACACTTTAACATTTATTTACTTTGTCTTCTATAATAAAATAGTCTGGTACTCTTGTTTTGTTTCGCATTGTAATTTATATATATATATATATATATATATATATATATATATATATAGATATATATATATATATATATATATATATATATATAACCAATATCAGTGTCGAATTCATAGTTTCAGGGTCGCTAAGATGAACAATGACACTTCCGAGGCATTGCCCTTCAAAATGAGGAGGGGAGGGAATATATATAAATAATCGAAAATGACCGATATCAAAGAACGTTTTTAGTAAAGTAAATGTGAACTGACTAACGGAACACACTACTATTTTTTCTTAATTTAACCCAGCGAAGTGGGTAATTGATGCTAGTATATTTTAAAATTGAAACTGACTATGTTTGTGACTCTCAATCTCTTGAACCGCCGACCTATCTCGGATCAAATTTTTGACTAGATGCGGTTCTGGCCTGGGAGTGCTTTTAGGTATTCGCTTTGACTGTAGAACTTAGAGGAAGGGAGTTATAAAAAAAAATAAATAAATAAAACTTAATAACTCTTGAACTAAACGACTAATCTCGATCAAATTTTTAACATAGATGATGTTCGTGCCTGGAGTGTTCTTTATAATTTCACTTTGACGGTGTAACATAGGGGAGGGGGAGAAGGGGGAGATATACTTAAATCAAATTATATAAAAATAAAAGTGACTGTTCGTAAGTTAATACCTCTTGAACTACCAGATCAATCTTAATCAAACTTTCAACATAGATGAGGTTCGAATCTGGGAAGTTTTTCATTTCATTTTGACGATTGATCTTAGAGAAGGGTTGGAGGGGAAATATACGAAAATGAATAAAACTTAATAATAACTCTTGAACCGCACGATCGATCTCGATCGAATATTTAACATGGATAAGTTCGGGCCTGGGATGTTTTCGTCATTTCACTTTTACGGTGCAACGTAGGGGAGGAGGAGGGGTAGATATATATGTAAAAAATAAAGGACTGTCTTTGTGACTTCATCTCTCTTGAACCATCCGACCGATCTCGATCAAATTTCCAACATGACTGATGAGGTTCGCGCCTGGGATGGTATTTATCTATTCACTTTGACAATAGAACTTAGGGGAGGGGGAGGGAGGAGTTAAAGAAATAAATAAAACTTAATAACTCTTGAACCAAACGATCAATCTCGATCAAATTTTAACATAGATGAGGTTCGGGCTTGGGATGTTTTTTTTTTTATCATTTCACTTTGACGGAGCAACGTAGGGGAGGGGAATAGGGAGGGGAGATATAAAAATAAATAAAACTTAATATCTCTTGAGCAACCGGACGATTTCGATCAAATTTACAACCTAGCTGAAGTTTAAACCTGAAATATTTTTTGTCATATCACATTGACGGTGTAACTTAAAAGTGGTTGGAGGGGAGAGACATTTAAAAATGATCGAAATGACCAGTATCTTTGTCGAATTCATAGTTTTCGGGGTCGCTAAGATGAACAGTGACACTTCTGATGCCGTTTCAATCCAAATTCAGCCCCGATCTTGGGAGAGGTGTATAAAAATGATTGAAATGACCAATATCAGTGTCAGATTCATAGTTTTCGGAGTCGCCGAGATGAACAATGACACTTCCGATGCCGTGCTCCGCAACATTGGGAGGGGAGGGGGATATATAAAAAATCATTGAAAATGACTGATACCAAAGAGCGCTTTAGTAATAATAAAAAATGACTGACTAATGTAACATATTACTATTGTTTCTTAATTTAACCCAGCGAAACGGGTAATTGATACTAATATATATATATGTATATACTTTTTATTGTATATTTATTTATTTGTTTATTACATTACAAACTAGTAATACATAAGATACAATACAAACTAGTAATATGGGGCCGCGGTGGCTCAGTGGTAGAGTGTTCATCTGTGGGGCATGGGGTTCTTGGTTCGATCCCAGCTCGCGCCAAGTGAACTTTGTGGTCCACACACAGTATATGCGTGGATTTTCTCGGGGTTCTCCCGTTTCCTTCCAGTTTTCATTCCACTATTTCATTCATTTCTCATCATTCTCGTCTCCTTTAGCTCATCAGGCATAACTGTGGTAAGTAAAACTTAATGATTTCATTTTTCGTTTGAAACTAGTAATACATAAGATGCATTGTTCTTCTTCCCCATTAGTGATCTATTTAAAAGTTTTAATTCTTATACTTTTGAAGCTGCTTCCTCTACCACCATCTGAAAAAATAAAATAAATAAATAAAATAGAAGGTTAATAATAAAAGTTTTAGCTGAACCTGCGCTCTCTACACAGCGCATCATTCGCATATTACCTTCTATTAAATCTCCTTCTCATTCCTTACAACATCTGTACATGTCCCTTTACAGACACAAGTGAAAGACGTCTTGATTTAAAAAAAAAATCGGCAATGGGTATCATAAAGGGGAGATTTTTTCTATTACTTTTTCTCAGTATCTTTCACCGCTGCGAAATTTAAGCCTACTTCCGGTTGGAGTTTCTAAGTCATGTATGACCAGTGTTTTCTTTCTTCGTGCATGCAGTATGTAATAAGCAAATACGTTACATACATAATTAATTATAATGTCAGTTATATATGGTGTTCATTGGGCAAAACGATCCAAAAATATTCAGCTTAGACTGAAGAAATGGTTATCCTTTCTTTTTCAGTATTATTTGGCCATGAAACAAACGCCTGAGTCATATACAACCCGTATATACAATGATGTGGTGTTGAAATGTATAATGCGTAGGATATGATGCTTTTTTTTTTTTTAATTTCAACACGCCCAATGTACCCGTAAAATTGTAATAAATAAATAATGGTCAGGTTTTTTAAATATTCAATCAGAACTGGACAATCTATACAAAATTTGCAATCGATCATTGAAAACGTAATCTTTCTAGAGCCTGTAGTTTCCGAGATCTCAGTGTCGAAAGGATTGACCACAAACATATAGTTTAAAAGAACTCCAAAGATGGTAGCACAATTCATTTGCATTGATTTTGGAGAAGGCTTATTAAAATATAAAGTCTTTGAACAATAGCTTTAAAACATAAACTTTATAAAAAAAGATGTATTTAAATAATAATTTATTAAAAGTACACATACTTTAAAATATTGTCTTTGTTAAACGTGAAATCACAAATAACCGTAAGTCAAAGGTTTGAAATGCAAAGTTAGAGGTTGAAGTTCAGGCGTTTTTGTAGCTTTTGTAGCATTTTAATAGATAGATGGATGAAAAGCGTAGTGCAGACAGATTTTGTTATGTTTTTAACTTTAAAGTGTGGAAGGGAATGTTTTTCCTTATAGGGAAAGAAACAAAGGCGGGAAGAAAAAAGGGTGGGAGTTGCAATTGTTATAATAAGATGGCTATATATATATATCTCGAAATCCTTTAAGATTAGAGATTTTTTTTTTCTTTTTTGAATTTCTCGATTGATTTTCTATTTCTTGTAGTCGCACTGAATGATCACAGTGTTCATAGTTTGAGGGAAATTTCCATAATCTAGGGAAATTTCATAGGTAAATTCAGGAAAGAGTTTTTTTTTTTTTTAACGATAAAACTTGAAAATCCAGGGAAATTCTCTAGCTGACTGATAAATGTTTAGTTTTCTTTGTTCTTCAGAAATAAACCATACAATAGCAGTTTTGTTTGTGTATGTGTCAGTGGAGGATGCACGGGGGGGGGGGGATCGGAAACTTTCTTATTTTATACATATAAATAAAACCCATCCCAGAGTTTGGAGCTCTTAAAAGTAGCTCTAAGTAACACTATAACAACTCACCGCCCCCCTCCAGAAGTCCGTCCCTGGTATGTGTATGTGTATGTGTGTATGTATGTGTGTGTGTATATATATATATATGTCCAAAGTAGCATAATTTGCACCTTTTGTTGTCTCAGTGTTTTTTTTTTAAATAAAAACAATTGAAGGAAAAGTAAAAGAAAAGTAGAAGAAAATAACAAACATGATTGGCACTTCCTTTGATATAGATAAATTAATCTTATCATATAACTTCTGTCATACTAATTAGATACTCAACAAACTAGGGGGGGAAGAGAAAATGCTCCTAAACAAAGATGTCTTAGAATATTCCGTGAAAGTTTTCAATACCGGATTTTCCGACCATGAAGCTCAAATTTTTACTATTCTAAATGTAACCAGTAGCAATATTAATAGAATATCGAAAACTATCACTAAAAGAAATTTTAGCGCAGACAATGTGGTCTACTTCAACTATCTCTTAAGCGGTGAAACATGGGAGGAGATCTACAAGCAAACTACAGTAGATAAAGCCTGGGAATATTTCCTTAACATATATAGTAACTATTTTAATGCAGCATTCCCGACTACCACTCGTAAAATTTACACACATAAGACAAAGTCGTGGATAACTTCAGGAATAAAGAAATCCAGCAAAACAATTAGAGAGTTGACACAAAGAGTCAAACAAGAGTTATCGAACCCGGAACTTAATAGATATTACGCGAATTACAAGCGCATATATAGACGTGTAATAAAAATGGCTAAAAGAATGGAATATGACAAACAAATTGAGCATTCAAAAAATAAATCAAAAACACTTTGGAAAATAGTAAAGAGTGAAACAAACAGTAAAGCATCTTCTAGGGAGATAGGAAACATTGAATTGAATCATGTAGATACTAAAATAACTGACCCAGTATTAGTTGCTAATATTATGAACAACTATTTTACTGAAATCGGAAATAAAAGTGTAACGGGTACTAAATTCGAAAAAAAATCTACGGAAGATAGGCTACAAAAAACGATGTTCCTTCAGCCAGTGATACCTAACGAAGTTGCTCAAATAATTTCAAAGCAAAAAGACAAATGGTCAGTAGGTTTTGATAACATTCCAATGACAATAGTGAAGAAAAGTTCCGCTTATATAGAGGAACCTTTGACATATCTTATAAACCTTTCCTTTTCATCAGGACAGTTTCCTCAAAAATTAAAATTAGCACGAATTAAACCAATTCATAAAAAAGATGATAGGTATAAGGTAGAAAACTATAGACCCATTGCCTTACTTTCGCCCTTCTCAAAAATCATTGAATCAACTATGCAAAAACGTATAGTAAGCTTCTTGGAAAAATATAATATAATAGATATTGCTCAAAATCTTTTCCAACGCAAAAAGTCAACTGAGACGGCGATATTTAATTATCTCGATTATATTCGGGATGCATTAGACGACAGGAAAAAATGTACTGGCATTTTTCTTGACTTAACTAAGGCATTCGACCTTGTTTCGCATCAAATACTCCTCGAAAAACTAAACAATATCGGTGTAAGAGGAGTTGTAAATAAATGGTTCCAAAGCTATTTAGAAGATAGAAATCAAGCCGTAGAAATTGATTACACGGATCAGCGGGGTACAAGTTTCAAATATACCTCTGACATCAAACCAATAAAATGCGGGGTGCCACAAGGCTCTATTTTAGGTCCTACTCTCTTTATAATTTTCATCAATGATTTTCCAGCTTACATAAAAACAGCCAAACCAACCATGTTTGCTGACGATACAAGTCTAGCCATTACTGAATACACTGACAGTAAAATGAAAGTTAGTATCGAACAAACAATAGAAGAATTAAACTCATGGCTTGAAAATAATAAATTAAAATTAAATACCGATAAAACTACAGTAATAAACTTTCATCACTCTCGAAATACACATGTAAATAATCCTATCATATCTATTAAAAATAAATTTATAGATAACGTTAAAGCAACGAAATTTCTAGGACTCTGGGTAAGTGATACACTAACGTGGGATAGGCACGTATCTGTACTCCAAAAGAAACTTTGTAAAGTGCACTATGCCTTAAAAAGTGTGAAGACATCATTCAACATATCAGCCTTAAAAGTAATTTATCATAGTCAGTTTGAGAGTCTACTTACGTATGGAATAGTACACTGGGGAAACGCAGCAGAAAGTAAGACAATTTTTAAGATTCAAAAAAGAGTACTGAGAACAATGAAAGGTACAAAATCAAGAGTATCATGCAAAAGAATATTCCGTGAGCTTAAAATTCTCCCACTGCCTTGCCTTTATATATTACGAACGGCAATCTTTATAAGAAAATACCTGAAACCGTCTCTTAAATGCAACAGTGACATTCACACATACAATACCAGAAACAAAAGCGATTTTGCAATTCCCATTCATAATACAGCACTTTACCAAAAAGGTCCAAAATATACAGGAATACAAATTTATAATAGCTTACCCATCAACATAAAAAACTCAGAATCTGATCACCTCTTTAAACAAAGACTAACAAAGTACCTACAAGAGCACTGCTTTTATACTGTCTCGGAATTTTATAAACATGCTCAAGCTAGAAACTTGTAGTTGTATGAATCAATAGTAAGGTATTTTATTTTATTATTACATGAATAGTCATATTTATTTATATATTATTATAATCAAATATATTGAATACGTGTTTCCTAAATACTAAATGAAGATAGCATAATGTAAAGAAAAAAACTATAGATTCTCGCACTATGAATAAAATCAGGTAGATGAATAGATAAGGTATGGTATTTCTATGTACATATATGTATCATGTTGTAAGACTAAGTGATGTATAAGGTAGTATAGTAGTAGTTTATTATATAGACAATAATAGAATTTGACATGTTCTATACCGCATGTACAAATGTACAATACTGTGGTCTCTTGAACGCAAAATAAATAAATAAATAAATAAATGTGTCAGTTGAGGGAAATTTTCTCATCGATTTAATTTGATTTTGAGTTTAACTTCTCGTTCAGCAGCGAGGCTATATGAAACGTGGACCTACTGATGAACGTGGAATCCGAACCACATGAGCTCCGCCGGGAATCGAACCCGGGTCTCCCACGCCAAAGGCGCGTACGTTAACCGTTTAGCCACGAGAAATCTCGGAAATTTTCTCATGGAAACCTACGAACATTAATCACAATTAACCAGGGTTGGCAAAAAAAAGAAGTTTTTTTAAGGTTGTTGTAAAGAGACAAGTTTTGCCGATAGATGTCACTACAGTCTTCGTATCCCTCTCATGTATTTTTTACCTTTCACGAAAATTCATGGTTTCTGTTACAAATTTGAACCTAGAAACTCCAAATTTTTAGAGAAGGAACTTCATAACATATCAAATACAAGAATCCGTGTCGATTTTTAATTTAGAATTTTCTTCAGTGTTGAAATGGCTTGATTGTTGAAATGGACATCCAAACCTTTAACAATATAACTGTTTGAAGAATGAAGAAAGTTCTAAATAAAAAATCAGCACGGATTGTTGCCTTCGATAGATTATAAAGTTCCTTCTCTAAAAATTTGGGGTCTCTAGGTTGAAATCTGTAAGAGAAATCGTGAATTTTCGTGGAAGATAAAAAATACATGAGAGAGATACGAAGATTGTTGTGACATCTATCGGCATAACTTGTCCCTTTAAACCATCCTTAAAGAAACCAAAAAATTCGTTTTTTTGTTTAAACCAGTTTTTTTTTTTTGTTTGTTTAAATAATTTGCTCTGTGTATTTATATTACATATGAACAGAAATAAGTTTGTTTCGCCTTATTGTTATTATGCAACAACCGCGTTATGCTGGAAGAGGTCACAATAGCTTGAAGCGGAATCCAAACCGCTTGTCGGCTTACATCCGAGAAAAATTGTTCTCCTTTTGGACTTGGAACAGCAGAATGTAAGTTCCACCCACTTCACTCCAACACCAATAGTATATTCGCTTATTCGGAAATCGGGTAGGTCCCGTTTCAAGTTGGGTGGTCCGGTCAGTAAATTTCTTAAATCGGGAAACCCCTGCCTTAGCCACCGGAAAATCCTGTTATTACTTTAAATTCAAAGCAATAACAGGAAAATTCCGTTATTGCCTTGCATATAAAATTTTACGGTCAATGTATCATAATCAGTACGCTAAAACTGAGGTATTAAACTAAATTCAGTATGTCCATATTATTCAATAAAATTAAAACTGAAAGTCCAATCCAAGCTAATGTTGGAAGCTATGTAGACAGTGGATAAATTTTGCCAATTTCTATCAATATATTTAAGCAACCTTGGCTTCTTTATAAAACAGGTATTCAAGCAAGCAGAAATATACAATTTGGTTTCATTTCGTATGTTTAGGCTTAACATTCTTATGTAATACCGAGGTTATTGAGGAAAAGTATTTCGCTTAAAGTGACATCCGAATCGCTACTTGGTTTACACTTGAAAAGAGGATTGTGGTTCTAGCGACAATTGAACATGAGACGCCTTGATCACAAGGTAAAAAGGAGATAAAACTACATAATAAAAGACAGATTCTGACCAAAGCATATATAATCTAATAAATAATAACGTTACAGTTTCGGGGAAATATATTTACCTTCATCAGACACATTATCTGATGTATAATGATGTATAATGTGTCTGATGAAGACACATATATTTTGCCGAAACTGTAACGCTATTATTTATTAAATTATATAGTCTTTGGTCAGAATTTGTCTTTTATTGTATACAAGAAGTTACAAAGCTAAAATGAGTAAGTGGTATTCAGAAATAAAACTAATGCAAATGGTTTGATATGTGGAAACGTCACCATGAAGTTTGCACAATTTAAAGCATTTTTCGTTTTTTTTTTAATTAAACTTTTTTTTTTTTTTTTTAAAAAAAAAAGAAGCTGTTGGTTTAAACCAGCCGACTCTGCAATTAACACACACTATAATAACACAACATTTACACTGAAACTACAACTAGAGATAAAAAGAAACTAGAAAAAGTACCTAAAGTGAAATGGTGTTTCCATTCCGTATTACACCAGGAAGTTTTCTTGTTTACTGACAGAATTCTATGTATTGTTTTCCTTTCGAAGGGATCCTGTCTCTCGCCAACAATATTTAATATCTATCTAAAAGATATAACAGGGTGTCTATCTAGTCATGAAAAAGTCACGAAATCAGAAAACGGTCATGAAAGTCAAGAAATTTAGCTTTTAGGTCACGTTTTTTAATGGAGAAATATGGTATAGACTGGAAAAGTTTGTTCTATAAAACGTCAAAATTCACCACCAAAAATGTCTAATTTCGGCTTTGCACGTTTCTATCGCATGCATAAAAATTTGGCTCAATTCGCACCCAAATTCGCTCTTCAGAATGTTACTAAATTTTATGGTTTGGGAAAGAAAAGATCATTAAAAAGTCACGAAATTTCATTTTGGAATTTGAATAGACACCCTGTATAATGCAAAAGAGCCTCGGTATTTCGATAGGAGGTAGAATGATTAGGGGTACATGGTTTGCAGATGATATCGCTCTTGTTGCGGAATCTGAAGACAAAATCAATAGGATGTTAGAAAAGTTCAGGAAGGGCTGTGAAGAATATGGGATGAAAATAAATGTGAGAAAGACCATAGCCATAGTGGTTGAAACGAAACCGTCGGTGTGAGATATCAGGGTGTGTATCGGTCACGAAAGTCATGAAAAAGACACGAAATCAGAAAACGGTCATGAAAGTCAATAAAAAGTCACAAAATTTAGCTTTTGGGTCACGAATTTTTTTTTTTATCTGTACAAATATAAGTATAGACAGGAAAATTTTGTTCTATAAAACGTCAAAATTCACCACAAAAATATCTCTGATCGGCTTTAAATACTAACAAATCGCCAGCAAAGTCCGCTCCTATCGCATGCATGGAAATTCGGCCCAGATCGCACCAAATTCGCTCTTGAGAATGTTACTAAATTTTATGGTTTAGGAAAGAAAAGGTCATGAAAGTGTCACGAAATTTCATTTTGGAATTTTAGTAGACACCCTGGATATAGAAGTAGGAAGGGTGAAAATAAGTATCTGGTTTTCGATACCTGGGTAGTATTATTAATGATGATATAAAGTGTGAACGTGAAATAAAAGCAAGGATAGGGATGGCGAAAGAAGCCTTTAGGAGGAAGAAAGTACTATTTTGTAGGACCTTGAATAAAGAGTTGAGAAAAAGATACTCATAAAATATTTCGTGTGAAGAATTGTACTGTATGGATCAGAAACATTGACATCACACAAAAATGAAGAAAAATGGCTGGAAGTTTTCGAAATGTGGGTGTCGAGAAGAATGGAGAGAATTAGCTAAGTCGAGCGGAAAACGTATGAGCGGATGGTCGAAATGGTGGAAGAGAAAAGAACAATTTTAAATATTATTAAGAACAGGAAGAGAAACTGGTTGGGACATTGGCTGGAAAGAACTGTATCATGAGGGAGGGGCTAGAGGGTATAGTGGAAGGAAAGAGAAGGACGGGGCGAAGAAGACTACAACTAATAGACGATATCAAAACAGAGAAGTCGTATGTGCAGGCGAAGAGGTTAGCGGAAGACCGTGGAGCATGGAAGCTTCTCAGTTGCGGCAAGTGATCTGCTAATAATGGCAGAATACATATGATGGTGGTGATTATAATGGTTGTACTAATTGTAATTTTCTTTTTATCTATTCCAGACTTTGGCTTTCTTTCCTGTTATAAAGATCAATGTTGCCATACTAATGGTATGATGTCCGTTTGTCTTAGAAAAAAAAAAACACACGTTTTCTGGAATAAATAAAAAAAATCATAATTAGTGCTACCATTATAAAATAAAATACAAAACAAAACAAGGGTGCCAAAATTCAGTTTTAGACTGTTTTATAAAGGTAACCAAGAAAGTTCTGTCACTTTTTCATGCACCACCTTCGAACACATATATATGTCATCTAAGACGTACCTGGAAGATCAAAAATGTCCCCATCAGCATCGACGACCTTCTGCCAACGTTCGACGATCCCATCGTGGTAGAACATGGTGAGCCATGAAGGAAAGAAAGTATAAAGTGCATTTTGCACTTCTACTAGGAATTTGAACTGCCGTCCTCTAAGGTGATTGTCCAAGTCATGAAACAGGTGATAATCGGACGGTTCAGTGTTCGGGGAGTATGGCGGATGCAATAGTATTTCCCATCCAAGGTGTGGAATAGTGTCCTGGGTCATCCTAGCCACGTAGGGCTTAACATTGTCCTGTAACAGGAGGACCCGTTTGCGATTCAAAAGTGCTGGCTCCAGAGTTTTGAGTTTTTCTTCAACATGACTCAACTGCTGACAGTACACAGTTGCATTGATGCTCTGACCAGCTGGTAGCAGTTCCCGATGCACGATGCCGCGAGCAGTCCACCAAACACACAGGAGGACCTTCTTCTGTTGCAGTACTGATTTCGGCTGGTTTGGAACAGGGTCATGAGATACTAATGAATGATGATGGCGCTGTGGAGCTTCGTAGAGGACCCACTTCTCATCACATGTCAACACCCTGTCCAGAAATGGCTCCTTCCTCAGACGAGACAGCAAAGAAACAGGTGTCTGCTCACGTTGCCTTCTCGCCCGGAGTCAATTCATGTGGGACCCATCGACCCAACTTGTAGTGCTTCCCAAGTTGATGGAGGTATTGCCGAACCAGTTCCTCAAATGTCTGGCTATTGTTCGCCTCAATTGCTGCCTGAAGATCTTCATTTTGTACATGTGTTGGTCTTCCGGCACGTGGTACGTCTTCGAGTGTTTCTTCACCGTCCTTAAACTTGTTAAACCACCGCTGCACTGTCCGCGTAGTCATGACACCCTTACCAAAGACCTGGCATACCTTCCGCCCCGCTGCAGCGGCGTTTGACCCCAGTTTGAACTCGTACAGCCTACATGCCCTTATGACGCTCTGTGGAGGTCCCATGTTCATCCTGCCCTTACGCAAGTTTACGGTGTAACTGAACTGCCACAACCAGGTAGTATGTTGGACATACCCACGCCAACAACTGACCGCCTTATTTCCATTCGCATTCAACTTACGGTATGCGGGCCAGTTGAACACAGATAAAAAAATAAAAAAAATAAAAATAAAAAGCGACTGGTTACCTTTCACATTATAGGAAAGAAAGTAAGTTCCAAAGTTTGAATATTGTTCATAAAGAGTTTTCAGATGTAAAGAATGACTCAATTGACATTTTAGCGATGTGAGTGCACAAGGAATAAGATACTTCTACAATTTTCCAAGCCCGAAAACGTGTTTAATCAACCAACAGCTATTGGACATACGGAAATAGTCAAAGAAGTTAGGGCAAGAAGTTTGTTTGCATTAAAACTCAGAAGTGAGGAATAGGTTTGATACGAATGTACCACTGAATACTCGTCCCGATTTTTTTTCTTACTACATATTTTGGAGGACACACTACCGTAATCATGAATGGTCCTGTTAGGCCAATTATATCAGTTCAACGTCTTTCCACCTGTAAATTGGCTAAATGGCTTGTTAATTATTTTAAGTGTTTGAATATTTCCCTTATTTGTTTATTGAACAGATTCCCAGATACAGCATAATTTTGCCATTTTACACACGGAATTGTTAACAAGCAGGAAATAAAATGACAAAAAATAAATAATAACATCAATAATATCAACAAAGAATTTGGTCAGCATGCGTTTTATTGCTCTGGCAAACACCTGGTAGCTCGGAAAAATGTCCACCTACAACGATACTTGTATTTCAATTCTTACTTGTATTTGTGGGCAGAATTCACTTTTAAATTATGCACAAGCTGTTCAAGAAAGGAAGAAGAATATGAAAAAAAAAAAAAAAAGGATATAGATGTAATTTCTCTTTCAGTTGTTATACGTTGCTATTTTGTTAATATAGTAATTCGACGATGTGAAATTGGTTGTCATAGCAACATAAAATAAATAATGCATAATTGCGGATCCATCTTGTGAACTATATGTACAACTTTTAAGGTGTGTAAAAAGTTTAATGTGTTACATCCTACAATAAAAGGTGCAGTGAAACCTCTACTAACGGACACCTCTATAAAGCGGACGCCTCCCATAACGGACATATTTTGTGATCCCCAAACACTGTAATAGGAAAAAACATATTGGTAAACCTCTCTAAAGCGGACACTCTCTAGTACGGACACGAACAGTCTTTCTTGTCTTTTATAGGTATTATTTACCTCCGTATTACGGACACTTTCTCTAGAAACAAGTTGAAAAGTACAGTAAAAATACACTTTTAGTAATTCATACGTATGTCACCAAGGAAGAACATGAAGGTGTGACAACATTTTGCCTCCTCAACTGTCTCTTCAGCAACCCAGAGGAAGGTACCCTGTTTCACAACACCCTTATGTCCTTTGCTTGACTTCCACTCCCACCCAACCTGTTTCAGAAACAAAAGTGATTGACAGTTGCCCACTGTTTGGGATGACACATCATTCTACTGTCCCGCTGGAATCTCTAACCAAGCAGAAGACAAGTTTGGTATTTTTGACCACGGGTACGCATATTGTCTTAAAAAAAAAGTCATTACTGGACTGCAATTAACTCACAAATTAAAGCAACACACCGAAAACGTAGTAAGTAGCGATAAGTGTAAAGTGCAGAGAACTATAACATCTTCTTCCCATGTTGTGCCTCGAACATAGGGAATTGGATGACGCAAAATAATGCAGGAACAGTAACATTTTGGTAATATTCATAAATACGTGATTCATGCAAAAATATTTTTTCTAATTGCATATTACCTTGTTTATTAATTTACGTAAGAAAATATTGAAACCTTTCTAAGGCGGACACCTCTCTATAGCGGACAATTTTTGATTCCCCACGGTTGTCCGCTTTAGAGAGGTTTCACTGTAATATCATGATGCCGTGTGTAAATGGATTTTGTTAAATCAATAGCCTTAGTTATATATAAACTGAGGACCTTTTTTATGTCATTGTATAATTTATATGGCGCCTTGAACTATAGGACCTTTTTATTTTTATTTTTTTTTAAATAGAAAGAGAAATCCTGGGCCGTTAACTATTACATACTAAGTACTTGAGTTTCTGAATGACCCTCGTATATATAAAAATTACAGTTCGCATAATCATATCTTATACTTTACTTCTATAACTTTATTTTCATATTTTATCTCAACTTCTTAATTAATTTTATTTCAAATATTTATATACTTTAACGTCGATAATATTCAGTTTACGGCATAGATGTTATTTAATTTTAAGGTCCTTTTGTGGCCATTGATACGTAGTATAAGTTGAAGATAGCGGGCAAAACTAATTATGACATTTATATAGTTGCTCTTTTACACAAGAAAGGATCAAATATATGATATGTTCAAATAAAAGAGCTCCTTCGTGGCTAAGCGGTTAGCATGCGTGCCTTTGGCGCGGGAGACCCGGGTTCGATTCCCGGCGGGAGCTCATGTGGTTCAGATTCCACGTTAATCAGTAGGTCCACGTCTCATATAGCCTCGCTGCTGAACGGGACGTAAAACTCAAAAATCAATCAATTAATGTTGAAATAAAATATAAATTAAGATTGAAATGTTGTGACAATATTCAGAACAAAACACGATAATTAACATAATAACAAAAACTAGTGTTACGGTTTGAATAAAAGAATTTCTTATCAAGATCATAAATGTACGAATTGTTCCATTTGTTGATCCATTAAATTACCTTCATAGAATTCAAATGAAATGCAAATAACAAATAGTATTATAACGGTATTTACAGTGAAATAAAGCAAGAATCAATTGAATACAGTTTTCTCGGACGCCATAACTTTAACTTAAGTTACATGACCAATGAATTCGTTCAAGTTGCATTCAAAGTCATAAACCGGAATACAGTCTTGCGCGTTATTTACTTCTACAGTTCTTTGTTTCTTACTTTGAAAATTTGTACCATCTATGGAATTTCTACGAAATCCAATTCGAGGGAAATTAGATCTAGTGATTACATGCTGCTTAAGTGTAAGTAATCGTACTGCACTAAGATTAGATTCGGTTACGCGATTACTATTACTGCTAAGGTTAGGTTCGGTTATCTTACCGGTAAAATTAGGTTCATTCTCATTCGTTTTACTGGTGGCGAAATGTCGTGTCTCCTAACAGATTTCTACCTATTCTTTCCACAATATTCACAGTAATTTGTCCTACCACGGTTTTTGTTTCCTCTGTAATTAGGTTCGGTTACATTACCGGTAGACGTGAATCTAGCATTACTTTTTACATTGGAATCGCACTTTAATCTCACATGGATGTTTCGAATTTGGTTTCGATTTAGGTTAGTATGGTTCAGGTTAGTACGATATTGCACCATTGATAGATTTTCAAAATTTTGCAATGTTATACTTAGATGATTGAAGTCAACGCACTGCATCACGTTCTGTAAAAGCATCATCAGATTGCTTACTAACATCATTTCGGTCTTTTCATTGAATGAACATTTCAACAGTTCCAACTCAATCGACCAATCGCTACAAGAATTGGATTGAACACACGTTCTCTTTCTGAATTGCACGAATACTGGAATCAACTTTCTTCCTGCTACATGAACTAATGTCGTGTACATATCATTAAACGATTCTATTACCATTACTTCATCTCCGAGATTAGTATCATGTTGAATATACTGTGGAAACAAGCAGTCAACAGCATTCAGTAGACGAAGATGACTATAACTTTTCGCACATTGATGCATACCAAAATCTTCATTACACGCAGTATCAGTATGGCAATCAAAAACATTAGAATGAAGAGAGAAGTTAGGATAATCTAATCCAACCAATGCCGCATTATGTTTTTGCGAAAACTCAGTAAATTTCACTAATGCAAACTCAAGATCTGCATTTTCTGTTGTTTCTATGGAAGGTTCAGGTTCATTTGGAGCACACATGTTAACCTGTGATAAAATTTGTTCAATAATTGACAAATTTTCCTGTAACTCCTTACTTAGATTCGCAACTTGTGTAGAATTTTGAACAAGGTCGCTTCGTTCAATTCGTAGATTCGTCTGGTCGATTTTATTATCGAGTTGTTTCATCTGTTCCCCAATATCTTGCTTTAATTGTCCCATCTGTTGATCGATTTTACTGTCGAGTTGTTTCATTTGTTCCGTTTGTTGATCCATTCGGTCAATTCGTTCCATTTGTTGATTCATTTGATCACCAAAATCCTGCTTTAATTGTCCCATCTGTTGATCGATTTTACTATCAAGTTGGTTCATTCGTTCTATTTGTTGGTTCATTTGTTCCATTTGCTGTTTCATTTGTTCCACCAAAATCTTCTTTTAATTGTTTAATGAGATCGGCTAGGCCAGAAAAGTTCATTCCCCTGTTGTCATCAGATCCGGATGTATTTCCAATATCAGGAAGACTCATTTTGATGTTTCTGAAAACTTTTGTGCCACTCTTTAACAAAGTATACTCCGTTTTGGTATTTCTTTTAACAAAATCACTACGTAGCCTTAAAGTCAATCTGCACACCTGGAGTTTATTATTTAGGAGATTGTCTACTAAACTTCATACAAACTCCGAAAGTCCTGGCGGCAAACCACCAAATTATAAAACGAAATCACACAGTTCATATACAGGGTATATTTATATATAACTAAGGCTACTGATTTAACAAAATCAATTTGCACACGGCATCATGATATTACCTTTTATTATAGGATGTGACGCATTAAACTTTTTACACACCTTAAAAATTGTACATATAGTGTTCACAAGATGGATCCACAATTATGTATTATTTATTTTGTGTTGCTATGACAAACAATTTCACATCGTCGAATTACTATATTAACAAAATAGCAACGTATAACAACTGAAAGAGAAATTACATCTATATCCTTTTTTTTTTTTTTCTTTCTTTCTTCATATTCTTCTTCCTTTCTTGAACAGCTTGTGCATAATTTAAAAGTGAATTCTGCCCACAAATACAAGTAAGGATTGAAATACAAGTATAAATATAAGTATCGTTGTACACCTCACTAGTTAGATTGCCTAAACAAAATAGTTTCGAGGTTAAATAACAAATATGTAATTCAGTTAATGCAGATAACATTAAAATGGCTTCAATTAAAGTAGTTGACATATATCCGCCCATTCCTTTGCAATTAGTTTTTGAATCAGTTCTAACATCTTTTACAGTAAAAACCTTAGTACTCCAGAAGTGGATGAAATTGTCAATCTTCTTGAATGTTGCCTTAAATACAATATTTTCTCATTTGAAAGATATATATATCACCATTTTGAAGGTTTAGCTATGAGAAACCCCTTATCACCATTATTAGCTAATCTAGTATTTCATATGGTTGAAAGTAGAATTTTGAAAGAACGAAAACTTGATACAGTTCGATATTATAGCTAAGTTGACGATGTATTTTTCTTGTACAAGAATGATTCACAACTGGATTACTTATTAAAAGAATTAAATAATATTCACAGGAATTTGAGATTTACTGTTGAGAAAAAAAAGTAAAAAGAGACGGTAGTCTTATATACCTAGATCTTAATATAAGAAGGCATAACAACAAATTCATTACCAGTGTCCACCACAAGCCAACAACAAGTACACAGTACATTTATTACAAATCTGCACATTCAGCAGGTACCAAAGCAAACATTTGTAGGAGTTTTTTTTTCTTTTTTAACGTACCATATATCTTACTTCCTTAAAAACTGATTTACAGACAGAGATTGAATATCTGGTGGAACTGGACAGCCAGCTTTATTATTAAAAAATTGGTTTAAGTTCCGTTAAACCTGAAACCGACATAAAGGATTAAAAATGGATTGGAAAATGTACAGTGTAATAAGATGTAAGAAGTAAGGCTTGATTGCTAACCTAGTGTGTGTAATTTTCACTATTATTGTTTCTTTTACTTTTGTATTCATATATAAATGACGTGTCCGCTTCATATGCATTGTATTACAGTGCTAAATGTATGAAAAAAGGACGAAATAAATACAATACAATACAATACGATTACCTATTTTTCCTAGATTGACAACTGCGTTAAATAGAATATATACACAATACAGTTTCCGTACAGCTTTAAAACCTCTCAAAATTTTAGAAAAGAACACGCTATTACACGGATCCCAATGACAAATTGGGTATTTACGAAATAAAATGCAGTTGCCAAGAGAGTTATATAGGCAAAATGAAAACAAATTTGAAGTCCGAGTAAAGGAACATATTAGAGATTCAAAAGCGGAAAATTCGGTGTGAGGTTTATCGAAGCATTTAAAGGAAACGCAACATAGGATGGAAGTTTCAAAAGTTTTATTTGGAGCTAGAAGTGTAGGAGAGAGACTTGTTTTGGTGATTATTTACTTTAAAAAAATAAATAAATAAATTTAGATAAGGAATAGTTGAGTGTCGAATGGGAGGCGATAGTTACAAAATTTTCACAGCATTGGCATGACAATAAAAATAATAACATGAGTTGGCAACCTTGGAACAAGGAACAAGAAAGGCGCGTAAATTGAATCTGCCATATTTTAGTTTGCATCATCTTTATCTATAGATTACTGACGTACGACAACGTGTTCCCGTACACCGCAGCTCTTCCCTTGGTAAGTCCGTTCATTTTTATTCCTTGGGGGCGCGGTGGCTCAGTGGTAGAGCGTTCACCTCCGGTGCTTGGGGTCCCTGGTTCGATCCCAGCTCGCGCCGTGTGGACTTTGTGGTGGACAAACACCGTGCTCGTGGGTTTTCTCGGGGTTCTCCCGTTTCCTCCTACTTTCTTCATTCCACCATTTCATTCATTTCTGATAATCACCGTCTCCTTTAGCCTAACCGGCATAACCGTGGGACGTAAACCTTAAAGATTTCATTTCATTTTTTATTCCTTGATGTTTCTATTCTTTTTCTTCCTGTTTTTAACTTCTGTGATCAAGACTTCAGGGGAGAGTCGAAAGCTTGGAGCTCGAAAGAAAATTCAGGAATTAGAGAAATTTGTAAGTAGAGTGATAATAATAAATATTTTGCTGCCTTCGAAACACCAGCGCTTGCCAATAGTTCCAGCGAGCACTCGGCTATGAGTGTATTGCGGTGCCAAGACAGCAATGACAGACAAGCTGTCACTCGTTTCTTGTTGGCAATATGTGTGGTACCCACTTACTAAACTTGTACACTTTGCCTATTGGGTGCAGGTGAAATCTGTACTATTTCAGAAATCTGGAAGCGTTCAACAAGTGTACCACACGTTTGACTGCTGTCCTCTACTAAAACTGCCTTCAGAGGCGTAGTCATCCTGCGCCTGTGGTCGCTCACTCTGGGGTTAATCACAAAGACTAAAATCTTCAGACTTGAACTTCTAAAGCTAATACTTCGCGGTGCGTTCCCTTCACAGCATCCTCGCCTAATGTGTAACGTATTCGACGACTTGATGCAGCTGCTGAGAGGCTTACCTTAATGTCATACAGCAAACAACTGCAAATGAGCTACTTTGATGATTCCATTTCTCTTCAACACTGAACGAGCTGAGATTGCTGTCTGCGCAAACCTGCCTATACAGGGTGTTTCAAAATAACACCGACAACATTTAGGAGATGATTCCTGCCGATGACACCAAGATATGCCGAAAAGTATAGGCCAATCTAGGTGCACAAATGCTTCCTTTCGGAGTTATAGGCTGCCGAAAACATGAAAATATAAACTATAAAGGTCCATAGCTCCAAAACTATGGGACCTACCATAGTCGGGTCAAGACTTCACTTAAGAACTAGTACGTGCTCTATCCAAATACCCATGTTTCAGAATCCTGCAATACTTCCGCAACAATTTTTTATAGAGGTACTTGGTGAGTACTTCAAATTATATGTCCGTAGCCAAACTCCCTCTATAAAAATTGTTGCGCGAGTATCTTAGAGTTCTGAAACATGTATTTTTGGATAGCGCATATATTAGTTCCTAAGTGAAATCTGAACCCAACCACAGTAGATCCCACTGGTTTGGAGCTATGGACTTTTAAAGTTTATTTTTTTCATGTTTTCGGCAGCCTATAACTCCGAAAGGAAGCATTTGTGCACCCAGATTGGTCTATACTTTTGGTCTTGTCTTGGTATCAGGAGTCATCTTCCAAACGTTGTCGGTGTTGTTTTGAAATACCCTGTAGTGGCGCAGGTCAATGGTCATACTAGTCTCCAATCGCTTTTCCGGCGCGTAAGTCACCTTATTTCCTCTCTAAGCGCTTCATCAAATAGACTTTTGCTTGCTCTTCAGCTTCCACAGATACGTGTTATAAACTTGTATTAGTATTAGCTTAAATTATACTGAGTGCTCACTGAATTGCGACCACCTTCCTAATACTTTCTTGGTCCATCTTTTGCCAGATGATGACCTGGACAAGGCGTGTCATAGATTCTTGTGGCTGCTGATATGTTTCCACGGGGATCTGACACCATATATTTCTGATGGTATTCCACAATGAGACCACAGATGTTGATGCAGGAGTCACGGTACGAAGAACTCGTTCCATAACATCCCATAAATGTTCCGTAGGATTAAGATCCGGTGAGTTAGGGGGACAATTCATATGCTGTGGAATGTTCCTTAAGCCAAGCAAGTACAGTCCCGGCTTGTTGCCATCGTGCATTGTCCTAGAAAATGCCATCTTCGTGCGTTTAGAAGTTTAGCATTGTAGGGTGTACGTGTCCTGCAGATACACAACGGATGCCACACTGTGGTTCATGCACACCAACGATCCCAGTGCATGCAAACAGAAGCGTCCCCAAACCATATAGCCACCCCAATGTGCCTGTGCAGTACGCAACATGCACTAGGGATCCATAGCTTCGTGCTTTTGGCACCACACATGCACATGCCCATTCGAGTGGCGTAGCACAAACCGTGATTTATGGGACCAACACAGCCTTTTGCAATCACCTGCTGTCTAATTAGCGTGTTCCTATGTCCAAGCGGTGACGAATCGTAAGGAGTGGTTCGTTTGCTGTGGAACTTCATGCGTTCCCTTGAATTGCGTGGGATATGAGTATTGTGGATCCAGCATTGTATTGGTCACGTAATTCCCGGACACTGATGGTTCGTTTCGCTTTCACGAGCTGTCTGATTCAACGCTCGCTGCACGTTTTTTTTAACTTCCGTGCGCCCCTGCAATTCCGTCTCTTGGAGACCGTTACCCCATTTTCTTCCCACTCCTTGTACGCCTTCTCTACACAGGAACGGGCGCATCCGACGAATATGCTGTCTGGGTTATTGACGCACATATTGCCCGGGTATCCACAATCATGCCCTATTGGAATGCGAATAAATCCCATTGTTACAGTATGCTGTCCGCCAACATATAGTTTCAAGTATGTTCTTTCTTTGCAATACTACCAGTGTCGGGGTGGTCAGGTAATCAGCTCGATTGTTGGCTACCACTTTCTTCTGTAGAGGGCTGGTTGCAGTTCAGTGAGCACTCAGTGTATAACGTACGTGATTTTTTCATAATTCTAACTACAGTATATATAATTTTTAATTTACATTTTCTAATTTGATTGTCTATAGTTTAAAATCGCAAGAAGCCCGGTGAATATTCGGCGTGAAAAATAAAATAAAGGAAAACTACTAATATTATCTTCTCATTGCTTTTCACAGAGAAACAGACGCAAATGCCTTGAACTCAGTGAAGAAAAAAAATTAAGTTTTCATTGAAAAAGGAATAAGAAAATGTTTAAAGATGTTCTCCGATTCTTCAGTTGACGTGAAGAGGAGCATTTTACAAATTAATTTTATAAAATATTGTGCCTTTCTTCGTCTTTGGAGTGAATAAAATTTCATGACATGGCTATGTAGTTGTGTCTGAGAAAGTGTAGTGGGTTTTTAAAAGTAAGATTGCACAACAAAGGGTATAATTTACGGAAATGATTACCGATAAGCCAATATACCTCAATATTGTTAACGCCGATGTTAGGTCTACGTTCTCTGTAGAGGAAGTCTGTAGGAGGAATAAATTACACATACAGTTTCCACTTGTTGCTAAAATAGATGGAAATTTGAGACTGTGGTTTAAGAATAACTATGAAAGAAATATGTATATTAGCAAAATACCGCCTACGAAATTTGGTCGGAATGCAAAATATGAAGTACCAACCCTTGTATATTCTTGTGTCATTAAAAACATTCTCAAAGCAGATTCTGCCGAGAAAATAGAATCCAAGTTACGAGAAAGGGGTATTCATTTCGAGAAAGTAACGATAGCGTATAGAGACGTGTTACTGTACAGTAGTTTCAGAGAGATTAAGAACTTAGTTCAGAATGGTATTTACATAAATGATAAGAAATACTTGGTATATTATAACAAACGGTATGAAGCATGCTCAAGATGTCAACAATTTGGACATGTGATTGTGGAATGTAGAAGTACATCCCCACTGTGTAGAATTTGTGGTCGGTGTATGCTGACAGATATTTGTACACATCATAATTTTCACATGCAGTCATATTGTTCCATCTGTAACGTAACAAGTCATAATACTGGGTCAATTTATTGCCCAAAGTATCCGAGAGAAACGAAACCTTTACCATTTATTGTTCATGTAGTACCCAAAACTCAAAGGTCTGAAGAAAAATCTGCATTAAGACACTCGGATAAAAAATGTACTGATAATTTTACTAGGACGTCATCTGTGATAATGAATTCAAACAGAGGAAGCTCAAAGAGTCAAAATTTTGCAGAGGAAGATAATTTGGATTCTAAGAGTAAAGGCAAAGATGAACTGATCACAACTGATAAAATGAAAGTTGAGAATCCTAAAAGTAAAAGCAAATATGAACTGATAACAGCTGATAAACTGAAAGTTGAAGATCCTAAAAGTAAAAGCAAAGATGAACTGATAACAGCTGATAAACTGAAAGTTGAAGATCCTAAAAGTAAAAGCAAATATAAACTGATAACAGCTGATAAACTGCAAGTTGAAGATCCTAAAAGTAAAAGCAAATATAAACTGATAACAGCTGATAAACTGAAAGTTGAGGATCCTAAAAGTACAGGCAAAAATGAACTGATAACAGCTGATAAATTGAAAGTTGAAGATCCTAAAAGTAAAAGCAAAGATGAACTGATAACAGCTGATAAACTGAAAGTTGAAGATCCTAAAAGTAAAAGCGAAGATGAACTGATAACAGCTGATAAATTGAAAGTTGAAGATCCTAAAAGTAAAAGCAAAGATGAACTGATAACAGCTGATAAACTGAAAGTTGAAGATCCTAAAAGTAAAAGCAAAGATGAACTGATAACAGCTGATAAACTGAAAGTTGAAGATTCTAAAAGTACAGACAAATATGAACAGATAACGAGCGAAATAAGCATCGAATCAACTGTTGGGAAAACTACGAACGACTCGCAAAGTGACATTAGTCAACTAGAAACAAATCGACAAGTTGGTCAGAGAAACGAAATGTTATCATGTGAAAGCATGGAAAGTGAAGAAATTCGCATTAAAAATATTGAATTGATAAAGAAAAGGAAAGAAAATGCAAGTGATTATGATCTTGATAATTCACAGATATCTAAGCGCAGACGTTTAATTCCAGATAATGAAATTTCCGAAACTTTGGGTATTGAAGGAAATAATATGTCGATCATAAGTTGTAAACTCAGCAACAGAAGTCAGCAATACAACTCAACTGAGGATATAATCTGCAAGAAAGATGACAAACTGATAGAAGTTACGCATTTAAAGTGTGATGAGAGTATTAATGCGTGCATGACCAATGTCGGCGTCCAAACTGTTGTATTAGTAAAAACAGCAAAAGTTCAAACAATAGCATTTGCAGACAACGTTTCGAGCAACAAAGAAACAAAGAATACTCCCTGTAAAATTAGTGATCTTGAAAAGAAAAACAAATACACACAAACTTCGAGATCTCTTTGCACGAATATAAATCCCAAGAAACCGGAGACGAAGAATGTAGCTTGCCAAATTCCTGATGGAACATTTCAAGTAAAGAGGGATACTGTGAATTCTGTTGAATCAAAATGTGACTGTACTCTTAGGCTGAGTTCTAAGAATCTTCTTGAAGATGTTGTTCACGACAAGTTGTTAGTTTGGGCCGAACATATGGCCAGATTTACAGCTTCTCTTCTGGAAGAATGTAATCCAGAAAGGATGAATGGACCAAACAGCAGATCATCTATCAATGGTAAATATAAAGCAACTGTCCAAAGAAGATTGCCAGATTTAAAGAAAAACCTTTTGAGAGAGTTAAAAACGATTGGGTTGCAAAGAACAAACAATACTCCCTGTAAAATTAGTAATCTTGAAAAGAGAAACAAATACACACTAAGTACAGGACATTAACTCTGATGATAATCACAAGACAGATAAAGTCACTGATAATTTAATGAGAAGTAATCGTTGATATGATGATAATCTAATTTGTAATCAAGCTGCAGTAATTGTTGATTATTTGATCTGATTTTGTGTTTAGCGTCCCTTTCAGAAGCGAGGCTATATGAGACGTGGTCCTACAGTTTAACGTGGGATCTGAACCACATGAGCTCTCGCCGGGAATCCAACCCGGGTCCCTCAGGCTAAAGGCATACGCTAATCGCTTAGCCACGAGAGTGCCCGAATTGTTGATTATTACCAACCAAGAAATATAGTCATGATCATTTAACACGATTGTGTTCAGTGCCTTTCTGGCCATTTATTTTCTAAGAAGATAGTACAAAATGAGTTACAATTTCAGTGTTATATTGTATAATATTTATATACCGTTGTTGAAAGCACGATCTTAAAGTGAAATATTTAAAGTTGGAAGGAAATATAAGTGACTGTGCAATCAATAAGTAGGGAACAAATAGAGACAATATAATGAAACGTTAACGGTTCTTAATAAGTGAGGAGCAAATAGACACGATGTAATGGTATTTTAATGGTTCTTAATAAGTAGAGAACAAGTAGAGACGATGAAATGAAATTTTTAGCAATTCTGAATAAGTGGGGAACAAAATGTAATAAAATTTTAACGGTTCTTAATAAGTGGGGAACAAATAGAAATAATGTAATGAAATTTTAACGGTTCTTAATAAGTGGAGAAAAGATAGAGACGATGTAATGAAATTTTAAGCGTTCTTAATAACTGGTGAACAAATAGAAATGATGTAATAAAATTTTAAGGGTTCTTAATAAGTGGAAAAAGGATAGAGAAGATGTAATGAAATTTTAAGCGTTCTTAATAACTTGTGAACAAATAGAAATGATGTAATAAAATTTTAAGGGTTCTTAATAAGTGGAGAAAGGATAGAGACGATGTAATGAAATTTTAAGCGTTCTTAATAACTGGTGAACAAATAGAAATGATGTAATAAAATTTTAAGGGTTCTTAATAAGTGGGGAAAAGATAGAGACGATGTAATGAAATTTTAACGGTTCTTAATAAGTGGGGAACAAATAGAAATGATGTAATGAAATTTTAACGGTACTTAATAAGTGGAGAAAGAATAGAGACGATGCAATGAAATTTTAACGGTTCCTAATAAGTGGGGAAAGGATAGAGACGATGTAATGAAATTTTAAGGGTTCTTAATAAGTGGAGAAAGGATAGAGACGATGTAATGAAATTTTAACGGTTCTTAATAAGTGGGAAACAAATAGAAATGATGTAATGAAATTTTAACGGTTCTTAATAAGCGAGGAAAGAATAGAAACGATATAATGAAATTTTAACGGTTCTTAATAAGTGGGGTACAAATATAAATGATGTAATGAAATTTTAACGGTACTTAATAAGTGAGGAAAGAATAGAGACGATGTAATGAAATTTTAAGGGTTCTTAATAAGTGGAGAAAGGATAGAGACGATGTAATGAAATTTTAACGGTTCTTAATAAGTGAAGAACAAATAGATATGATGTAATGAAATTTTAACGGTTCTTGATAAGTGGGGAGAAACAGATACGATATCGTGAAATTTTAACTTGTAAATAAGCTTTTCAGTAATTTTATCACGTATTTCCGTACAAATATGTACAAATTTCTTCTGAAGAAAATATTGTATGTTTAATCCCTTGCGTTCCAGTGACATCTATTGGATGTCATAAAATACTCCGTTGCAAAATACCAGTGACATCCATGTGGATATCATGAAAATGTATCCTTTATTAAGGATCGTATGAATCCTGGAGATGATGAAATTTTTTAGTGGATGCAAGGCATGAGTTAGTTCTACTATTTCTCGTTAGGTGACAGCATCTTACTGACAGAAAAGACAAAAAAATCTCTCAGTAGATGACAGGCCTAAGGGAGCCATGTGTTTGTTTTGATTATAAACAAATTGGCAACACATGTGTTCAATTACGTCTCACTTGTGTTTGTTTTCACGATAAACAATTTGTAACTTCGATATCGTATCTGGAGATCGAAAGAAAGAAACTTTGTCTTTGATCTTCGGTCAGTGTTGCCAACCTGGAGCAGCATAAAATCCCTTCAGAACATCTAAACTCGAAAGAAAGAAATTTTGTCTTTGATCTTCGGTCACTGTTGCCAACCTGAAGCAACATAAAATTCCTTCAGAACGTCTAAACTCGAAAGAAAGAAACTATATTTGATCTTCGGTCAGTGTTGCCAACCTGAAGCAGCATAAAATCCCTTCAGAACATCTAAACTTCCCTTTTTCCTCCAAATGTTCCACGTTGCAAATGCTTATTTTTTAAATCAGTAATGTGAATGCTCTCCTTACGCTTGCACAATAACTATGTCCTATATAACTATCTACATAGTCTTTTAACAGTAAACGAAAACCTGGTATTACAGCACGCACATAGGAAAATGATACCTGGAACGCAAGGGGTTAATGTATATAATGTTTACATAATTTTTGATGTAATAACGTAGGTACAATTATATATTATTTTATTGGAAATAGTGTTTTATATATGTGTGTACGTTGAATCATTTAAAGAATAACAATAAATTTTGACCTAATGTTGCATTATACAGCATTTTACATGAAAAATATCGTGAAGATAAATAATTGATAATTAGACTTTCGTAAGTCGTATAAGCGTAATTGAGATAGTGATAAAATAAAGCATCAATATAAAGGTTTTTGAAAATACCTTTTTGAGAAAACCGTTCTGATTTTATACTATGTTTATTTATGATATAAGATGGTTATTTACTTTAATTAGTTATTTACTTTATACAACATCAGAAACTACTTTAAACTTATATACTTAGTTAAATTTGTTTGACCAAAACGAGAATTTCAGTTACGAAAAATAATAATAAAATCCATGTATTGTAATCACATAGAAACCACACAAATATAGTAGTAATATGAGAAAGTAATTCACCTATTTTTGTATCTCATAGATTTTGTCCATTCTATTTTGCATACAATCACATTTCTCTAATATATACGAGGGTCATCCAGAAAGTAAAGAACGTTTTGGCATGGTTAAATAAAACCAAAGGTTATCAGCACAAAACTTTATTTACAAAGCCATAGGACCTTAATATACTTTTCTGTGAAATCGCCATAGTTATCAAGACACGTGTTATAACGTGAGACCAGTTTTATAATGCCGATATTATACTCATCTGCCGCTAAAGATTTGAGCTAGTTTGTTCTGCTTGCTTGAGTTCCTCATCGTTTGAGAATTGTTTTCCACCCAAAAATTCCTTAGGTTTCGGGAATAAGTGAAAATCACTTGGTTTTCCTGAACTGTTTCTTCGATTTATTCTTTCAGTTCTTCCGTGACAAGTGATAGCCTTCCACTCTGTTCTTCATCGTGCACGCTGGTCTTTCCTTGATTAAATATAATACACCATTTCCTCAGTGATGACTCGTTCATTGCACTATCACGATAAACATTCTTTAGTTACCTATAAATTTCGATAGGCTTAACTTTTTGCGCGTTTAGAAAACGAATGACACCTCGTACTTCACATTTGGCGGGATTTTCGATTGGCGCCGCCATTTTGAGTCGGTGCAAAAACAAGTGGCGTGGCTGCATAGCATTGGGACTCGGCTTACACTGAGGTGAAGGAAGGAGCTAACTGCCGCGCACGCGATCGCAGTGGTCGGGAGTCGGCGCCGCGCGCGATGCGCAATTGTTCTTTACTTTCTCGACGCTCCTCGTATATATCACTGAGTTATATAACATTTAGAACGAGTGGTCAAACAAAAATGTATCAAAACAGCTAAATTTTTGCTTGTTGTGCATTTATTTTGTTTCTTTGTCAGTTTCATGATTGTAAATGGAGTGCACATCTGTTCTTTGTTGCCGAGTTCTATATAAAGCACGTTAACAGAAGCTTTGTGTGTGGAATCATACATTGCCTACCAGTATTATTATTATTATTACCATTCAACTAAGTGAGCAACGCTCTTATACATTCAGCTTACGTTTTGTTCGTCGCTTGACTCGAGAATAGGACTGAAAAGCTAATGATACCCAAATTTGCAGGTGCCCAGTTCCAGGCCAGCGTTGGTCTTCAGGTCGATTCTTAGTGTGGGTGCGTGCTTTTGGATACAAACACAAGTAAAAGTGTCTCAGATCTCACTTCAAGTAATAGGTCCTGTCGAATTTAGTCTCGGTGTTGAAAAGTAACGTTAAACCCCAATCAATTCAACAATTCAAATTTGACAATCATAGTGAACATTAGTGACAAGGTTATAAATAAATACCTGTCGTAATATTTTCCTTATTTTATTTTATTTATTTATTTATTTATTTATTTATTTATTTGCCCAAACGCTTAATTTATGGATAAATATTTCTCCCTTAATGGCGTTCTTCACTTTTATTTGCCTAAAAGCTTTATTTATAAATAAGTGTTTCTCTCTTAATAGAGTCTACTTTTAGTTATCCAAAAGATTTGTTTATGAATAAATGCTCCTCAAATAATTAATATTTTTCCGACCCAAGTTTATACTTATTTACTAAAATTAAAACAAGTCGTAACAGTTTCTTGATCTTGATCTTGAACCCAGCCGTTGTTTTTTGTTTTTTATTATGAGGCAGCCTTGAGCTAAAGTATTTCCAGCCTTAGAACAAAGTAGGCGTAAACAAAGCGAAATGTATTACTCCGCGGCTCTCACGTGCTTCAGCAGCGAGAGACGTGAACAGCAAGATCGTCTGCTTACTTACTGTCGTCCCATAATTTCCAGACTATAAGGCTACTGGTAAAGAATTAACGGATTGACACTGACTACTGCTATGTTGGAGATATATATAGTTTCTCAAATCTTTATATAAACGAGATTGTCTCTATTCCTGTTGTCCTCTTTTGTGTTTTATAACACGAAACGAAAATGGATTATTGTCACACATCGTCGCCATGAAACTCTGCATTCTATAATAATTTTAAATGAGTGGGGAAGGCGCGTGAACGCATATGCATGCGCAGTAAATACTATATGTCCAGATACGGGTGAGGTTGAAACTAAGCTACTCTGTTGTTAAATATTATATATATTGCGCTTATCATCACAAGATGTAGGATAAATTCAGATATTTTTATTTGAAATTATTATTTTAGTAGGGATTAGATTGCAGTAGGATACTAATGCACTGAGACCAACTACCAATCACTGGTCATCGACAAACTGGTAGTCAGGTGGGTTTGTTTACATCTACTTTTTTCTAAGGCTGGAAAGAGAATAGGACCTCTATTACACTTCATTTGTTGTACGAGGGGCGTCCGATAAGTTACTTACCTAGACAGGAAGGGAGGGGCGGAGCGTAATGGCGCCTCACGCACGCCAAGGCCATTGTGGGGAACTCAGCTGCACAATATGAGGTCAGTCGGAGCAACTTAATGGCCTTGAGCAAAGCGTTTGTGTTACGTCGCGTAGCCAATGCTTGTGTGACGCCGCGAATATTGAATTTGCAGTAGTTGGAGCATCGCTCGGTCATCAAGTTTCTTACTAAAGAAGGGAAGGGACCAAAGGGATTATCGGACAACGAGATCTAACAGGGTGTCTATCGGTCACGAAAGTCACGAATAAGTCACGAAATCAGAAAATGGTCATGAAAGTCACGAAGAAGTCACGAAATTTAGCTTTTGAGTCACGATTTTTTTAACTGTTCAAATGTAAGTACAGATTGGAAAATTTTGTTCTATAAAACGTCAAAGTTCACCAGCAAAAATGCCTATGATCAGCTTTAGACGCTACCAAATCGCAAGCAAAGTACGTTTCTATCGCATGGATGAAAATTCGGCCTAGTTCGCACCCAAATTCGCTCTTGAAAATTTTAGGGAATTTTATGATTTGGTAAAGAAAAGGTCACGAAAAAGTCACGAAATTTCACTTTAGGATTTTAGTAGACACCCTGTCTGTTTTCCACTGGTTTGCAGGCCATAACAAAGAATGTTTTTCTCTGGGACTTCTTCGCTTCGCACAAAGTGGCGACGATGCATAGACTTCAATGTGAACTACATCGAAAAACTGATGACCAGGTGAGCCTATCGGCATTCCTTCCTGTCAAGGTAGATAACTTATTAGACGCTCCTCGTAAGTTGATATAGATGTTAGATACTCTTAAACGATGATCCATTCATATTTTGAATTCTGCTGTGTCCAGTAAAATCCTTGGAATTAGTTGATTAACCCCTTGCACTGAAATGACGAGTCTAGCCTGTCATAGCCTCCCGGTGCCTCCCGGTATCCATACTTAGTATCCATACTAAGTATGGATATTAAAGTTACAATATAAGCAATGCTTATTACCATGAGTCATTCGTTAGATACTTTGTCAGATCTCTCTCTCTCTTTATATATATATATATATATATATATATAGGGTGTTTCAAAACAACACCGACAACGTTTGGGAGATGATTCCTGACACCAAGATAAGATGAAAAGTATAGACCAACCTGGGTGCATAAATGCTTCCTTTCGAAGTTATAGGCTGCCGAAAACATAAGAAAATGAACTTTAAAGGTCCATAAGCTCCAAAACTATGGGACCTACCATAGTCGGGTCAAGACTTTACTTAGGAACTAATATGTGTGTTATCTAAAAATACATGTTTCAGAATCCTAAGGTACTCACACAACCATTTTTATGGAGGCAGTTTGGAGTTACCAACTACCTCTATAAAAATCATTGCGGAAGTACCGCAGGATTCTGAAACATGGATAGTATATATATATATTCGTTGAGTTGTAAGAATTCTATAATTGTCTGAATTAGACTCCACTAATTTCTTGCTAATTGGTTTGAAGAGAGCAAGGTTTATATCCCAAATGTCTGGAAATTTTATCTAATATGTATTTCCTTTCTTCTTCATCAGACGTTAACTGGCAGAAATATCTTCATAATATTAAATTAATAAGATGTTTCATTTTATAATTTTAAATCTTTAATATGTAACAATCAGGTGTTGTTACAATTTACTGTTTCATTTTAAATTTTTAGTATAACAGTTTTTTATATTATTATTATTATTATTATTATTATTATTATTATTATTATTTTAATAAATTACTCCAAATAACAGTTAGTTTGAAGTTTCCTCTCTATTCAATGTTTTATCATATAATGTTATTTTATTGCTTCCCTTAATAATTTCTGATATCCGTCATTTTTATCCTTCCATCCGTTGTAATAATCTATTCCATAATTAATTTATTTGAAGTCCATTTGTCCAGACCAGTCTGATGAACATAACGTTAAATTATTGAAACTGTTACGACTTTCAACAAAATGTAAGCAATATTCTAGCACTCACCACAAAAGGAACAAAATATTCTAAGTAGCGCTTTCGGAAGATCCTTCTTCCATATTCAGCTTAGAAATCCGCTTTGAATTGTTTCTTTTGTAGTGAGTACTAACCTTTTACTTACATTTCTTTGTAAAACATTATCACCGCTCGCAATACTGTGATATTGTTACGACTTATTTTTAATTTTATTAAATAAGTATATACTCTGGTGGGAAAAATATTAATTATTTAAGTAATAGTTCCAAAGTCAAGATGGATGAAGTTAAATGCGCCTCGTTGAAGGTGTCCTTTACTTTTAGTTACCAAAAAACTTCACTTATAAATATATTTCTCTTTTAATGTTGTCCTTGACTTTAATTATCTAGTAGCTTAATTTATGAATAAATTACTCTATTAATGCAGGGTTCCTACCGGTCAGGGAAATCAGGGAAAACTCAGGGAAAATGGTGCAAGTCAGCAAAACTCAGGTAAAAAAAAAAAAAAAAAAAAACTGGAAAACAGGGAAAGTCAGGGAAATTTGATAAAATATATTTTTTCTAACACTAATTGTACACTAATTTCAGCTTAGCCAACCATTAATGATCACAGTATGGAACGTTGTTCAGATTTTTATCGGTGGAATGTACGTATGAGCAATTGATTATTGACTCTATAGAATAAATGTTCTCATATATAAATTTCACCGTTATTTATTCCTTATTTATATGTCAACGTCATCCGACACCTGTCATGAAAGTCAGGGAATTTCCTGCTAAAGGTCAGTGAAAGTCAGGGAAATAGATTTCTCCAGATCAGTAGGAATCCTGTAATCTTGTTCTTCATGTTTACTTATCAAAAAGCCTCACTTCTAAATAAATGCTCCTCTTTTAATATGCCCTGCACTTTTAGTTGCCTAAAAGCTTCATTTATGAATAACTAATTCTGTCTTAATGGTGCCCTTTATTTTAGTCACCCAAAGCTTTATTTACCTTACATTGAAATTTACATTATAACGTCTATTCATAAAATTGTTATATCAAGCTGAACTTTGTGATGAAACTGTCAGATACTGTTTATTTTGCAGAATATTTGGCATGCCTTTCGTTTAATCTATTTTGTTTGTATTTAATTATATACGAATTATTTTCGTTAAAGACTTTCGCTATTCAAAACTATTGTCTTTACTGGACAGAAGACTTCCAAACTTTGAAATAAACAATGAGCTTTTATAAACTAATTATATTATCATATACTAGACCAAAAAAAAAAAAAAAATCCAAACTTGGAAGTGAACAATACACTTTTATAAATTACTTATGTCGTCATCTAGTAGACAAAAGATTTTTAAACTTTGAAGTGATTAATAAGGTTATGCAGACTGATTGTTTGTATATAATAGACAAAGATATCCAAACTTTGAAGTAAACAATGACCTTTTGTATACTAATTGTGTCATGATCTAATAGACATCTTTAATATGTACATATCGTATAGTTTTATGAAAAATGTTCCGTGTTTTATTATCAATAATGATAATAAAGTAGTTCATTCCGTGTTAACGGTTGTATCTTTTCGAGTGCAGACGTCTCCGAATTATTTCCAGATCTTAATTTACGAGGGTCATTTCGTAACTGTACTACATCAGCCAATGAAGCTGCAGCAATGGAAATTTAATATATTCGTTTGAAATCACACGAAGGTGTTTTCTCGCGTTACCAGTATTTGGCATTTACATGAATGTGCTACACCAGGAAGCAAATTAAAGATACTTAGTAAGAATTCGTTGCTCGATCAGGCTTCTACATGAAAACAATAGGTAGTAAGAAAGGCACGGGATGTACTTTTAGCGAACAACAAACGTCCTTCAAATAGTCCTCCACATCGTTCCTACATCTTTGCCAATGAGAGGGAAGGTGTTGTATACATCGATTGCTTGTGATCCTTCGATATTCACCACCTGTTTGCGCCTTCCTCATCGTTGGCAAAGACGAGTGGACATCATGGGACACTATTTAATGGGTGTTAGCTGTATATATATTGTACTTTTCTCTGTACATTTGTGTTCAAGCCTGTACTGAAGCGTGATGGACAATTGAATTCGTACGTACGTACCTGTCGCTTGCTCCGTGCCGTGAGCTCCTGCGCGCACACAGGCAATCCTGATAGCTTTGAAAAACACTTTCCTGTACGGCTTTGAAATACATATTGTGGGTTTCCGTTGGATTTTTTTTTTTTTTTTTTTTTTTTTTTTTTGCGCTGATTGCATTACAATTGTATGACTTACAAAATGGCCTCGTATTTTTTTAAATTATTCCTCTGTTATACCTATATGAACAGTTTTTCACACGAGCTCCAGCCTGTGCTGTATATTGTACTAGACCCTATATTTTTTTTATACGCGGATGGGTTTCTACTAAGGAATCTAACGTTTGTATACCATCTTTCTTTCGGAGGAAATTAAAGGCATAACTAGGCATAACTAGGGGGTAATTCAACATCCAAAACTTGTTTGATTGGAGCTTGTGAATCGGCAACAAATAACTGATTTGCACTCATTCGAGACAAATATTGCCACAAAACCAACTCCCTCACTTGCTGTGATTTAGTGTGCAATACTACGATTTATTTTCATTTAAGTACTCATTATATGTAGCATATAAAAGACGAAATGTATTGAGATTATATTGTTTTTTTCTAAGAACATATATGATTTGTTGTATTATATTATATATGATTTATTATATTAGAGAGTATATTGTTATGGCGTTGGTTGATTTATGTTGAGGGGGTTTTGGTCAGTGATAGTCTAAAGACACATTCTTGTCAAATTCTTGATGTGTTTTGTGATAATAATAAGGGAACAAATAGGAACTCCAGCACGAGGGTATCATGATAATTTCTGTACAGAATAGTAAAATGTTCCCAGCAAAATGAATCGTCTATGGAAACTAAAATTGCCTCCGCCATTTTAGCACTGATGCTTACAGAATGTAGTGAAACCAACGAAAAGAAAATGTTAAAAAGATCGATTACAGCACCTCCTAGAGCATTTCTATTTCAGGTGTGCCCTCGGAAAATATGTGAAACATACTTCGGCCCCACCCCCGCCTCCCTCTTACGGAGGAAAGAAGTGAAAGACCTCGGCTGTGTTGCCAATTTGTCATTCGATCGTTTGGTCTTGGCAAATAAAGATCGTGGGCTACTTAGAATGGCTAACAAGACAGTGCAATGTGACAACCCTGTCCACATCCAGCTATGGAAGGATTTCGGGCAAAGCAACTTGTCCCTCCTGTTTTGAGGCAGATACGGGAAAACACACGTCGACAGCAGCGCCAGGAGAGGCACACTTGAAATATAAATGGTCTAACTAGTTTTGTCATTCAAAACATTAAACAACCAGTTCTGTGATTAGTATTTAATAGCTGGTTGTATGGGAAGTGTAGTAAGTTGACTTATTATTAACTATATTATTATTATTATTATTATTATTATTATTATTATTATTATTATTATTATTATTATTATTATTATTATTATTTCAGTTAGGCTAGTAATAATAACTTGAAATAAATCATGTAGCATCCTTATATTCATATTTTGTATATTTATTTTCCAAAACAGTAGTAAAGAATTATATGTATATATATAATATACAGGGTATTTCAAAACAACACCGGCAACGTTTGGGAGGTGATTCCTGGCACCAAGATAAGGCAAAAAGCATGTAACAACCTGGCTGCACAAATGCTTCCTTCTGGAGTTATAGGCTACCGAATATATGAAAAAAAATGAACTTTAAAGGTCCATAGCTCCAAAACTATGGGACCTACCGTACTCGGGTCAAGACTTCATTTAGGAACTAATATGTGCGCTGTACAAAAATACATGTTTCAGAATCGTGCGGTACTCACGCAACAACTTTTAAAGAGGGAGTTTGGCTTCGGGCATATAATTTAAAGTACTCACCAACTACCTCTATAAAAATGGTTGCGGAAGTACCGCAGGATTCTGAAACATGGATATTTGGGTAGGGCACATACTAGTTCCTAAATAAAGTTTTGACCCGACTACGATAGGTCCCATACTATTAGATACATGGACTTTTAAAATTATCTTTTTTTTTTCATTCATGTTTTCGGCAGTCTATAACTCCGAAAGAAATAATTTGTGCACTCTGGTTGGTCTGTACTTTTCGTTTTATTTTGGTGTCAGGAATCACCTCCCAAATGTTGTCGCTGTTATATAAAATATAATATAATATAAACTGCTTGATTTAGACGTAAAGAGAGAGTTTGAAGAACCGGTTCGGACAAACTGGTGCGAACCGGCCAAATGACACCACTGAACCTGGCCTACAAAAAAAGAGTTTTTCTGCATACAGTTTCAGTTACCAGTTTCTTGCATACTAGGAGGTTTAAGTAATTAATTTTTTTATTAGTACATATCATCCCATCATTTGTTGAGAAAGAAAAATGTGTTCAATTACTTACTGATATTTAATCAACAGTTTGTAAAGGTACGCCTTTTTAAAGTATGTTACGTGAAGTAGCATTATTTTGTAATGCTGTACTAGTATTTTGTTATTTTGTTATTTTACAAGGCTGATTTTTATTCATTTGTCAAAGAGATACCAAATGTTTTTGCAATTGTTATAGCTTAAGTTCCTATATTATCACGTTTTAGTTTCGCTGTTGCAATATATACGTATAAATATATATATAGCCTGTGGTGACTCAGTGGTGGAGAGTTCACTTCTAATGCGTGGGGCCCCTGATTCGATCTCAGCTCGTGCCAAGCGGGCTTTGTGGTGAAGAAACACCGTGTGCATGGATTTTCTTCCCACTGTTCGTTCCACCACGTCATTCATTCTCATCACCACAATCCCCTTTAGTCTTCACAGAATAACTGTGGAGCGTAAAACTGAAAGATTTAATTTCGTTTGCATTTATACCAAAAATATGGTCAGTGATATGTTTATTGAATTAGTGTGTAAGGTGCTCATTTTTAGAATATGTATCAATAGAAACGCATTTAAGAACATCTAGTAGAAGTCCACAGATCTGGTCTAAAGTTATTCAAAAGAAGGTGAGGGTACGTGATGACATTAAAACATGACACTCGCGTCACATTCAAAACCCCTTTTATATGGTATTGAGAAAAACATGCAGTACTAGACGTAACCATGTAACCACCGTACCAGTAGCTGTTTGGACAGGTAGCACTCGTTTAGATACTAAACGTCTGTGAGCTAACTATATGTAATATGCTGGCCGATCCATGCGGTTAATGTCTAGATTCTTCAGTGTTTCTGTAACTTGGACAGTTCTGTCATCCATATAAACAAAGTCAGGACCTACTACACCACGGAAAACACGAAGAAATTCTTGCAGGCAGAATACCGTTTTCCAGTAATGTATCCTACTTCGAAGATATGAAGTAATCCTCTATGTTTCATTATGCTCCCTGATAATATAATTTCAGGAGTCCCATACCTGTTACATTTACGAATGTGCTGTGCATGATTTCAGGTTTCCCATTCTCTCCACAACATTTGATATCCAGAATCACACGTTACAAGAACCATGATTCATCTGGAAATATTCTTATTCCCACTTTGTATGTTCCTTATAGTACTGTAATCAGTAGTACTGTAATCAGTTCGTAGGTTTTCTCGGGGCTCTCGAGTTTTCTCCCACATTATAATCCTACCAATTACTTTATAATCATCTATTTGCTTTTAACCTAAAGGTAATAATAACCATAGGGCCTAAGACTGGAAATTTTATTGCATTTTATCACTATAATCTGGCACGACGGTGGACGGGGATTAGTGAAACACATTTCATTGGCACTGGCATTTTGGAGTGTATAGTCCAACACTATTCAGTCGTCGTAAAATGATTCTGGACACACATGGACATCAGATGCACCAGCAAACACTAGCAATTTAAGGTGGCATGACAGATCGATTTTTTTTTTCTCAACGGCCTTATATACACTCAAGTCCAAAATTATTGTCACATGTCTATAAATATGTTGTTTTAGGAATATAATTTGATAACGAATTCCCTCGGTATTTCTTACCTAGGTATAATGTTGTATGTGTATAATCGGCAAAGACATGTGTGTATGGCAAATTTCATGTCAAAAGAGCAGTAAATAAGAACAATAAAACGAAAATAAAACTTTCTTATCCATTTAGCAGCGTTTTGTTTTACTCATTCTAATTTTTGTATTTATAATTCTTTTCCTATGAAATTTACCACAAATATACATTTCCCGATTATACACACGGTACCAGTATTAAAAGTACCCTACAAAATCATTATCAAGTTATATTTTTACAAGAAGACAGTTATAGATATGTGACATCATTTTGGACATGAATGTACCTATCCTATTGAAACTATAATACACCTTGCAAGACTTCCACTGTGCGACGCATAGCAGTTTCTCTTGTAGCAGTAGGTTACTGAAGTCTGGAAATGACACTCTTTCAGTTCCCATCATATGGAAATGACAATCTTTCATGTGCCCATCATATGGAAATGACAATCTTTCATGTGCCCATCATATGGAAATGGCAATCTTTAATGTGCCCATCATATGGAAATGGCAATCTTTAATGTGCCCATCATATGGAAATGACAATCTTTCATGTGCCCATCATATGGAAATGACAATCTTTCATGCGCCCATTATATGGAAATGAAACTCTTTCATGGGCCCATCATGTGCAAATTACACTCTTTCATGTACTGAGCATATAGAAATGACAATCTACCCATCATATGGAAATGGCACTCTTTCCTATAATACCCATCATACATACAATCTTGTTTAAAAAAATCGGCTTCACACTTTGTTTAAAATTCCCTGGTAACCGCAAGTTTCAGATGCTTTGGCTCTAAATAAAGATCTCACTTAGTCCAGAATAACAACATTTAATTCAATTTGTAGGAGAGAGAACAAGGCTTTTCAAAGAGACGTGAGTGACCAGTTTCTTCTGAACAAGGTTGTACAACCTTTTTGCCACTTTACTTGCCTCACAGCAACCTCAAGCTCTGCCAGTATCATGATTGCTTAGATCAACCTTTCTACCCATCTGCCAATAGAGGATTCACTTTGCGCGACAGAATTGCTCTGACAACGAACTTCTACCGTTTTCTACTGTATCTTGTGGACATTACCTTCTCACTCAAAGACGCAGTCTTTCACTGATAACGACGCTCAGAAAACACGCTTACAAAAGCTTACGACTGTCCTCTGCTGGTATACTGTATTTATAACAATATATAGAAACGGTGTCATGGAGCAAAAGTCATGGGTCAATACGTGTTTGTTCCCTAACAATTGTCAAACAGGGTAGGCGTCGTCATCTTGGCATTATAGGCACAAACTATGATTCGCACACAACTACGCTTATGCCCATTAACCTTTGAACTACTAACAGTATTCTCTTTACATACACTCCAGCCTGTCCTATGCAGTAGCCAGTGCGTTCAGACCTTCAAGCTAGAACGAACTTGGCCTCTACAAACACATTCTGTGGTACAAATATAGTTTGAATCTAACAATATGCATAGGATGTTCTTAAATGCATTTTTTCTAGTTTATTACTATTTGATATGTATATTTAATTAAATAAAACTTCTATGTGTTTTATTTTATTCGAACTATCGTTTCAAAGGCCTCTCCGTGCTTTAATCTGTATTACTGAAACGTCAGTTCGAATAAAATAAATCTGATGAAATGTCAAAAGTTTTATTGAGTCATTCTTTGTTATTTCGTTTATATTTTTAAATGTATTGTTAAATTACATTATTAAAATACCTTATGTTTTGTAATAAATAGAAGTAAATTGTTTTGATCATTTAATAATGTGTTTTTGTTTGCAATATTGCACCTTTTTCTCTTTCTCCGTTGATTGTTTTTGTTTAGTATAACTTTCAAATAATATTTCTAAAAATGTGAAATATATCACTTCATCATGTGTTGGTTATGTAAATTCCAATTTTTGCAGTCAGTCTTAATTTAATGTGTTGGATGTAATACAATTTTAGGTGACTGCTAAAGCCTTTTAATGAATTGGTATAATTGAAGTGTCAAAATTTTACGTCTGGTGGGAAACCATCCTCTGTAATGCAATGAATGGATGGACCTAAGTCACGCATATAACGTCGAAAAACTCCGTATATGTTCAGAAAACAGGTTACAGTGCCAAGTCAATCAGGAGGCAGGTTGTTGATAAACAGGTTAAGTGAAAATATACCATAGAGAAGATACAATTGCTAGTGATTTTTCTCTTACGAGCTCAAACTGGAACATTCTGTAAATCTAGCTGCGGAAAACACCAATAGAGCATTTGTGCTAGAAGTAGTGAATGAACGTACTATACGCCGTTGGTTTATAAAATTGGGCAAAATATTTAAAACAAAAAGGGGGGCACGAGGGCTCAGTGATGGAGCGCTTATCTCTCTAGTTCGTGGGGTTCCTACTTTGATCCCCGGTCAAGTAAGTTTGTGGGGGAAAACATCGTGGGTTTTCTCAAGGTACACTCGTTTCCTCTTATACGCTCATTCCGTCAATTCTTCCATTATTATTCACTTGGTTTAATCATCTGTCTCCCTTAGCCTAACGGACATAATCGTGGGACGTTAAACTGAAAGATTTCAAAACATTAAAAAAACGAGATTTTGAATTTGAGACACTACACGTAGTACTTTTCCACGTTTCTGTACTATCTCTTCCGTCGTATGTAAACTGAGTACTCGGTCTCTAGTATAGCCACCAGTAACTAGCAGACCAACATCTTAACCTTTCAGAGATAAACACCCGAGCTCACAACACTAAGTCTGAACTCATCCTATCATATGAGAAGTAACACTCTCAATTATTATTTATCCTTATTCTAAGTCCTGAGTCCAGTGGACTTCGCGTCTAGTCTCATTCATCGATCTTCAAGAACGAGGCGTTTTCAGGTTCATAAGAAGGAAACCATTTACATCATCAACAGCGGGTTACTGAGAGAGGTTGATTGATTGATTGAGCATCCCAGGAGTAATTTTCATCTCAGTTTTTATTGCTCCATTGAGACCGGAGGTGGTGGAAATATCTGATTTCCATTTTGAACTCGTCCAATTTATTGATAACATGCCTTAATGACACTGTTATAAGGATGAAGGTAGAACTTAAATACTACAATAATCAGTGCTATAAAGACACATGTACTTTACTATGTCGTATTGGTAATCTTAGTCTTTTAGCAGAAATGAATTACTTCACACAGAAGTGTGTTTTATATCTGAGTTTAATAATCTTTCATTGATAATTTAAAAAATATAGAGTGCTTAATGTAGCGTAGTGAATTTGTGTATGTAGGAAACATGTTTCTCTCTTAGTAACCCGCTGTTGTTGATGTAAATGGTTTCCTTCTTACGAATCTGAAAACGCCTCGTTCTCGAAGATCGATGAATGAGACTAGACGCGAAGTCCACTGGACTCAGAACTTAGAATAAGAATAAGTAATAATTGAGAGTGTTACTTTTCATATGATAGGATGAGTTCAGACTTGGTGTTGTGGGCTCACGTGTTTATCTCTGAAAGGTTAAAATGTTGATCTGTTAGTTACTGGTGGAATTAATAAAACTAGGAAGTACTCAGTTTACATACGATGGAAGAGATAGTACAGAAACGTGGAAAAGTACTACCTGTAGCGTCTCAAATTCAAAATCTCGATGTGTGCCGAAGAAAAAATGTCAATTTGAGAAGGGAGCAGGAAGATTTGGTGTAGAAAACTTGGTGTAAAAAAAATTCGGTGCCCGGAAAATTTGGTGTGTGGAAAACTCGGTGTGGGGAATGATTGGTGTAAAGAAAGATTCGTTATAGTAGACCGTTGGATCTATTACAAATTTAACTTTAAGGATAAAGGAGCGTATTAGTTTTAAGTTCAAACTTTGAGCAGAACGTACTTTTACTGTTTACTGTAAGGAATTTTAAAAAAATATGATTGTGAAATAATTTGAATTCAAGATTTTGACGGAATTTATAATTTCATGACTTATATGACGAGAAATTAGTTTTTCGATGTCCGACCGTGTGATTTAATGAAGCAACCATTGTTATCAATCGACATTTAATTTGAAACTAAAGTTTATTTATTACTGATCACTAGAGCCCGGATTTCCATGCACAAACCAACCCCAAAATATGCATGCAAATATGCACGAAAAGTATCAAAAATTTAACATATGCACTGAAATATGCACTAAGAAAATAAAATGTCAGTTTCTTACAAAAAGATCTTATCTTAATGATCTCTGCTGCAATGAACTATTAACGTTTTCCTTAGGTTTTCTTCTGTCAACCCTTTGCGTTTATCAGTAAGAAACGTTTTGTAGGTCGAAAAGTTTCTTTCTACATCGGCAAAAGTCACTCGTGCATGTTGAAAACATCAAATGTCTTCTTGTGTTACGTTCTCTTCCAATTCCATGTTTTCACAATTAAGTACATTTCAGTGGCGGTTTCTCTTAATGTTTGCATGTTTGTACAAACCTCCTTCCAGCATCATCTTTTCTTAAACAAGTGCGTTTGCAACGGTACTGGCTAGTTGCTTTCTGCTTGGGAGTTTGACTAACTCCCTAGCAGGGCCACTGCGCAGTAAGGAGATTATCACGTCATGCACTGCCTCATAAGGATCCATATGCTTGCAGATCTTTTGCAAGCAAATCTACCAAACAAAAACAACTTTTCCAAAATAAAACAAAATGCTTTGGAACTGGAACTTCTCCACCGTCCCTCCTCCTGCAATATTGGTTGACATGGTTCTCGGCTGAATAGGAATGGTGTGCTTCATTGTGACAATGTTGCGTGCCGTAACCAAGTTGCTACAGAGGAAAAAAAAAAAAAATAATAATTGCGCCTTGCCTAAATGCGAGATTGCCAAGTAGTCATAACTATTGGTTCTGTCAACCAAGAAAGGTCAAGGCAGATATGGAGACAGTAAAGGCGACTCCGTGAAGAGTGAAGACAAATTGAAGGTGTCAATATTTAATACACTCGTATCTAAATGAGTAGACATTTGAGAGCATAGATAGAATGTTTTCATATGTATGTGGGTGAATGAGAAATTTGGATATCAGTTTTTAGAAAAAGAGCGTTAATTGGGGAGGGGGGTGAGAGTTTAAAGCAGACTTTGTAATGTTTTATGTTTGTGTGTGTGTGTGCCGGTCTTTGTTGTTCATTGGAATATGGTTGCTGTAATTGCATAATTACGTGTCTGTTCCTGATATACGTGAAGTGGCAATGAATTCTGTAACGTCTCTGTTCAACGAGACCTTTTCAAAAAGAAAGGCCGATTCCGACTCTCAATATAACGCAAGTAATTAGAAATCAGAGACGAACACTTACAACGAAATTTAATCCCAACTTATACTAACAGCTTAAGTGGTTATGTGGATGTGAAATAAAAATGCTTTGTTGTTTTCCGTGTTTGTTGTTCCGTGGGGCGGGGGAAGATGCATGGAGTAAAAATGGTGTGGACAGTGGCGTATTTAGGAGCTGGCTATCGGGCTCAAGCCCCTTCCGAAACCAATTTTATATATGCAAAACTTCATTAAATGTGTCGCCACCGAAAAGAAAAAAATATATGTGTTTATTTACGTGTTGTGCATAGCCCCCGAAACCAAATCCTAAATACGCCACTGGGCGTGGATATCCAGCATCTGCACGACAAAATCAAGAAACATGAAAATTCGTCAGCTCATATAAAACACGTTCTTAATTTCACTACGTTGGGAAATGTGAATATTGCTGCTTAACTAGATGCTGGTTATAGGTGGGCCATTGAGAATCACAGTCAAAAAGTGAGGCAAAATAGGTACATGCTCAATATAACCATCAATTGCATTCGGTTTCATGGTGCCTTAGAACTAGCTTTAAGAGGACATGATGAAACAGACTCTTCTTCAAATCCGGGCATATTTCATGGATTAATTAATTTCAATGCAGAGCTTGACAGCGCTTTCAAGAGTCAAGTTTAGCGCTTACTGAGTACACTGATAGGGAAGTGGAAGCCAGTATCAGACAAACCTTAGAGGAATTGAACGCGTGGATTGAGGATAACAAATTAAAATTAAACATTGATAAAACGACAGTAATGCACTTCCATCATTCGCGAAACATTAACGCAAATAATCCAGTCATTCACATTAAAAATAAAAATATAAAAGCTGTAAATTAAACTAAATTTTTAGGACTTTAGGTAAATGACACAGTGACGTGGGATAAGCACATTAACACATTGCAAAAGAAACTTTGTAAAGTACACTATGCATTGAAAAGCGTGAAAACTGCATTCAACATACCAACACTTAATTTACCATAGTCAATTTGAAACGCTACTTTCATATGGGATAGTACACTGGGGAACCTCAACGCAAAGTGAGATAATATTCAAAATACAAAAAGGAGTAATACGAACAATAAAAGAACATAGACTGAAAGTATTTGAGAACAAAATCCTAAGACGAATATTCGGACCCAAGAGGAACGGGAATGGGGAATGGCGGAAACTTCTTAACGAGGAACTACATAATTTATATGGTTTACCCAACATTGTTAGGGTCGTCAAGTCTAGGAGGCTTAGGTGGGCGGGTCTTGTAGCTGGAATGGAAGAAAGTAGAGACGCTTTCAAAGTCTTGACTGGAAGACCAATTGGAAAACTACCATTAGGAAGACCTAGGAGCAAATGGGAGGACAATATTAAGATGGATCTCGCTGAGATTGGAATACAAAGTAGAAACTGGATGCAGTTAGCTAAGGATAGAAGTCAGTGGAGAGCTTTTGTGAACACGGCATTGAACCTCCGGGTTCCATAGGCCATAGAGTTAGTTAGTAATACGAACAATAAAAGGTATTAAATCAAGAGCTTCATGTAGAAAAATATTCAGAGAACTAAAAATTCTTCCCCTACCTCGTCTCTACATATTACGGATTGCAGTTTTCATAAACAAACATCTCAAATCGACACTCAAGTGCAATAGTGACGTGCATACTGACGATACAAGGAAGGAAAGAGATTTTGCTATTCCTACACACAGTACAACACTTTACCAAAAAGGCCTTAAGTATACAGAAATATTAATCTGTAAGAAATTACCTAACAACATAAAAGATTCCGAATCAGATACAATTTTCAAAGAAAGACTAAGACGATACCTATTGTCACATTGCTTTTATTCTCTTTCTGAGTACTTTGAACGTACACAAGAAGCTTGTAAAGCCATAATTAAATGAAAACCTAGTAACTATAGTTATAATAAAGTGGACAACTGTAAATAATACAACAAGTAAATATGTAAATAAGAATAGTAATATATAAGTATAGTGATATGTATTAGCAATATGTAAGTTAACTGTGTATACATATAAATTGTGTACTGTGTATCAAACCATCTGATTATTTTACAAAAACTCACCTTACAGAAGATGTATGTGTGCTAGTAATAATATGTACGGTATATGATGTATAAGATGTATTAGATGTATAAGATGATCTTTGTTATTCGTATAGAAATATTGACATGTTCTATACCGCATGTACAGTTGTACAACACTATGGTCACTTGAACGCAAAGTAAATAAATAAATAAATTTAAAAAGCCCAACAATTTTCAAGAGCACATCAAAAATCATACAAAATGAACTTCTCCACTGCATGCTCCAAGCATGCCATGAAGAAATCGCTATACGTGCCTGAAGTTGGCCCCCCCACCTCTCCCAAATTACACCAAACATTGCACATCGTTAGTGCATCGTTAGTGCACGTTAGTGCACTCAGAACTAACGTTAGTGCTATCAGCGTTTACGAGATATTGAAGATTTTTGGTGGGGGGGCCAACTTCATATGAAGTTAGCCCCCCCACCCATCTTTATGCAGACAGATTTTCACAAAACTTAGCGCATCGTTAGTGCATCGTTAGTGCACTTAAACACACTAAGCACTACCGTTAGTGCTATCATATTTTGGGATTTATTCAAGATTTTCGGTGGGGGGGCCAACTTCAGAAATATCAAATTCTATACAAATAGAGGTAGAAACATGGGGTCAACGGCAATCGTTAGTGCATCGTTAGTGCACCTAAACGCACTAAGCACTAACGTTAGTGCTACCATATTTTGGGATTTATTCAAGATTTTTGGTGGGGGGGCCAACTTCAGAAATATCAAATTCTATACAAATAGAGGTAGAAACATGGGGTCAACGGCAATCGTTAGTGCATCGTTAGTGCACCTAAACGCACTAAGCACTAACGTTAGTGTTACCATATTTTGGGATTTATTCAAGATTTTTGGTGGGGGGGCCAACTTCAGAAATATCAAATTCTATACAAATAGAGGTAGAAACATGGGGTCAATGGCAATCGTTAGTGCATCGTTAGTGCACCTAAACGCAATACGCACTAACGTTAGTGCTACCATATTTTGGAATTTATTCAAGATTTTTGGTGGGGGGGCCAACTTCAGAAATATCAAATTCTATACAAATAAAGGTCGAAACATAGAGTTAACGGCAATCGTTAGTGCATCGTTAGTGCACCTAAACGCAATAAGCACTAACGTTAGTGCTACCATATTTTGGGACTTATTCAAGATTTTTGGTGGGGTGGCCAACTTCAGAAATATCAAATTCTATACAAAGAGAGGTAGAAACACGAGGTTAATGGCAATCGTTAGTGCATCGTTAGTGCACCTAAACGCAATAAGCACTAACGTTAGTGCTACCATATTTTGGAATTTATTCAAGATTTTTGGTGGAGTGGGCAACTTCAATAATATCAAATTCTATACAAATAGAGATAGTAACATAGGATTAACGGCAATCGTTAGTGCATCGTTAGTGCACTTAAATGCACTAAGCACTAACGTTAGTGCTACCATATTTTGGGACTTATTCAAGATTTTTGGTGGAGGGACTAACCTCAGAAATATCAAATTCTATAGAAATAGAGGTAGAAATATAGAGTTAACGGCAATCGTTAGTGCATCTTTAGTGCACTTAAACGCACTAAGGACTAATGTCAGTTCTACAATATTTTGAGATTTATTCAAGATTTTTGGTGGGGGAACTTCAGAAATAGCAAATTCCATACAATTGATGTGAAAATATGGGGTTAACGGCAATCGTTAGTGCTTCGTTAGTGCACTTAAACGCACTAAGCACTAACGTTAGTGCTACCATATTTTGGAATTTATTCAAGATTTTTGGTGGGGAGCCAACTTCAGAAATATCAAATTTTATTCAAAGTGTCAGTATTTTCAGCAAGCACTAACGAACGCACAATTACTTTGTTAGTGCTTGAAGTGGGCGCAAATTCACGCTGACCACCAATAATATTTTACTTGTAGCACCTACACTAATTAAGCACTAACCTTAGTGGTTGGTGCACGATGAACCACTAACGATGCACTGAGGATTGTACTAGAAGTGATCATTAGTGATTTTTAATTTGGCAGAAATTTGACACAGTGAAAAACTTCCCTTAAATTTCTTATGTGAGTTTCCTGAGATGTAACTGGTCATAACTATACTAATAGTGAAGCACTAACGAAACTGAACGTATTTTTAGAACCACATACGATGCACTAATAAACTGCTTTAATTTTTCCTTATTGGTTGAAGTGGGGTCGCCAAGTTCATGAAGGTTTCCAAAGGGTTTTTTACTTGTAGGACCTACATTAATGAAGAACTAACGTTAGGTGTTAGTGCACTATGAAGCACTAACGATTTCAGTAGAAGAAGTCATTAGTGCTTTTGATTTTGGCGGAAATTTGACGCAATGAATTTCTTATGAGATTTTTGTGTCATATAATTGGCCATATCTACATCGATAGTTAAGCATTAACGGAACTATGGGTGTTTTGCAGAAGCGCTAACGATACATTAACGAATGGACTTATTTTTCGTTAGTGCTTGAAGTGAGAACCAAATTCACGCTGGCCCGCAAAGGTTTTTTACTTGTAGCACCTACACTAATGAAGCACTAAAGTTAGGTGTTGGTGTACTAGGAAGCACTAATGTTACAAGTAAAGAAAATTTTCGAAATTAGCGTGAACTTAGCCCCCACTACAAGCACTAACGAAAAAATTAGTTTTATTCGTTAGTGCGTTGTTAGTACCTTTAGAAGTTACAAGTAGTTTTGTTAGTGTTTCACACTTAGTGTGGATATGGCCAATTATAAGTCACAAAACTCCCATAAAAAACAAATGAGGAATTATTCATTGTATCAAATTCCCATCGCATTCAAAAACACTAATTACCTCTGTTAGTGCAATTGTTAGTGCATCATAAGTGCTTCTTAGAGCACAAACACTTAACGTTAGTACTTCATTAGTGTAGGTGTTACAAGTAAAAAAAACCTTTGGGGAAGTCAGCATGAATTACGCACCCACACTTTAAGCACTAACGAAAAAAAATAGTGCCATTCGTTAGTGCTTCTATAAAGCACTAACAATTTCATTAGTGCCTCACTATTAGTGTAGTATATGGCCAATTACATATCACGAGACTCAAGAAATTTATGGCAAATTTTTTATTGAATCGTATTTCCGCCAAATTCAAAATCACTAAAGATCTCTTCTGGAGCAATCGTTAGTGCATTGTTAGTGCTTCTTAGTGCATCTACACCTAAGGTTAGTGCTTCATTAGTATAGGTGCTACAATTAAAATACTTTTTGAGGCCAGAGTGACCTTAGCGCACCCACTTCAAGCACTAACTAAAAACTTAGTGCAATTCGTTAGTGGATTGTTAGTGCTTCTAGAAAACACTAACAGTTTAGTTAGTACTTCACTATTAGTTTAGTTATGGCTAATTACATGTTACCAAACTCACATAATAAATTTATAGGAAATTTTACATTGCATCAAATTTCCGTCAAATGCAAGAGCACTAATGATCTCTTCTAGTGCTATAGTTAGTGCTTCTAGAAAATACTAACAGTTTCGTTAGTACTTCAATATTAGGGTAGTTATGGACAATTACATGTCACGAAACTCCCATAAGAAATTTATTGGGAATTTTTAATTGTATCAAATTTCCGTCAAATTCGAAAACACTAAGGATATCTTCTAGTGCAATTGTTAGTGGTCCTAAGTGCACCAACCTCTAACGTTAGTACTTCATTAGTGTAAGTGTTACAAGTACAATATCTTTGGAGGGCACGGGAACTTGCCCCAACTTCAAGCACTAACAAAAAATTAATGTCATTCGTTAGTGCTTCTAGAAAGCACTAAAGGTTTGTATGGATTTTGATATTTCTGAAGTTGGCCCGCCCAACAAAAATCTTGAATGAATCCCAAAATATGGTAATGCTAACGTTAATGCTTAGTGCATTTAAATGTACTAACGAAGCACTAACCATTGCTGTTAACCCCATGTTTCTACATCAATTTGTATGGAATTTGATATTTCTAACGCTGACATCTAACCAAAAACCTTGAATAAATCCCAAAATACAGTAGAACTGACATTAGTGCTTACTGCGTTTAAGTGCACTAACGATGCACTAACGATGCACTAACGACTGCCGTTAATCCTATGTTACTATCTCTATTTGTATAGAATTTGATAATATTGAAGTTGCGCACTCCACCAAAAATCTAGAATAAATTCCAAAATATGGTAGCACTAACGTTAGTGCTTAGTGCGTTTAAGTGCACTAACGATACACTAACGGTTGTCGTTAACCCCATGTTTCCACCTCTATTTGTATAGAATTTCATATTTCTGAAGTTGCCCCCCCCAAAAATATTGAATAAATCCCAAAATATGGTAATGCTAACGTTAGTGCTTAGTGCATTTAAGTGCACTAACCAAGCACTAACGATTGCTGTTAAACCCATGTTTCTACTTCAATTTGTATGGAATTTGATATTTCTGAAGTTGGCCCCCCCACCAAAAATCTTGAATAAATCCCAAAATATGATAGCACTAATGTTAGTGCTTATTGCGTTTAGGTGCACTAACGATGCACTAACGATTGCCGTTGACTCCATGTTTCTACCTCTATTTGTATAGAATTTGATATTTCTGAAGTTGGCCCCCCACCAAAAATCTTGAATAAATCCCAAAATATGGTAGCACTAACGTTAGTGCTTAGTGCGTTTAGGTGCACTAACGATGCACTAACGATTGCCATTGACTCCATGTTTCTACCTCTATTTGTATAGAATTTGATATTTCTGAAGTTGGCCCCCCCACCAAAAATCTTGAATAAATCCCAAAATATGATAGCACTAACGTTAGTGTTTAGTGCGTTTAGGTGCACTAACGATGCACTAACGATTGCCGTTGACTCCATGTTTCTACCTCTATTTGTATAGAATTTCATATTTCTGAAGTTGGCCCCCCCACCAAAAATCTTGAATAAATCCCAAAATATGGTAGCACTAACGTTAGTGCTTAGTGCGTTTAGGTGCACTAACGATGCACTAACGATTGCCATTGACCCCATGTTTCTACCTCTATTTGTATAGAATTTGATATTTCTGAAGTTGGCCCCCCCACCAAAAATCTTGAATAAATCCCAAAATATGGTAGCACTAACGTTAGTGCTTAGTGCGTTTAGGTGCACTAACGATGCACTAACGATTGCCGTTGACCCCATGTTTCTACCTCTATTTGTATAGAATTTGATATTTCTGAAGTTGGCCCCCCCACCGAAAATCTTGAATAAATCCCAAAATATGATAGCACTAACGGTAGTGCTTAGTGTGTTTAAGTGCACTAACGATGCACTAACGATGCGCTAAGTTTTGTGAAAATCTGTCTGCATAAAGATGGGTGGGGGGGCTAACTTCATATGAAGTTGGCCCCCCCACCAAAAATCTTCAATATCTCGTAAACGCTGATAGCACTAACGTTAGTTCTGAGTGCACTAACGTGCACTAACGATGCACTAACGATGTGCAATGTTTGGTGTAATTTGGGAGAGGTGGGGGGGCCAACTTCAGGCACGTAATCGCTATTATTGTTTATACTAACTATTATTATTATTATTATTATTATTAATAATAATAATAATAATAATAATAATAATAATAATAATAATAATAATAATGATAATAAACTATTATTATTTATAATTATAATAATAATGAAAAAGACGAGGTCATCTATTGTGCACCACTTAAAATTCAAAGCACGAGCAGCCACTGGAACATTTGCATTGGCACAGATTGTTTTGTACCCGGGATTTTTGCCTAACACTTTGCAAAGTTCACCTGACGCTATTTTCGCAAGACCGTGAGTTGTTTCAGTGGACAAAGTCTGCGATTATTCGACCAACAAAGAGAGTGAATGTTGCAAAACATTCTTTCGCGATTCCAACTGTCTGATAATTTCGGGTATTCTCGAGAAATGGTAGTGTATGTACTTAATTTTGTTCTCAATGTCATTTGTAGAGAAACATTTTTAAGACGGCTGCATCATCGGGACTTAGTGAGCCTACAACTGTCTTCACTTGGTTTAAGTTATCTGAATAATACGGCACAGCTTCTAGCCACCAGCTCCACTGGTTGAGAAGGTACTGGAAAATTTTCCGCAAATTCGCGAAAGATACGTACGGTCGATGGATCTTTCACAAATACTTTCTTTACATTTGATACAACCGCGTCTACTGCTAGATATTAGCATCTGATTGCTTCTGCTAAGCAATGAAGACCGTGTGCAAGACAAGTCAGGTGGACTAATTTAGGATAGGATACAACACTGTCTACTATTATTATATATAACATTTTATTCTACATCTGCATTTACAAAGTGAGTCAGTTCAATTTAAATATAACCTATCTTCTTGTGATATACTCTCAAATATGCTAGTATGCAGCAATAAAATTCGGAAATATGCATTATCCTGCAAAGTTTACGAAATACCGTATGCATGCACATCGAAATTCACTCAAAATGTGCACTTATATGCGCTATCATATGCGTCTCAAACGAATCCGTCGGAAAGACAAAAATATTTTACATATGTTTCTGCATGCTAATATAAACATGTCACTGGTGCATGTGAAAAACACCAAATGCCCTCTTGTGTTACGTCCTCTTCCAATTCCAAGCTTTCACCATTAAGTATATTTGCAATGTCACAGATTGTTTTGTGCCCAAGATTTTTGCCTAATACATGGCTAAGTTTTTCTGACGCTATTTTCGCAACACCGTGAGTTTCACTGGACGAAGTCTGTGATAATTCAACCAACAAGGCGAGTGAATGCTGCGAAGCATTATTAGGGCATTTCAACTGTCTGATAATTTCAGATATTCTCGAAAAGTGGTTGTGTATGTACTTGATTTTGTTCTCAATCCCACTTGTAGAGAAACATTTATCTGACACACATATAGCAGTTGCATCTTCAGGGTTTAGTGAGTTTACAAATGTATTCATTTAATTTAAGTTTTCTTCATAATACGACACAGCTTCTAGCCACGAACCTCATCGGATTAAAGCTGGCTGCGGAGGTAACGGAACATTTTTTGCAACTTCGCGAAAGATATGTACGAGTTGATATGTACTTGATGATTTCACAAATACTTTCTTTATATTTGATACAAGCGCGTCTACTTCCAGATATTGGCATCTGATTTTTTTCTGCTACACGATGAAGACTGTGTGCAAAACAAGTCAGGTGGACTAATTTTGGATACAACATTATTATATTATTCTATACAACGTTTTATTCTACATCTGCGTTCACAAAATGATTCAGTTCACTTTAAATATAACCTACTTTCTTGTGATATAGTCTGAAATATGCCAGTATGCAGCAATAAAATTCAGAAATATGCAGTATCCTGCAAAGATTACGAAATATGCATGCATATCGAAATTCACTCAAAATGTGCACTTATATGCACCAACATATGTGTCTCAAACTAATCCTTGCAAGTCCGTCGGAAAGAAGAAAACATTTTCCATACGTTTCTGTATGATACTATAAACATGCATTTTGCATATAAATCCGGGCTGTACTGATCACGTTTTATTTTTCTTTCTTTTCATCGTACATACGTATGATAAAGGATTTGCCAATTAAAGCGGGGAAATCCATAAAGTATAAAATAAACCGATAGTACTGAGCTAAATATACTACACCTTGAGCACAAAGTCCTGCCCTGATAATAAAAATTTATTACTGAATAACCGTTGGACAGAATAATGTAAATTCTGGTCCGTTACATAGGTTAGTATTACAAGTTTTTTTAAAAGACCAATAGATGGCACTAGTGCTACCCAAGAGTGACGCAGTACGTTAGTTGGCGCGCGCGGGTTAGTTGGCGAAATGGCATCGAAGCAGGAGAAAGCGCAATGCGTGCTGTGGTATCACGCTCTCTCCGCCACAAACATTACTCCACTGGATTTTTTTTTTTTTTTTTTTTTTTTTTATGGGGATATATCAAGGACAGTCTATGCCACACCTGTTGCTGATGTCGAGGAACTGAAGGCTAGGATACAAGCAGTTATGGGTACTGTGACAGAAGACATGTTACAAAACACCTGGCGGGAACTGGAATACCGCTTAGACATTCTCCGAGCTACCAAGGGGGCACACGTTAAAGTAAGTGGTAAGAACGTAAGTGGTCTTAAAAAATAACTTGTAATACTCACCTATGTAACTGACCAGTATTTACATTATTATGTCAAACGGTTCTTCTGTAATAAATTTTTGTAGTCAAGGCAAGACTTTATGCTCACCCTGTACTATAATTCATCCTTACTTAAAAGAATAGTTTTTTTAACATCTATATTACAGAAACTCTTTATTGAGTATTAAGTTCCTTCTATGAGTAATTTCATTTCCTTTTCTTTAATATTTTAATAGTTTTGTATGAAGTGGTAAATAATGATGTAATATTTTTTTGTACATATTTGTTGAACAATTTTATTTACATTCTCAATCTATGCTGGGTTGAGTACCCTAAATTTCGAAGTTTGAGCTGATTGTATGTCATATATGTTTAAGTGTTTTCAGTTGCGTCTCCTGACGTGGATGTTAGGGCGTTGGCAAGAAAGGAAAAATATATTAACCCTTACAACCATAGGCGATACTAGAGGGGAACCCCCTCTTCCCAGGAGCAAAGATAAGCCCACCCACTTTTTTTTTTTTTTTTAATGATCAAAAATATTGTGACAAATTTACCTCAATTTACGCATAACTATTTTAGTGGCATTCGCATTCAGCATACGAGTATTTAATAGTGACTATACTTTGCCCACCCATCGATTTCCTGAATATAGTCTGTACCTGGAAGTTCTCGCAATTTTCGAAAGTAGGAAACCATGATCAACACTGCATAATGTCCTATTTACGCCAACCTATAAATAGCAATTTACTTCTAACAATTTAGTCTGGAAATTATAAAGAGCAATCAAGGATGATGTTATTACGTAAGCAATACATTTAATTATAATAATTATAGTATAAGTAAATATACCCTCAAAATATGAAACTGAAAATCAAAAAGAAGCAATTATTTACTTACAATTACGTGAATTTCAGCTCAAGTCGTCTATCTTTGCGTAGAAACATCTGGATTACTGCTTTAGAAACAGTAATAGGGGCCCGAAACCGTAAGTCTTGAGGATGACCCACTAACGACAACGTAAATGAAAATTAGGGAAATAGAAAGGCAGAATGGAAAACCGTTCTGTAGCTTAACGTCCAGACTTTTTTTTTTTTTTTTTGCATCGACTGACACTTCGAACACAATTTGGATCGAGAAAAAAATGGTTTCTTTTCACCGTACTCCTTACACGTATGTTAGGAAAAAGTCGATTGCACCATCAACTTTTGAATTGAATGATATGTTTAGCAATAAAAAAAAGTGCGTAGATCATACCCCCTCTTCTTCCCAAAAATGTACATTCACAAATAAATCTACAAACTTGGCAACGCTTGAGAGAAGCAGAAAACTCAAAACGTTGATTTCCTAACCAACGCCTTGGATCACACAAGCACGAGGTGAGAAACACGAAGCGCATGCACAACAGGAGTATTCTAAAGCAGTGAAAATTCAGCCAAAGCGTTGCCAACGACTTACTTGCAGAGTTGCCTCCTCAAAATATGACAGAGACCGCACAGCACTTCTCTATTCTTTTGTGCACTTCAACAGTTGATTCTGTCTCGTTGAAAATTAAAAAAAAATAAATAAAAAAATAAAAAATAAAAAATAAAAAAATAAAAAAAATCCCAATTAAATCAAAATAATCTTTTCTTCATTTTTCGTTGGGCGTTAACACACGACTTGCACACCCAGAGAAGACGCTACTGAGTGTTTTTAGGACTAATACATATTTTACAAAACTTGTTCTTACTCTTTACTCATTATATTCTCGGAATTATGTTTCTATAACTATTCTCTGAACTTATAGTTGTGATTGTTTTATTTCTTATAAAAAGTGTCAGATCGATTGTGTGATGAAAACTAAAAATTATTGTTTCGTGATTAAGAAAAAAAAAAAAAAAAAAAAAACTATTACGAGATACAGGGGTGGCAAATTTTAAATCAACCACCCTATATATATCGTTTAACGAAGAAACATTGTGATAGTTAAATAAATGGATTCTTATCTGATTTGGTAAGTATAGTGGTTTTGATTTACATATTGTATGTTAATTGAGGTTTCAAATGTCTATAAATGAAATCTAATTGATATATATTTATTGGATTATAAAATAACTGATTAACAAAACAATTTATTACAACTGTTGCAGACATATTTAATAAGTAAATAAGTACTTTAGTAATTTATTAATTTAGTGCACTAAAAGAATGTCTGCTGTCTCAAAAGATTAATAAAGAAAACAACTTTATAAAATAACCAAGATCTGAAGGATCTGGTATTTAGTGGGGCCTATCAGAAGACCTCCATGAGAATATTTATAAATATATTTTCAACAAGATAAATTTAGTTTAATAAAAAGGTAAACTTATATACAAGTCTTTGTACTAAGCAAATTATCATTGTTCGTACGTTAGTTAACACAATATAATACATCATTTGATGATGTTTTGGTTTGTTTACTCTTCAACTTCGACAGACGTGTTATAAACTTCAATTCAGGTCAATTCCCTCTCATGATGAGAGGTTCTTGGTGTGAGTAAGGAACCGAATACTTTTTTTTTTGTAACTGATGGTTAATGGGTATCCGGTGCAATTCAAATATATATTGGATGAAACAAATAAGAGAAGGCAATTATTGTACATGATTAATTTGAGAGGTTTGAGGATGATAATTATCAACGAACTTAAAAAGTTCGTTACTGAATTTTCTATGTCTGTGTCTGTTATTTGCGATTTTTTTCCAGTTTTGAGTCCCCTATTCGATGGAGCTTCAAAAGCTATCTGAGAAAGTGGTGGAATTTTTCGCGTCACTCTTACCGTTCCCGAGATATTCGCCAAAAAAAATGTTCCGATTTTGTGAGATTTAAGGAGCCTTATCTCGGGAACCGTAAGTCATAGAGAGATGATGTTTTTCGAATTTTTCAATTTAGAGTCCTCCATTTTGAGCATGTGTATTCGTAAAACAACATATCGTAGAACGTTTCAACACAACTCTCAAACAAAACATGTGGAAAAAATTAGTACTCAAGGAAATTATAAATGGACAGATATATTACAAGAATTGTTTAATGAGTATAATAATAAAATAGATAGAACAATTGGTATAAAGCCTGTAGAAATTAATAAGGAAAATTAATTCTTTTTAAGTGTTATTATTCAGTTCAAAATCTCTTGTCGCGAATTCTGTCGAGGAATTTGAAGCTTAAAATATATAAAACGGTTATCATGCCTGTTGTTCTGTATGGTTATGAAGCAGTTCGCGTACTCTGGGGAAGAACGTAGACTGAAAGTATTTGAGAACAAGATCCTTAGACGAATATTCGGACCCAAGAGGAACGGAAATTGGGAATGGCGGAAACTTCACGACGAGGAGCTAGATAATTTATACGGTTTATCAAACATTGTTAGGGTCATCAAGTCTAAAAGGCTCAGGTGGGCAGGTCATGTAGCTAGGATGGAAGAAAGTAGAAACGCTTTCAAAATCTTGACTGGAAGACTAATCGGAAAAACGACCATTAGGAAGACCTAGACGCAGATGGGAGGACAATATTAAGATAGATCTCGCAGAGATTGGAATACAAAGTAGAAACTGAATCCAGTTGGCTAAGGATAGAAGTCAGTGGAGAGCTTTTGTGAACGCGGCATTGAACCTCCGGGTTCCATAGGACATACAGTTAGTTAGTTAGTTAGTTAGTTAGTTATGATGAAAGTAAGAGGATAGTATTCTTAGCATAGTGCTCTAAAGATTGGCTAAAGACGACATTGGAGGACTGTATAATATAAATTACCTTCTTCTGCATAACAATAATATAATGGGGAGTCAGCACGTTTAATTTGAAAAAGTTTGGCTGGAGTGAGGAGTGTGTTGAGTCTTAGACTAATTAAATTATTTAGTCAGCTTTTTACCAAAACAAAACAAAACAAAACAAAAAAGTGTTCGGAGATGATATCGTACTTAACCAATAATATGTACAGTTTATTTTCCTATGCTGTAAATGTAATGTATCTAACTAAGTTTGTATCACAAGGAAAATTGTAGATTGTTCTTAGGTATTATTCTACTTAGAAACTTCTGTAATTTTTTAATTTTCTTTATAGAGAGTTCCAATCTTTCGACTCTTGCCTGGAGTCTTGGTCACGGAGATTAAAAACAGGAAGAAAAAGAATAGAAACATCAAGTAATAAAAAGGAAAGGACTTACCAAGGGAAGAGCTGTAAAAAAAAAAAAAAAAAAAAAAAAAAGTCCAGTGCGTCAGCGATCTCCAAATGAGGTAAAGCGAATTAAAATACGGTGGAGTCAATTTGCGCGCCTTTCGTGTTCCTTGTTGGAAAGTTGCCAACTCATGTTCTTACTTTTATTGTCAAGGCAAGTGCTGTGAAAATTTTATGATGACCGCCTCCCATTCGTTACTCAACCATCCCTTATCTAGATTTATTTTTTATTTTTAAATGAATAAATAAATTTTCTAAATGGTTGAATGACGAATCGGATGGAGGCAGTAATTACAAAATTTTCACAGCATTGGCATGACAATAAAAATAATAACATGAGTTGGCAACCTTCCAACAAGAAACAGGAAAGACACGTAAATTAACTCCGCCATATTTTAGTTCGTTTCACCTCATTTCGAGATCGCTGACGCACTGGACAGTTTTTTTTTTCTTTCTTTGTACAATAGCTCTTCCCTTGGTAAGTCCGTTCCTTTTTATTCCTTGATTTTTTTATTCTTTTTGCTTCCTGTTTTTAACCTTCGTGACCAAGTCTCCAGGGGATGGTCGAAAGCTTGGAACTATAAAAAATTCAGGAATTACAGGATGATAGTTAAATTTCCAGAGCGTAGTTTTGTAATGGTCTTAAGTAGTTTAAATTATAACCTGTATCTTCTCATATTTATTTATTTCTATAAATCACTGTCAACTTTACATTCCGTAATTTGATTGGTTCTTTTTAAATTTACTTCTACTTTACTTACCTTCATGTTTCTTATAACAGCGAAACAATTGGTTTGCTCTTAAATATTTCAAATAACGTATCGGTTATTCATCTTCAGCAGGACAAGACTATTTTATTCCTTGAATTTACTGTTGTTTCAACTTCAGCTAGAATGGTATAACCAATTAAATATTAGTAATGAAAGATTTTGATGTTCACAATTCTTCAATATTGTAATCGTAGTCACTTACTAAAACAAAGACAAGGTGCATCTGCTATGTACTCACGTCCTACAGTATTAAATTTTTGTCATAGATCCGCAGAGATCCTTTTTTGGATCAAAAGATCCAATATATTTCAATCAAAAATTTTCTTGTACGCCTTATATCTGGAGGACTACATACAGTGTAGCCAAACCCAAACTATAACTTAATTCAGTATGATGTACTTATTCCGTAGAAAACACGAAAACTCGATTTAGGGGTCGTTCAAAAATTTTGTGGCCCCTGATTCAAAGACTAATTATTGGCCAAGATCGCGATCTTTTGATCCATTTTTGAATAATTCCTAAAATTCTTGTTGATATATGGGTCTTGGACGAATTTTCACTATAAAAATAAGCACTTCATGAAAACACTCAAGATAGCCATATTGATATTTTCCTAAGAATCAGTGCTGCCAAGTCCGACTATGGATTTTATCATTACTTGGGGTTAACATGTTCTGAAATGCTAATATGCGGACACACTTCCACTTATTATATTATATTAGATTAGATTAGATTTATTAATCATTCTCTGGACCATGCTATATGTACATTTGTACAAAATGGTATAGAACTCGTCAGTACATAATTTCGCTACAATATTTAAAACAAATACAATGCTCTAGTGTTCAACAACTTGTACAAATAGATATAGGCTAAACCAATTCTACAATCTATATAACAATAATATATGAACTTAATTATATTTTAATTACTGTATATTTGTATTTACCATCTTAACTATACATAAAACTACATCAACTGACATAAATCTAGTATATACAATTGGAATTTAATTACTTTTGGAAGTTTCAAAATTTGCTGCTAAGATATTCATTTACAGTATAAAACGTGTTTTCTAATAGCAGTTTGCGCACTGAGTTCACAAAGAAACTCTTTCCATGACTATTTTTTATGTACCCAGGTAGTTTATTGTACAACTTTACACCCATATAGATGTGTGATTTTCCGTATGCTGATGTTCTATGATACACAGTGGATACGTTATGCAAACCTTTCAAATACTTAAATGTGGCAGTATGCTCGCAATATACTAGTATAACATAGATCGACAGAAAGAACCGGAAGCATAGATACGGAAGGAACAGAGTAAGAAACTCATGCGACGTACTACAAAAACCTTTGTCATGTCAAGGTAGCAAAATTACATTCTTCGTGGAGCGCTATTACCAATACAATAGACTATATTAAGAACAGTGAGGCGTCGGTAGGTCAGTGGTAAAGCGTTCACCTCTGGTGCGTGGGGTCCCTGGTTCGACCCCACTTCGTGCCGACTAGGCCTTATGATGGACAAACATCGTGTGTGTGGATTTTCTCGGAAATCTCCATTTTCCTCCCATTTATTCATTCCACCATTTCATTCATTTGTCATCATCGCCGTCTCTTTTAACCCACCCGGCATAATCGTCAGACGTAAAACTTAAAGATGTCATTTATATTAGGAAGATAATAAACTCAATCAGGGAATTTCGGAAAATGTATATGAACGGAAATTTTTACTTTAAAAATGCAAACATGTGGTGACCTTGTGAATATTTGTGACATTTTGAGGATTTTTTGTTAATGGGGAAAATATTTTATAGAATCATAGTTTTATTTTATTTTATTTTATTTTATTTTATTTATTTATTTATTTAGAAATTTAAATTCTTGTAGATGAAATTTGTGATTACATAGTCTGTACCCAAATTACCTTTTTCGTATTTAGTTTATTAGTTCTTAGTGATATGCTTTAAAGACACTTCTATCGATTACATTTGAAGAACGATGTATAATTGTAATATCTGGAAGTATATGTTTAGAATTTTTAAGATTCTTGGAATTGCAAAAGACTGCTTCATTGTCATCTTTCGATTCCTTCAAATGTTCCTTTAATCTAATATAGAGCGATTTAAAAGAAAAAGATTTCTTTTGAGTCCAGAATTTCTGACTGAAGCCCGATTTTCATGCGGTTTGTGGTAAATGATCAAGGAAGTATGGGAGATTTACGGGACTGTGTTTACTGGTTTATATTCATCCGGATTAATATCGACCACGCCTTAAGAAAAACAGCAAATATTCGCCAGTGTACCTTATAACTGGAATGAGGTTTTGGATTTTTGAAGCGAAATTACAGAATACGAATTAAGTGTTCGTGAGAATACAAATAAGATGCTAATGGTAACACCCATAAATCACATGTTGAATAGCTTTAGCCGGTTTCTTGAGACAAACGACGGAGAAATTTCTTGGGTGACCTAAGGAGTCGATAACGGACATTTTCCACAAGAGCTGACTACAGGGTACGATACTTTTGCGTCTCACTCAGAAGCGATTCTGTTTCGTCCAATTTATCATTAGTGACTATATTATGTTCCTGGCTGGGGCAGAACATGAGTCAAATTTGTTTCTAAATGCTCTTTGCGTAGCAGCAAGAGATTCCGTTCTCCATAAACTTCCAACGATAAACTGATTTTTCTCCAAAGAGTACACTATTCTCACTGTGTCCTGATCATACATAGTAGCACAGAACCGTTCAGCACAATTCCCAATACAACGACCCAGTGTCCTGTGTCTTATTGACATTGGCGAGGTTGTAATCTAACCAAGAAAACTCAAATCTCCACCTCACCGCACATGATTCCAGTTGTAAGGTACACTGGTCTATATTTGCTGTTTTTGCTTGAGACGTACCCCGCATGAATTTAAACTAGTAAACATAGTTCCATAAATCTCCCATCCTTCCTTGATCATTTACCACAAACCGCATGAAAATCAGACTTCAGTTAGAAATTCTAGACCCAAATGAAATGCGAGAGTTAAAAAAAAAAAAAAAAACCCTGTATTTACGTTTTCTTTTTGCCGTACCTATATGTATATCATTGTATGATCACCTGAATGTTTGTGGTGAAAATAAAATAAACAAAAATGACTAATGCTGTTTTTTTCATTGCTTTTCACAGAAAACAGATGCTAATGCCTTGAATTCAAGATGAGAGAAATCAAATATTCATAAAAGAGGAATAAGATTGGACAGTTTCGAAAAGAAAGATGTTTTCTCATTCTGCAGTTCACAAGAAGAAGAGCAATGTAATTATACTTGTACAAATTAACTCTATGAGATATTGTGCCTTACTTGTTCTTTTTGATGATTAAAAATCTCGAAGTTTGGATGTAGTTGTGTCTGCGATAGTGTAGTAGATAGTTCATCTTTAAAAGTGAGAGTAAACGTTTCACAGTAAAGTGTGTAGTTTGCAGAAATGGCGGGTGATAAGCCGATTTATCTAAATATTGTTAAGTGTGATCGTAGATGTGATGCTCTCTTTGTAGAAGACCTCTGTACAAGCAATGATTTACAGATAGAGGATCCAGGTGTTGTTTGGGTAGATGGAAATTTAAGACTATGGTTTAAAAATAATTACGAAAGAAATTTGTTTATTAGTAAAATACCAGCTACGAAGTTTGGTCGGAATGCAAAATATGAAGTACCCACCCTTGTGTACTCTTGTATCATTAAAAATATTCTTGAAACACGTTCTACCGAGAAAATAGAGTACAAATTACGAGAAAAGGGCATTGATTTCGAGAAAATAGAAGTAGTGCGTAGACATTTATTATTGTACAGTCGAAGTTGTACAGAAATTACAAATTTGGTTAAAAATGGTGTTTGTTTAAATGATAAGACATACTTGGTCGACTATAATAAACGATACGAAATATGCTTAAGGTGTCAGAAATTTGGACATGTGGTTGTGGAATGTAGAAGTAAAAATCCATTGTGTAGAATTTGTGGTGAGTGTAGACTGACAGATTTTTGTACACATGATCGATTGCTTGTTTTTAGCATGCAGTTATATTGCTCCGTTTGCAACGTAACAAATCATAATACAGGTGAAGTTTGTTGTCCGAAGTATCCGATAAATACCACGAAACCTTTACCATTTGTTATCCATGTAGAACCGAGAAATCAAATGATTGAAAAAAAGTCTGCTTTAAGACGCTCAAATGAAAATTGTACGGATAGAGGTTCTACGATGTCGCATGTCACTACAACGAATTCAAACGAAGGAAGCTCAAAGAGGCAAAATATTGCAGAGAAAGAAAATCTGGATTCTAAAAGCAAAGTCAAAGAAGAACTAATAACAACTGACCAACAGAGAGTTGCAGAATATCCACCGAAGAAGAGTGAAGAGGCTCCTCAAGTGGATAATATAAAAGAGGAAATAAAACGTGATGATGATGATGAAGCATTACTTGAGCCTAAAAACTTGTCTAGCGCTAGCGAGAGCAACTCCTCTGTAATTCAGTCAGTAGTAGCGAATAAATATGGGGGCGTAAGAACAACCATCATATCGGAGAAACTTTCTGCAATTCGAGAAAAAGTATGTTCAAATGATGATCATGGAAGCGATCAGAAAAGCTCAGGTGCTCAGGAAACCATGGAAAAGCACGAAGAACCTGTGAGTATAAAAGATGAACCATGTCCTGTTGGAAATAATACTGTATCAAGAAAAGAAGAAATGATGAATAATTCAAATATGGCTGCATCAAGTGATCTAATTAAAGATTATAGGAATATAGTTGCCTTTTCAGTTAGAATGTTACGCAAGGAGTATCCAGAGAAAAAACACGTTCCATTTTCTACAGTTAAACAATACACTAAATTGAGAAAAGCATATTTTGATATCTTAAGCTGCTTGATAGGTCCAGCTCATCATATGAAAGTACCTCCGTTGAAAATTTCGGAGATCGAGGTAAAGATAGAAAATGATGAAGAATTAAGCGAGGTAGGCGTCGAATCAAGTGTTGAAAAAACTTCGTACGACTCAGTTGCTCAAAGCGATATTAGCCAACCAGAAGCAATTCGAGAAGAAGGTCAAAGAAACGAAATGTTACCATGTGAAAGCGTACGAAGTGAAGAAATTCACACTAAAAAAATTGAATTCATGAAAGAAAGAAAAAGAAGTGGGAGTGATTGTGATCATGATAGTAATTTACAATTGTCCAAGCGTAGGCGTTTAACTCAAGATGATGAAACTTCTGGAGCTATGACTACTGAAGGACATAACAATATGTCAACCGTAAAATGTAAACCCAACAACAGAAGTCAGCAACACAGCTCAACTGAAGATGTAATCTCTGAGAAAAATGGCAAACTAGTACAAGTTAAACATGAAAAGTGTGATGAGGGTATTAATTCGTGTAAGAGCAATGCCGGCATTCAAGCTATTGTATCAGTAAACAAATCAAATGTTCAAATAACAGCATTTGTGTCGAACGGAGAGGAAATGAAGAATACTGCTTGTCAAACTAGGGATATTGAAAAAAGAAACAAACGCATACAGACATCAAGATCTCTCTGTACTAACATTAGTCCCAAGAAAACAGAGGTAAAGAATGTGGCGTGCCAAATTTCTGATGATACATTGCAACCGAAAAGTGATATTGTGAAAACTATTAAATCAGAAAATGACTGTGCTCGTAGCCCAAGTTGTAGGAATCTTCTTGAAGATGCTGTTCACGACAAGTTATTGATTTGGGCAGAGTGTTTGGCCACGTTTACAGCGTCTCTTCTGGAAGAGTGTTCTCCGAGAAGTGATAATGATCCAAATTGCAGACCACCTATCAAAAGTAAATACAAAGCAGTTGTGAAGCGAAGATTGCCTGATTTAAAAAGAGATCTTTTGAAAGAGTTGAAGAAGGTTGATTCTCAAGACTTTAAAAATGGCTGTAACTCTGATGATGATGATGATGATGATGATGATGACGATGAAGAGGAAGAGGAAGGTGATTACTGAAAATTTAATAGTGAGGATAATTATTTGTGAAGCGGGAGTAGTTATTGGTTATTACCAACTAAGAAATATAAGTGTGAACAATATAAGTCATAACAGTGCCTTTCCCGCTATGTATTTTCCAGGAATATAGTACAAAATGAGTTACAACGTAAGTTAAAGTTCCTACATTATATAGTGTTCATATAGTTGAAAACCCAACCTTAAAATGAAAGATTGTGAACTTGGATGTCAATATAAGTAAGTAAGGGACAAAAAGACACGGTATAATAATGCATTAACAATCGTACAGTTTTTTTTTTTTTAGTAGTTTCCTTGTACATATTTGTACAAAATAATATTACGATCATTGTAAGACATGTAATAGAAAATAGAAAAGTATGGCTTTAGTAATAATAATAATAAACAATTTTATTTATGCTAGAATAGAAACAAAAGAATGCCAAAGGGGTGATTCAGAAAGTAATGCCTCCAAGGTGATACCTTTATTTGTGTTTGATAGCACCGATACAGATATGAGTGGAAAGATTGCAATGTCAGCTACAAATGGTGGAATCATTTTTCAACATGGTCTCCATTATGGGCAACATACTTGCGCTAACCTGAAACAAAAGTTTTTTATGCCGTCGACGAAGAATTGTGGTGGTTGTTGTCAACGCCATTGCCGAACTGCTGTTTTCACCACCGCGTCACAACTGTAGTGTTGGCCGTTAAGGTGATCCTTAAGTTTAAAGAAGAGCCAAAATTCGCAGGGCGCAAAATCCGAACTATAGGTAGGATAAGGCAGAATGTCAACAACACTTTGCTAGCAGATGGGACAACTTTATTATTTTTTGGCGGAGGAGAGAACGTGTGGCGGTATTTCCATCGACTGACACTTCATTTCCGGGTCGTAATGGTGTGTTCATGACTTCTCGCCGGTGATGAATGTTCCTGGTTGCACAACTTTCCGCAGTAAGAAATTCAATGACAGCCCGCTGTTTCAGCCGGAAGTCGCCACTGGATGTCATGGATTTCTCCATTACTCTGGAACAAAAAGAGATAGGAAGGTGAAACAAGTGATATTCTGTAGCTTAAACATCAGTGCATTAACAGTAAACAGTTCAGAATGTTTGCAGTACTATTGGCCAAGTAGTGAGCTTGGAGGCATTACTTTCTGAATCACCCACGAATATCGTTGTGCTCATTTGTGAGTAATATTTATACCAAAAACATGTTACCATGACGCTGATATGCATTTAGTTCATTTGCAAACTGGAAATGAGTTTAAAATATAGGATACTATGTATTCCTTTTGCTCATTTATTTAAGTAGTGAAGATTTGATTTGTTAATATTGTATCTGTAGAGTAGATGTTTCTGGCAATATATGTTTGTTATTTTTTCATGTGCAATTGTTTCAAGTATATTCACTTTCGTTTGGTATTCATTGTTAGATTATATTGTTTCCAATTGCGTCATAAATTAATGTTTTACCACGCCTGAGGACCAAAGTTCTTTCTTGCTTATTTTTATTTTTTGCGTCCAACTGTTTGTTTAAAAACTACATTTTGTACACAACGCTATCAACATGGAATGCTGAAAATAGATATTGCATGGAGAGAGAAAAAAAGTTATTTATATTTAGAAAGCAAAGATAAACAGTCTCTTGACGTAAGAAACAAGTAAAGAGGCTAATACTTACCGCAAAAAATAGCAGAGTTTTCTTCTACATGTAAGAAGCGCTTTCGGAAAAAAACTTCTTCCATTTTCAGCTTACTTAAAATTCAAAGAGGATTTTAAAACATGAAGAAGAATGTGGATTAAGAAATGGTTAATGGTTAAAAGGATTAAGAAATGTGAAACACAAATCCTTTTGCTGATGACAAATGATTTGTGTTTTACATTCTTAATCCTTTTAACCATTTCTTGCCTTTCCACATTCTTCTTCATGTTTTTAAATCCTCTTTGAATTTTAAGTAAGCTGAAGATAGAAGAAGGTTTTTTCGAAAGCGCCTTTTACATGCAGAACAAGACTCTGCTGTTTTTTGCGGTAAGTAATAGCCTTTTGATTTGTCTCTTACTAAATACCATCAGCGCTCGCAATATTGTGATAGTCTCTTGACGTAATAAATATCACACAAAAATATTTTGGTAAAAGCTATGAAGACCTCAAATGCTAAACGATCCAAGTGCCAAAAACTGGTGTTGGAGGAAACTAAGTAAAATTTTGCTACTTTCACAATATGAAAAGGTTTAATGGAGACAGTGTATTCTGTTGTGTTAGCAGTTATTACAAATATTTAGAGCCATATTGGCACTTAGATCTCATAGTAGTCCATTAGCATGGGAACGTAGATCACATATCAGCGACAAAACAATATTTTACTAGTTTTGGCACTTGGATCATTTAGCATTTCAGGTCTTCATATAGTTTCAGTTAGCTCATATACAAAGATGGAATGTTAACGGGTTCTGCAAAAGTGCAAACTCGATCGCTTTGTAAATTTTTATCGCTAAATTTCCGTTCAGATCTTTTATCAAATCAGATTTTTCGTAAAAAGAAACGACCGAAAATATATCAGCCGAAGTAAACGTTTTTTGGGTAGGTTTCCCATTTATACAAGTTCCGATTTATAGAAATATTATTATATTATGTATTTAAATTCATATATGTGAGTAACATACACTATGTACTGTATATATATAAATTAGTACAAATTATTTGAAGAAATTAACACATTATTAATATATGTAATGTCTTAGGTATAATTATATTTTTTTCTGCTGAATAGTTTTATATATGAATACATGACTGTTTCATTTAAACAGAACAAATAAATAAGTGGATTCTACATTGTAGAGTACAACTATACAACATTTTACATGAAAAATATTGTAAAAATAAATTATTGATAACTATACTTTTGTAAATTTAAAAAAAAAAAACAGAAGCTTTTCGAGAAAACAATTGTTGCAATATTTTATACATATATGATGTTCAATTGTTTTCCCCTTAATAAATTAAATGTACTTGCCCAAACCACGAATTTCAGTTACGAGCAATAAGAACAAATTTATTTACTGTGTACGTTGAATCATGTAGGAACCACACAGATATAGTAGGAATAACAAGAGTTGTTGATCTATTTTTGTATAATCGTGTTTTTATCCAGTTCACTCTGCCCGCTATCGCAGTTTCTTTAATTTTGTCGCCGATTTATGTAACAATTAGAGCGAGCAATCAAATGAAAACGAATCAAAATAAGCTAACATTGTTTTTGTTCTACTTTGGGTTGTGTGTTTGTCCGTCTTAGGTTCTTAAGTAGCGTTCATATCGGTTCTTTGGTTCCGAATTCTATAGATCACATTAACAGAAGCCTTGTGTATGGATATATTCAGCAAAGCTATGAGTATCCTGGACAGCTTTGTCAATGACATCTTCGAGCGTATTGCTGCTGAAGGTTCTCGTTTGGCCCGTTACAACAAGCGGTCAACTATAACCAGTCGGGAAATCCAAACAGCTGTGCGCCTTCTATTGCCTGGTGAACTTACCAAGCACACTGTTGGTGAGGGTTCCAAGGCTGTTACCAAGTACACCAGCTCTTAAGTAAAAATCTTTTCCAAGCTTTTTAATTTCTCATGTGAAATCGTTTTCTTCGTACAAAACGAAAATCTAAGGTTCCCAGTTGAAGTCTTTCGTTTTCAGCTTTTAAAGTTTAAACATTTTTTTTTTTTCTATACAGAAAATTCTTTTCCTCTTCTGACTCTTTCTGCTGGAATTTAGAATTTTCACAAATTATCTTGGCTTGAAGTTCTCTTATTAGAATCTCCAATTTTGTTCGTTCTTCTCTCATCCTGTTAATCCCATTGAAGATATCCTGGACCATATTGCATGAACTCTCACGTGGTTCAACTTCATGTATCCTTACCAGTATTTTAGTAAGCGCAGAGCAACCCTCGGTTTCAACAGGCCCTTTTGGGCTCTTCGACTTCATGGGCCTTATGCAGAGCCGTTTTGACGCGTCATTAGTGCCATACTAAAGAGCTCGACTAACATAAGATTCTTGCAGTAGTCAGGCGTTTAGTATGACTCTAACCATAAGTCAAAACGACTCTGCATAAGGCGGCATGTATTTTAACTGTTTTTGTGTCTGATGAAGCTTCTCTTCGTATTCCTTAATTTCAGCTTCAGATTTCTGATATTTGTTAACTGCCTGTTTCAGCTGTTTCTCCTGATGTTTAATATGTTTACAGGCGTCCTCTACTTCTCAGACGTTCATTTTCTTCAAGTAACGATTGGTTGTCTCTGGCTTCCTCTATTTGACCTCATTGATACAGTTTCTATCGCGCTGTGAGTTTTAATGGTTTAATCTGTAGTTTGTGACTTAACACTACGAGATCTTATAAGATTGTTAATAGAAACCATTGTTTGTACGTCAGTATATTGTAAACGTTGTTCGTGTGCATCTGATTTTCCAGACAAGTTGAACTTTTTCAGCCAAGTTTCTCACATTTTGTCTTTTGGCGCTGTTCATTCATAACCTAACTGAGACAACTTTATTAGAGCCAAATAAAAGATTACAAATAACATGTAAAAATTACATGCATACAACACAACTAACAGTGCCAAAAAGCATTGCCAAATCATCTATCTAAGCTAACTAACTAAATTCCCATTTAGCCGGCAGGCAGACAGCCCCCGTTACCGACTGATGACCGCTATGGTTTGTGACTGCATCACACTTGTCATGAGTGATGAAGTGACCTTGTATTTTCTAAGTGGCTCACGGTAATACTCAAAAGTACAGTTCTTAACACGAGGTCTATTCATTGTATTGTGTAAGTACTTTAGCCTAGACTTTTCACGCGCAGATAAGTTTTCCAGCGAGTAATTTCCTTACGGTGTAGACTTAACGTTTGTATGCCTTCTTTCCTTCGGTGAATATGCGTTAAAAAACATAACTAGGAGTAATTCAATGTGCAGAACTTGTTTTATTGAAACAACAAAATAACCGACTTGGACTCATTTCCAACCCCGTAATTTTTGAGAGGAATAATACCACAAAACCAACTCACTCACATGCTGTGATTTAGTGTGCAATACTGCGATTTATTTTCATTTAAGTGCTCATTATATATAGCATTTGAAAGACAAAATGAACAAAGATAACCGTTGTTAGTTTTTAAGAAACCTATTACAGTAGACTTCCGAATAACCGGCGTAATGTAGCGGAAGATAAGGCCGGATAACAAAAAAGCCAGATAGGCTGAAGTTCTATGAACTCATTTCTTTATTAACATTAAGCATACCCCAAGAACAATTTACGAATACAGTACTGTATATACTGTACAGATATAATCAGGACCATCGGCAAGCGTACTGTATTGAGGTCCATTACACACTGCGAAACAATGAACAAGAAACTTTGCATATGACACGTTGGAGGATCGTAGCAAACGCCCACTTCCAATGCCTTCTTCATTTAATTACAATAAAAGAAAATTGGATAGTCGCGAACCAACAAGCGAACAAATTGCAACTCCAGCACAGGGTATCATGATAATTTCTGTACACAATAGTAAAACGTTCCTAAGAAAGCGAACAACACGGCTGTGAAAACTAGTTATCTCGAATGAAACTCCTAATCCATGGTTTTTGCCTTTCTGTTCTCAATATACTCTCTTATTAGCATTGTTGCTGAGAGTTGTAGCGAAACCAACGAAAGGAAAATGTTTAAAAAAAAAAAAAAAAAACTACGTTCTAGCATCCAAGAAAGTATTTTTTTCTCATAGAGTTTCGATGTTACGGTCACCGCTTTCTTGGATGTTTGAAGGCTAGGTAATGATCTTTTTAATTGATAGATATGTATGCATCTAATTTTATTTCTTTCTTTGTTTTTGGAAATGAAAATGTGTTCAGTTACTTTCTAGTTTATAGAAGTCACGTCTTTTTAATGTAGGTTACATGAAATGACTTTAGATTGAGATACTCTTCAAAGACTGTTGTATTATAAGGCTGGTGTTTATTCATTTATCAATGAGGTGTCAAATGTTTCTTTGTAATTATTACAACTGAAGTTCCTATATTGTTTTACGTTTGCTATTGCCATATGTACATATATGTATATTTTTTTATCTTGCATTTATACCAAAAAATTTGCTCAATCATTTAAAGAAATCACAGTAATAGAAATGCGTTTAAGAACAGTCAGTTGGAGTGCAAAGATCTGGTCCAAAGTTGGTTCACAAGATGATGAGAGTAGATCGTATGTTCAAAACATGGTACTCGTGGGACATTACAATCATGTTATATAAGATACTCAAAAATCACGCAGTACTTTACTTAATAGCACGTCAAAAAGCATCGAGTATTTGACTTAATATCACTTCAAAAAATATGCAGCACTTAATAGCACGTCAAAAAAGTATGGAGTACTTGACTTAATAACACGTCAAAAAATATGCAGTACTTAATAGCACGTCAAAAAGTATGGAGTACTTGACTTAATATCACGTCAAAAAATATGCAGCACTTAATAGCACGTCAAATAGCATGGAGTACTTGACTTAATATCACGTCAAAAAATATGCAGCACTTAATAGCACGTCAGAAAGCATGGAGTACTTGACTTAATATCACGTCAAAAAATATGCAGCACTTAATAGCACGTCAAAAAGTATGGAGTACTTGACTTAATATCACGTCAAAACATATGCAGCACTTAATAGCACGTCAAATAGCATGGAGTACTTGACTTAATATCACGTCAAAACATATGCAGCACTTAATAGCACGTCAAAAAGCATGGAGTACTTGACTTAATAACACGTCAAAAAATATGCAGTACTTAATAGCACGTCAAAAAGCATGGAGTACTTGACTTAATATCACGTCAAAAAATATGCAGCACTTAATAGCACGTCAAAAAGTATGGAGTACTTGACTTAATAACACGTCAAAAAATATGCAGCACTTAATAGCACGTCAAAAAAGCATGGAGTACTTGACTTAATAACACGTCAAAAAATATGCAGTACTTAATAGCACGTGAAAAACATGCAGTATTTGACCTTTAATAGCACGTCAAAAAATACAGTACTTGACTTCATAGCACGTCAGAAACATACCTGAGCGGCCGTGATTTATCTGCAACAAAAGGAAGACAAATGAAGGAATTAGAATTAAACTTTCATAGCATGACCACAACAGCATAACAATAAAATAAACAAGGACAGAGGTCGCTATAAACAATATAAGAAGAGTTATGTCAAAATTGCAGATAATTTTTGACTTACCCCGTATATATGTATGTTTGTATGTATAATATGCGTCTCCATGCCCTCATTATCGTTTTGCAGAGAATCTGAGAAGTTATCGTTGCGAAAGGTTTCCTCCATACTTTGCGCAGTTCATCGTCTGTCCTGTACCAACAATAAGAGACACATAATTTGATTATTCCGTACAATGAGTTCTCTGTGGTTGTAAAATCTCGGTTTTGTGGAGTCCATTTCAATGGAGAAGGAAATGTTGGAGAACCACGCCCATTCCAGCGACCTGGTAATTATCGATTAAGGTAATTACGCACCTGGATAGCAAAATGGGCTGGAGACTCGTCCTGTTGTAGCAACATGATCCATGATTCCCTTCTGAGTTATTAACAACGTTAAAAAAAATGTGTAAATATGAATGTCCACTCAAATTGTTCTCTGTGATATTCAGCTTTTGGGGTATGGGGATTTGTCGGACACCCTGTACGTACAATAGATAAGCCTCTCCTCTGCGGTAGCTAGCTAACTGAGACCTTCAAATGAGGATTAACATGGCCTCTATAAACATTCTGTGGTTCGGCATATCATTTGAATCGAACGATTTCGATATGTTCTTAAATGCATTTCCTATACATATTGTACGTATATAAGAGTAGTTACCAAGTGTTTACTGTATATATTCCACATAATTTTCATACGTATGTAATCAAAATCAATAAAACTTTTGATATTCTTTCTGCATTTTATTTTATTTCAAATGCACTCACTGCTTTTACCCACCAGAGGTGCACTAATCTGAATTGTAATTATTGTAATTAGTGAAATTCTGATGAGAAAGCAATTAGTTACTATTAAAACGTCAGTTCGAGTCGTCATTAACATAAAACACAGATGGAATATCAAGGGTTTTATTTAGTTGATCTTTATAATTTTGTTTATGAATTCAAATGTATATTAAAATACGTTATTTTTGTAATAAAGAGAAGTAAATTGTTTTGATAATTTAGTGATTTGTTTTCATTATACAGTATAAGTTTAATTGTAATATCACTGTTTCCCTCCTGTTTTCGTTAATTGTGTTTGTTTAGTTTAACTTTGAAGTGATATTTCTAAAAATCTGACATGTATTATTTCATAAAATATAAGTTATAACGAATCCCATTTTTGCAGTGGGCCTAAATTTTACTTGTCTATATGTTAATTGCGGTGACTGTGAACAAAAACCTTCAGATCCAAATTGAAAGTAACTATGTTTGTGACTCTTAATTTCTTGAACCACCCGACCGATCTCGATCAAGTTTTTTGACGTAGATGCAGTTCTGGCCTGGGAGTGTTTTTAGCTATTCACTTTGACGGTAAAACTTAGGGGAGGGGGTGGAATGGGAATTATAAGAAAAAATTTAAAAAATTAATAACGAACCAAACCACCAATTTCGATCAAATTTTCAACATAGATGATGTTCGTGCCTGGTATGGATTTTACCATTTCACTTTGACGTAACAGCTTAGGGGATGGAGAGGAGGGGGAGATATACTAAAATCAATATATATAAAATTAAAAGTAACCATGTTCGTGAATTAATAACTCTTGAACCACCCGATCGATCTCACTCAAACTTTCAATATAGATGAAGTTCGAACCTGGGAAGTTTTTATTATTTCATTTTCATGGTAAAACTTAGGGAAGGGGAGGAGGGTAAATATATGAAAATGAATAAAACATCATAACTCTTGAACCACCCGATCGATCTCGATCAAACTTTCAACTTAGATAAGGTTCGGACCTGGGATGTTTTCATCATTTTACTTTGACGGCACAATGTAGGGGAGATGAAGAGGGGACATATATGTAATAAATAAATAAATATAAAAATATTAAATAAAAGTGACTGAGACTTCATCACGCTTAAACCACCAAACCGATCTTAATCAAATTATCAACATAGATAAGGTTCTGACCTGGGGTGGTTTTTATCATATCCCTTTGACGATAGAACTTACTAGGGATGATTCCATACCGGAACTAAGTACCTAGAGAAAACATATATATTGTCTGAAAGGTCTTGCCATTGAAAAGTACGAAACCGTTTTCAAATCACGGGCAAACCCGCAACATGACCCTATAAGAAGCCAGTTTGTTGGTGTTTGTGACCCTATGTATGACATTCGACAGAATTAAAAATGAATGTAATGTATCATGAATGAAACATTTAAATTTTTCCGGGCTAAGACCATCGTCACGCGTGTGCTTTCTTCGCGTTTTTACCATGTCCTCACTTTTTTCTCAATGCAATATCAGTTCTGATTTTTTTTTTTTTTTTTTTTTGAAATAGTTTATTCACATACACAATTACTTTGTGGCCTAACCAGCAATTTTTAGCACTTTGCCCTCCTGAAACCTTACAGCCCAAACATGGCATCATAATCACAAACTTCAACTTTCGGCCCCCATAAATCTATGGTGCCGTAGTATCATAGTTGTGGATATTTCTACAGACTCTACATGCAATAGTCCCAGCCCCCGCCAAGTGAACTTTGTGGTGGACAAACACCGTGTGCGTGGGTTTTCTCGAGGTTCTCCCGTTTCCTCCCACTTTCTTCATTCCACCATTTCATTCATTACTCATCATCACCGTCTCCTTTAGCCTAACCGGCATAGCCGTGGGACGTAAAACTCAAATATAACATCTACATGCAATAGTATTCAGCATGAAACTTATGAGCCCCCCACTTTATGTCATTCCAAAATATAGACCCTTTAAAAGTGTAATTTTCTCTATTTTTTGTACTGATTTCATGTATTGGTTTGCAACCCTGCATATTTATTTAGAAGCAAGAGTAATGTTCTCCGTGTACCTCAGTCTCTCCTCTAAACTTTCGTTTTTGTTTGGAGCTCGTCTGATACGTACGTCCTGAGCAATTGTTTCCGTAAACGCTTGCAAATGCGAAAAATGGCACTTCACCGACAACAAAGATGGTCGCCATTCAGGAACACTTATACGTACGACAACGTGAATAGTGTTACTGACCTTCTCATACACAAGGCTCGTCAGCCTCAAAGTCCTATAATTTTCGGAGTTGGTCGAGCAACCACCTCTGGGCCACTTCGTATGGATTGACCCTTCTAATTGTGTGCTTTTGTGCGTGTTTTGCAGCAACCTAATGTTTTTGCCACGAGCTTAAGAATTTCATTTGTATCGTATTGTTGTTATTTCTTAATATTTTTGCTTTAAAGTCTGGTGTATGTGCTGTTAAAATCATTTTGAAAATTCGTAGTTCGTGGGTCAAAGTTTCTGCTATTTTAAAAGGTATACGTTGTTTTGGAACTCGAACAGGATTCTGGGAGAGATTAAGTTCGGATTCCAAGGTATTACTGTCATTAGAGTTCATCCCCTCGTGATATACATATCTTTACGCGTCCTCCTCTGCTTTCTTCTGGAAGATTTTTCAACTAAAACTGAACAAATCGCGATCCGTTTGATACAGCTTCTTTCCTTAAAAGAGCATAAAACTTTAATAAAATTTTTAAAAATCTATATTTCTGCGTACGTTTTCCTTACTAGTAAAACGGCAATCTTTGACTCTCAGTGTAGAATTTGCATTGCATTTCTTATGTTGCTTGGCGGGGGAGGGGAGTGAGGGATTGTGCACGGTGAGTCAATGGTAGAGTGCTTAGGCTATTTGGGGGGGGGGGTGAAGTCCCTGGTTCGATCCATATTGAATTTTGCCTGTGTTCTATGTTCGATAAATCGATTTGATGCTGATGTAGCAATTTTATTTTGGCGGCTGTTTCTCATTCGTTGGATTGGATTTTGAGTTTAGCGTCCCTTTCAACAGCGAGGCTATCTGAGACGTGAACCTACAGCTTAACGTGGAATCTGAACCACATGAGCCCCACCGGGAATTGAACCTGGGTTTCCCACGCCAAAGGTGCATATGCCAACCACTTACCCACGATAGAGCTCTGGTTTTCTTCCATGTTGTTTAACTGCTAATGATGGCATGTCAATGGTATGATGGTGAAATAAAAGGTTTAATAGGGAATGGAAAGAAGAAAAAATCAGGATATGGTAGGGTTGGCATTCGTCCCAAAAATCCGGGACCGTCACGAAATCAAGATCTGCGTCCCGGCAATATTTCTTGGGACGCTTAAACGTCCCGGATTTCAGCGAAGGAGAAGAGAAGGGAATATATTAGTTTGCTTTCTTCGTAGGATTAGGTATATAATTATTCTATTTAACTTCTGAGTATAGCAATTCAAAAGTTGAGAAAAAAAACTTATGAATACATAAAATGTGGATTTAATTACGTTCACGAATTATCAACTTTGAAATTGAACGAAGCATTCGTTTCATTGGGCCAGGGACAAAGGTTTTTACTACTCAATCTTATTATCTTTAGTATTCTGTTTCAATTTAGATCTTGCTTCTGAAATATTTTAATCAATAATCCAGGAAGGTGACAATTGAAGAAACAAACGCCCCTAAAACATATTGCCAATAAATTAATCGTTCTTAACAAAAAAAAAAAAAAAAAAAAAAAAAAAGACTAAACGTGTGAAAGGAAACATCACATCTTAAATGAGCTAAAACAGACTCTGAAAGCCACGAAACATAATAGATCCTGAGAATTATTTAAAAAAAAAATGCTTACCAGGAGGGAGGGGGTAAATCATCTGCTTACGTTTGCTTAACTAGGCAGGAGAAGATCTAAAATGACTAAAAATGTGATTACGTAATACTTGAACAACTCCATCTAATGAAAGAAAGTAAATTAGTATATAACACTTCTTTTTGTTTTAAGCATTTCAAAGATTCTCGTAATTTCGTAGCGTCCCGGACATTCAGTTCTGAAATATGCCAACCCTAGGATATAGTGAACAATAATTGTTTCTGACAGCATAAAATATTTAGCATTGAACAAGTTGTGGGCACAAAACATTGAGAATACGCAAACTGTGTGCTGGAATTAGATAAAGAAGTTGAAGGAAGATTAGATATGAGGAAAGGAGCTCAATGGGAATTCCGGAAGTAACAAAGATTCCTTCAAATATCATGTGCAGTTGGATTGCAGATTGTTTTTTTCTGCTCGTAAGGTACGTATTTATAGTATATGCAGGGTGTTTCAAAACAACACCGACAACGTTTGGGAGGTGATCCCTGGCACCAAGATAATACAAAAAGTATAGACTCACCTTGGTGCACAAATGCTTCCTTTCGGAGTTACAGCCTGCCGAAAACGTGAAAAAAAAAAGAACTTTAAAGGTCCATAGATCCAAAACTATAGGACCTACCGTAGTCGAGTCAAGACTTCACTAAGGAACTAGTATGTACCCTATTCAAAAATACGTGTTTCACAATCTTACGGTACTTTCGGAACAATTTTCATACAGGTGGTTGGTGACTCATTCAAATTATTTGCCCGTAGCCAATCTCACTCTATAAAAATTGTTGCGTGAGTACCGCAAGATTCTGACACGCGTATTTTTGGATAGCGCACATACTAGTTCCTAAGTGAAGTCTTGACTCTACTACTGTAGGTCTCATAGTTTGGGAACTATGGACCTTTAAAGTTCAATTTTTCATTATTTCGGCAGCCTATAACTCCGAAAAGAAGCATTTGTGCACCCAGGTTGGTCTATACTTTTTCTATTATCTTGGTATCAGGAATCACCTTGTCGGTCTTATTTTGAAACACCCTGTATATATATACTCATATATCCGTACTGAATCGTACTGGGCCCATGCGAGTCGACCAGACAGAGACGTAGTATTCAATCCGAAGACACCTTTGGACGTCTCAGAAGCTATATAAAACATAGACATACAGCAAAGGTTGGCGTAGGTCAATGAAAACCTGACCTATCACCCACCGGGACCCACTCTGACCCATGACCTACCACCTATCACGACCTACTCCAACCCACCACCCATCATAACCCACTTTGACCCATTATCTACGCCTTCCTCTCCACTGACTAAAGAGTTTACACTTGTAATAAAACAAGGCTGTGAAATTATCACTAATCGGAGTTTGAATTTCTACGGACAACCACTCAAGCACCGCTCTATTACAATTTCGGTGGATCTGACCTTTACGATATAAAATGGTAAAGTGTTTGTGATGGGCCATATTACGATGGATTTCAATTTAATTAGCATATGTAATTATTTCCTTATTGAATTAGAGACACCCTTCAGTGGAAAATAGGATAACATTTGGAAGTGTCAAATGAAGGTAAAGTAAGCTAACGTAAAGGAAAAAAAGGTGTAAAATTTGACTGTGTTGAAAGCCAAATAGAAAGTCCTATTGCTATTATTACAATTACAAATATCAATATCGAAAAGTGCCTGAAGCTCTTTCTTTACTTAGACATACTCATCACAGGTAAGTAAATAGAAACAAATGAAAGAGGAAGACAAAGGGAAAATGAAATGAAATTTTTGAGTTTTACGTCCCACTGTTATGCCGGCTAGGCTAAAGGAGACGTGATGATGAGAAATTAATGAAATGGTGGAATGAAGAAAGTGGGATAAAATGCGAGAACCCCGAGAGGAAACCCACGCACACGGTGTTTCTCCACCACAAAGTTCACTTGACGGGAGCAGGGTTTGAACCCAGGATCCCAAGCACCAGAGGTGAACGCTTTACCACTGAGCCACCGTGGCCCCAAGAAAAAGGGAGGCACCGAGGAAAGTAGGCCGGTGGATCAGAGTGGGTCAGTGATCAAGGTGGGTGGTAGGTCGCAGAGGGTCACGGCCTGTTGACTCATTAACCCACTCGGTCTCTGACCTACAGCTTAACCCTTAACGAGTTTTCGTAACCATTTGGTTACACATGTTTTGATCTTGACTATTGCGTTTGAAGACTATTATTTTTAGGTATTGTTCCTTGTGGTTATTTGTGTACATGCTTTCCGCGATCCAGAGAAGCTATTGCTTCCTGGTGACAACTCTGGTAAATTTTACGCGGAAGGTAGTCTGTGGATATATTGTTTTGCAAGCAGTGCCGGAAACAGACAGAAAAGATAGTGAACCGTTAAGGGTTAACGTGAGGTGCGAACCGTAGGACCTCTAGCCGGAAGCGAACCTGAATCTTCCGCACCGGAGGTATATACATTCTGTGCTGAGCACGAAGTAGCTCGCTAATCACACGGCTAAGCAGTTGAAAAGTTGTTAAGCACTTCAATTTATTCATTATAATTTTTAATGTACACTCATATCCAAACTGATTGTCGCATATCTATAACTGTCTTCTTGTAAGAATATAATTTGATAATGATTTAGCAAGGTACTTTTAATACTGTTACTATATGTATAACCTGGAAATGAATATTTGTGGTAAATTTCATAGGAAAAGAATTATAATTACGAAAATTATGAGTAAAACAAAATGTTCCTAAATGGACAACAATGTTTCATTTTCATTTTATTGTTATTTACTGCTCTTTTGACATGAAATTAGCCACTTACATGTCTTTGCCGATTATTCACATATTAACATTATAAGAAATACCGGGCGAATTCGTTATCAAATTATATTCCTGCAACAGCATATTTATAGACATGCGACAATAATTTTGGACATGAGTGTACGTCTTTCATTTGAATTTGAGGTTCCGGATGTGATTCCCAGTGGAAGAGTATGGAACGCCCTACTATAGTTCAGATCCAACTTCAAGCTGTATGCCTAGATCGGGTACTATACAGGATATTTCAAAACAACACCGACAACGTTCGTGGTCTGATTCCTGATCCCAAGGTAAGACAAAAAGTACAGACCACCTGGGTGAACAAATGCTTCCTTTCAGAGTTGTAAGCTGCCGAAAACATTAAAAAAAAAATGAACTTTAAAAGTCCATAACTCCAAAACTATGAGATCCAACGGCGCCGACTTTCCAAAATTTATGTGGGTGCATATCAATGACGGGACATGTTATATGTTTTCAAGGAAGGTCTCGGTGTTTTCTGATTGATTTCCTTTTAGTTAAAATCTTTTATGAACACTGTCATAAAGGACTGTGCTGTAATAAAGTAAAATATACCGGTACTATAAGGATAAGTTGGGGCTGTCCTAGCTCAGTCGGTAACACCGGGTTCAAACCCAGTCCAAACTAAAAATCTTGTAGATGCGCCGCATCCACAATATTATTTGTGTGGGTGCTGGAGCCCCGGAGCACCAACCTTGTCGGCGCGCATGATAGGACCTACCTTAGTCCGGTCAACACTTCATTTACGAACTAATATGTGCGCTATCCAAAAATACATGTTTCAGAATCCTAAGGTACTCACACAACAATTTTTATAGAGGCAGTTTGACTGCGGGCATTTAATTTTAAGTACTCACTAACTTCCTCTATAAAAATTATTGCGGAAGTACCGCAGGATTCTGAAACTTTGATATTTGGAGAGGTCACATACTAGTTTCTAAATAAGGTCTTGACCCGACTACGGTAGAGCCCATAGTTCGGAGTTATGGATCTTTAAATTTTATTTTTTCATGTTTCGGCAGCTATAACTCCGAAAGGAAGCATTTGTGCACGCAGGTAGGTTTATACTTTTTGTCTTATCTTGGTGTCAGGAATCATCTCGAAAATGTAGGTGTTGTTTTGAAACACCCTGTATAACCTCGCTGGCAAATGGTGTAAAATACAAATGAATTAATGTTTCATTCAGATGACGATAAAAATGACAATTTAAACCGCCTTGAGTTTTTTAAAATTATTAATTGCAGAAACAACGCTATCATTGACATCAAAGAACAGAACGTATGAGCGATGAGCGAAGTAGCTGTGAGCCAAACGCCAAATAATTTTTAAGCTACCTGTAACATCTACGCGTTTATGTATTTCTCGAGTTTCACCGTGTGACAACTAAGTGTTTCTCTCACGCAGACACGGAAGAGATATGTGAAAGAATTCCAGTAGAATGAAATATGCGTTGTTTTCCCAAAAGAATTCCATTTACATGTAAACGTTGGTGAGAGAATGCCTATATTTGTTAAGTTGGCTTCTGGTGATCGCTCTGATTAAACATAACATAAGTATCAACAGAGGTTCTTTCTGTATTTCTTGTGAAATTATCCTTGGTTTCAAAATGATTAAACAGTTGAAATGTCAGGAACTTCATTTTTCCTCCAAAAAAGATATGTTCATGTATGTTTCACAAGTATGTTTTCATCTTCCTTTTTTTTCCTTGTGGAAAAACGTGCCTAACACAATGCATCTTATCATTTCCTTATATATATTCATATATGATTTCAAATGAGTTTTCGTTTATTAAGTTCCAAAGAAATTCTTCCGAGGGAACTGATGGAAACAGTTAACAAACATGAAGTAGTGTCGGTAAATACTGTCTTGTGGACGTAGCTATCATGGGTTCGATGCTAATTAGCCCCATTTTGAGTATTCTAATCGCAGCGCAGCCATGTTCTAAGACTGGACAATCTCCTTGTGTTCAAATTACATATAACAATGGAAGTATACAAACAGTGGAACAAGGAACATCTCAAATTATTATCGACACCAATCAAAATGCAGAATGCGATGGTGATCTTCAGGCTGGTTCAGCAGGTAACAATGATACTTCTGTGCAAAGTGCTGTAAATGGGATACAGCCTAGGAGTAACTTAAATTTACCAATTATTTTTGCGTTAAGTGAGTCTAATTTAACTAATATTGATTGGAAAAACGCTACAGTTGTGCGGTTGCTATTCCCTAGAAATAATTGTGATGGAAAGTCGTTAAGTGACCAAGCGAAGAACGTTCAGAATAATAATGTAAGTGATGAGAAGACGAAAATCAGTGAAGATAAACAGGAATCGAAAATTGTAGACGAAAGGGATGAATCTGTAAAGGAATATAAAAAGTTCAATGTTGTGTTTGATATTAGTGAATACACTAATAAATTTAATATCCGTCCCGCAAGGAAAGAAACTAAAACAACTAAAGAATTGAGTGACAGTGCCTTAGAATCAAACACAAGTGACGCGAGTTCAAAAGTGCCAAATGACACTAGTGATAAAAATAGATCTAATGTAGAATTTGATATAGGATTGTTAAATTCAGCGTTTAACAGTGGTGGAACACAAGATAGTTCAGATTTTGCTGATGAAAATAATGGTGGTTCGGGTGATACAAGTGGAAAAGAAGGAAAAGATAGTGTAGGAAAAAATAACTCAGGAACTGAAAATGTCAGTGTGAAAGGGGATGAAGAGGGGAATATAGATATGTATTCCGAAAATACAAGTAAAAGTAGTGCATTAAACTTACCTCTAAGTACAGGATCAAGTGAAGATACTGTAACAAAGAAGTCCAGCGAACATAAAGCAGAAGGCGATGATCAAAGAACAGATAACTCAAAACAGAGAAATGATAGTGAAGGTGAAGCAAATTCAGAGCAAGTTGATAGTAGAAAAGATACTCTTTCAGAAAGCGTGGGTTTAAAAACAGAGGATGATTCAACTTTCTACAATAAGGACGGTGAATTTGAGGGTATAAATGAAGAAAAGGAATTGAGAAATAAAGCTACCAGCGAGCCCAAACCTGGTAGAGATGATGGTGATGATAAAGTTAGCTCTTTACTAAATATGAGTGAAAGTAATGCAGAAGTTTCAAGTTACGCGATGGATACATTTCAAAGTTCAAAAATTGAAGATGAGATAGAAGATGAATTAAGCAAGGTATTCGAGAATATAAGTTTGTACGAAGAAGAAGAGATTTCGAGAGAGAATGCGGAAAATAGTTCTTCCGTGAATCTCGATACAAATTCGAATTTAAGCACGAAAAGTGAGACAAGTGCACTAGGCAATGACAATACTATGAGTGAAATAAAAGTAGATAGTGAAATAGTGTTGGAACAAGATAATTACAATACTATGAGTGAAATAAAAGAAGTTGACAGTGAAATGGTGTTGGATGAAGACATTGAAAACGGTGGTAAAGTACATTTAGCTGAAATTTCAGAAGACTCAAGAAGTACCAACTCCCGATTAGGAGAAGTTTTAAGCAATACGACTACCAGTAGTTCAGTTGATATGGTTGAAGAAGGAACCCAAGTTGGAGTTGATGAAATAATAGATAAAACAGAAAGCAATAGTGATAAAGAAGATAAAACAAGTCTATTTGAACCTAAGGATACAGAACATGCTTTATTAGACGATGAAGTGGTGGAAGGCCGAAGCGAAGTGAGTACTGACAAACTTAACGAAGAAAATCAGAAGAATGAAGATGTAGAGGAAGTGGATGAAAATGAAGAGAAAGAAAGTTTGATTGATGTTTCTGTGGGGACAGCAATTGATACTACTTTGGCTCCTGCGGACACAGAATCGAAAGAACATTTAAATAGCGATAACATAGACAAATCGAGTGACGTAGGCTTACGAAAACCAGTGAATCATGGAAACGATGATCCGGAAGAGGTCACTGATAATAAAGACGATGAAATAGCAATGAGTCTTCCAATTGAAGATGTTACTATCAAAGATTATCTTAGTGACGAAATGATAAGTAAAATTTCAGAGGACGGGAGTGTAGAAGAAACAACTGCAAGTAACAGCCATAATGAAGGCGAAGCTGAGAATAATAGTGATAAAGGAAATGGAGAGTCAACAACAGATAAGATTTTATCTTTTGCAGAAATGGAAAGTGAAGATTTAATTGACGATGACTTAAATGGAGGGAATGGTACAGCTTTTGAGGACTTAAGAGATGAACAAAATAACGAAGAAATGGAATCTGAATACGGTAGCAATATGGAGCGTAAAGAAATTTCAGCAACTGTTCTTATCAGTACCGAAAGTGTCAAAACAAGTTCCAAAAGTAGTTCAAAAGTGGAGATTGCAATAGGAGACCTAAGTAAGAAAAATCTAGAGCAAGATTTGACAACTGCAGCTGAAATATCACAAAAAGGAAGTGATAACAGCGAACTGGGGGAATCGAACGCATCAGAAAGGATTGCTGTTCCATACCCGACAAATACTCCAACAGAAAATGTAGATGCAGACTCAAGAATTGAAAGTGACTTTACTGATAAGTCAAAGGAGCGAGCAGAAAATCAAAGTGAAGCTAATAGAGAATACGAGAACATAGAAGAGCCACTTTCGATGATTTCAACAGAGAATGAACGTTCAAAGAAGATTTCAGACATGTTGAGTAGTGGTACAACTGAGGACATCGGAAGCCTTCTGATGAAATCCACAGAAAACCTAAGCCTCAAGGAACTTGTAGACAATGGTAAATTCATGGAACTACTTGCGATGAATTCGACAGAAAACAAAAGTCTAAAGGAAATTATAGACAGATTGAGCAGTGAAGTTGGAAGTAGGAGGAGTAACAGTGAAAACTTGAGTAGCGGAGGAAATTCTAATGTAACCAGTGAGCTTTTCGCAGGAATTTTTAGTACACTGTATACACAAGTAAAAGATCGAAATGAGAAATTAAAGAAAGAGTCTGATAAGGAGGTTGAAACGAACAGTGGGGCAAAAAGTGACGATAATAATGATAGCAAAAGTATCTTGAAACACGTGATCGAAGGTGTGAGTAGTGTGGGAGAGCGAGTGAGTGCAGGGCTGAAAGACAGTGCATCGATAATCGTGGAAAGTGGTCAAGATAAAGGCAGCGTTGAGAGCAGTAGCAGTGAAGAAGAGTCTGAAGAAACTGGACCAGTTCTGTTCGACATTGGCAATGTGAGACGACAGAGACAAAGAACTAGAACCCTTGGAGTTTGAGAATATTGAGTTCAAGAAAAAAAAATAAATAAAAGGTAAGAAACATATCGGTTGTTTTCAGTGGCGGCTGCTCTTAAAGGAAAGTGGGTCGCCAGAAATTCAGTTTTATTACTATAAGATAAGAGAAGAAAGTTTGTCTAATGGACTAATTCTTTTACACAGCTTTATAAAGCTACATGAAGCTTTCTTCTCGTAGCTTATAGCAACGAAATTTAACCCCTTTAAGTGTTTAAGTACGTAATACGAGTCGAACCACAAAATGAGCATTTTTCTCCCAAAAAGTCAGTTTTCTTTTTTTTACGCCATTTTACTCCGAATACAAATTGCCAGATCTTATGGAAAAGTTCCCATATTGTAGAGTCTTAAGACGGGTTACCCACTTATAGGGTTAATTTTTAGCGACATACCTTCCCTTGAGAGCCACCATTGATTCTTTTGTAGTTTAACATCTTTTCTTTTTCAATGGAGAAGCAGTGTAAAACATAAATTTTAATTTAAGGTGAAGTCATAAGTATATAAGCAACCACTAAGAATCGAACCGGAGCTTGTCGCTCAGAATTTCGGAATGCTAACATTTAAGTAGAAGAAAAGTCCTGAAAGAGACTTCGAATTAAATGAGTATGTTAGGAGATTGACTTGAATAACAAAAGTGTGTTTCATTGCATATTACGTGTGAAACAATCCAAATTGAATACTGAAACCGGAAGACATAGATCTGACTTCAGTTGCAATCTAGGAATAAGATTATAGGCGGAAGTTATACTTGGGACACTAAAGTCACAATATCAAATAATAATAATAATAATAATAATAATAATAATAATAATAATAATAATAATAATAATAATAATAATAATAATAATAATAATAATAATAATTACGACGCTTGTCCGGAAAGTAACTAGCGTCCTTCAAGTATGCACCGTTTCGTTTGAACGCAACCGCGGCGCTAGTGTCGGCGTTCGGCACATGTTCGCTAGTTTCACTGGTTCATTGCCTCTTTACTGACGCTAGTACGGTGGTTGAGTTGTTGCAAGAGTTAAAACAATTCCTGAACTCGCCGACTGTGAGAATCGTTCTGTTATCTGGTGTTTAAATGCAAGGAACGTTACGCTGGTCGGAATTCATCTTCAAATTCTAGAGACTTACCGGGTTGAACCCTGCACCTGAAGCGCAAGCTCAAGTGACGACGACGCAAATAACCCTGTGGAATTATGTTTGTGTTACTTGCGGCATGTTTCTTTGAAGAAGGTTTGGACAAGTTGATAGCCCGCTCTGACAAGTTTTTGAACATTTCTGGAAACTATGTTGAAAAATAGTTTAAGGTATGCACTTTCATGTAAAAAATAAGTTTTGCTTGAACAAACCTGTTTTAGTATTTTTATTTTACTTTGTGAACACGCCTCGTATTATCATCCCTTTTGCTCTATGAAGATTAATATTGAAACTAGAAGTGATAGTAGAATTGTACCATTTCCATTTGCAATAGAGTAGCGGTTCCCAATCTTTTTCCTTCCTGGCGCCCCCTTCGTAAACCCTGCATATTTCACGCATCCTTTTTTTCCACTCATGGGTCAGACACTATTTTTTTTTTAACCCTCCCGGGGTTTCAGATGCAGCATTGAAATCCTCAAATCTTCAATAATAATACATCTGCATTCCCTTGTAGTGCAGCATTACTTGGGAGCAGGGTGGCTCAGTGGTGGATCTCTTAGCTCTGATGAGTGAGATCTTTGGATTGATCCCCGACCAAGTAAATTTGTGGTGGACAATATCGTGTCCGTGGGTTTCCTCATGGTATCCCATTTCCTCCCACTTTCTCATTCCACCAATTCTTCCATAATCATTCTCTTGCGTTAATCATCCGTCTCCCTTAGCCTAAAGGACAAAATCGTAGGACGTTAAACTGAGAGATTTCATTTTGCAAGTATTATTTTTTGACACTAATATGTTCTTAATGAAGCCACAGTTGTTACTCAATTATTATATTTTATGTTTGTACCGTATTTCATTTAACGCCCCCCTTGTTACAACATTTGTAATATTTGTAATTAGGAATGTAGTTTATTTCTATCAGTAGCTGACGCTTTATTTGCTTGCTTCTCACGCCCCCAAAAGGAGCAAGCCTTGGGAACCACTGTTATAGAGGAATGAATTTCGAAACGAAACATGACAAGGTTTAGGAGTTTTTAAAATGATATATTTCTGTTTAACATTCCACTATCATGCTCTTTAGGGTAATGAAGACGGGTGATTAAGGCAAGTGAATGATGATGGAAAAATTGGTAGAATGACAATGTGAGAGAAAATTGAAATATTCCGAGAAAACCCACGGACACGATGTTGTCCACCACAAAATTACTTGGCCAGGTATCGAATCTCAAACTTCATGCATCAGAGTAAGCCTCTACCACTGAGCTACCCTGCTTCCAAGAAGTGTTTTAATCAAGGCAAATGAATACATAACCTCACGTCGTACAGCATAAGATATACACCACATTCATAGTCATTCGAACGTCACAAAAATTATTAGATGAAAACTATTATAATTATAAATGTACAGTTTGTGGTAAAAGAGGTTCAAACTTGTAGTGTTTTTAGTAATTTTCCACAAGAAGGCTGCTTAGCAGGCACTACAAATTGGTATGATAATGGTGTCGGCTCAGGGAAAAGCTCTCTGTTCTTATGAGACTTGTTCGTCGATTACTGTACTTCAGAACTGCAGCAGTGAATGTAGGTAACTACATGACTACCAAAACACTGTTACATGCTATATGATGTTCAAGGAGAGCGATAGTGTGTTTTACTTTTCGCGACCATATATATTAGTGAAGATCGTGGACGGACTGTAAAGGAAGCATTTCAACTATGCCCGCTAAGTTTGCAATATTTGACGTTAAATGGCTTAATCTCGTCATTTTGATTTTTCGTCGGATCGATGGCGAGAATCTAGTTTTTAACAGATGAGTTTCAGATGACATTACTTCATGGGGAAGACAACAGCATGATGTACGCATCTAAACCCTGTTCGGCCTAAGCTCTAAACTGCGATAAACAAAGGCACGTGGAACTAAAGCCTGTGACAAACATCTTTTCATTTCAGCTAAACGAATAAAACGCAAGCTATGACGCGACGTTGCCAAGTGGTAAAGTGCGTGGCTATGGCTAAGCTGACAAACTACAGCGCGATCAGGTGACAGGGGATAGACGTGGATGTGTACAAAATAAACGTTGCAATACCGCTGGTCTCTCATTTGCTAGCAGCATTTAAAGGGAACTTGGAGCTCCGCCTTCAAATGCCAAGATGTTTGTCACGCCGTTTAAATCTCGCTAATTTGCTGTTGTCCTACCGACGCATGTACTCCTCCGTAAAGTAGTTCATATGATTTGATTGTTACTTTTACTATGAAGCTCCATATAGAACTGCTACATTATTATAAATGACAAAAATATAATACGGATTATCTAATGATACTGCAATCGAGTGTGGTTAATGAAACAATATAAATAAACACTAAGCATGCGCAGTAATTATGGCGCCAATTCAACTGTGGACGCGTGTTCTGCTTTCAAGCCTGAAAGACGACTGACATGAATCCCGGTTTCTCGAGTGTTGTGGTGAAATACCAACAACGTAAACCTTTACTCACTAAGCAACAATTGTTTACCAGCGAAATTCATTTTTTTTTTTAATCTTTCGATTTTTCTTTTTCGTTTTCTGCTACTGCTGTAAGTATCTGGACAACACGAGACAGTATTGTCAAAATGCACGTGTATAATTTGCTCCTCCCCGTGGGGAGTGGGAGTGATACATTACTAGCCAATCGTATTTGTGACAAGCGGAAGGATACAAATATTTTGTTTATCGGAGTTTAGAGCTTACGCTGAACAGGGAATAGAGATCATAAAATCTTTATGTCGTTGTGAGTCCTCTGGTGCGGCTTGATCCATAACGAAGTTATTGGTCAATTCTTTATGAGCGAGTGTAGAATAATAGTCAGTGGCGGATCTAGAGGGTAAAAACTGGGGGACTATGATAGGTATATCATGAGTTTACAATTCTTCATGGCTTCTGCAGAAGTTCCAACTTAACTCTCTACCGATGAATATTATGGTCAGTTTAGACGTTGACACTGTGAAGCTCAAGTATTCAGAATAAGTTATTATGATTTTGAGTTTAACGTCCCTTTTCAGCAGCGAGGCTATATGAGACGTGGACCTACTGATTAACGTGGAATCCGAACCACATGAACTCTCGCCAGGAATCGAACCCGGGTCTCCTGCGCCAAAGGCGTGTACGCTAACCACTTAGCCACGGAGGTGCAAGTATTCAGAATAGAAATACCTCATAATGGAAACACTGCAACGAAACTATGTTTAATGTTTCAAAAATTTTACAATAAAGAGTAAAATGTAACGTTTACTAGAAACTTTAAAAAATATATAAATAATAGCGTCAATTATTTTTGTCACTCAAAAAACTAAAAAGTTCTTAGAGCCTCAATTAGGTGACTTAAAACCCATGACATTTTCCATCAAGATGACGCTCGCCGCATTGGAGATTGAATAAAAACTAGGGATGCGTACGAGACAAGATTTGTGGCTGTCTCGTCTCGAAAATGTGTTGTAAAAGTGATGTCTCGACTCGAAAAATGTATATTTCTCTATTGAAAGACCCGTGTCTCGACTCGAATTTTTTCAGGAAAATCCTGTCTCGATTCGTTTCGTGCGCATCCCTAATAAAAACACTTCCTGACAGTGGATTGGACACGACGGCTATATATCCTGGCCACCACGGTCATGAAATATCATCGTTTGGACTTTTCCGTTGAGATTATCTCCACATCAGAAATTATACAACTACACGCGTATCCGGAATGCACACGCTGGAAACAAAGATTAAAGGCGAGGTGCTATTATTGGTGGAACCCTAGCAAGTTGTATATATACAAGACTTAGAGCGAAATCCAATTTCATTTTAAGCAGTGCGGGCGATAAAGATCGCGCTATATGGAGGTACACTCAGGTCCAAAATGATTGTCGCATATCTATAACTGTCTTCTTGTAAGAATATAATTCGATAATAATTTTGTAGGGTACTTTTAATACTGATACTATGTGTATAACCGGAAAATGAATATTTTTGGTAAATTTCATAGGTAAAAAATTATAAATACGAAAATTGGAATGAGTAAAACAAAATGTTGCTAAATGGACAAGAAAGTTTTGTTTTCGTTTTATTATTCTTACTAGCAGCGTTCACCCCGCTTCGCTGCGGTCACCCCGGAACGCAATAAACTTTGTTACTTAGATAATTTTTACTTTTTCGCTTTCAAGTGATATGATAAAAACCATAGAAGATTGCACTAATGTTAACATTATATCGCCTGTCATTTATGTTAACCCGCCCCGCTTCGCTGCGGTCACCCCAACCCGCCCCGCTTCGCTGCGGTCATCCCGGAACGCAATAAACTTTGTTACTTAGATAATTTTTACTTTTTCGCTTTCAAGTGATTTATAGCGCCTGTCAGTTATGTTAACCCGCCGAGTCACAGGGTCATGCGGGTTGCATATAAATACGTTTATTTTTATACCTATGATGAACTAATAACAAAGGATTTGTACGTATGGACACCTGAATGGTCAATTATCTCAAGACACTGGTAATTGAAAATTAAAGTGATATGATAAAAACCATCTAGGGTCCACATCCTAACAACCCCCCAAAAATGAAAGAAATCGGTTCAGCCGTATTAGCGTGATGAGCGGACAAAGGATTTTTTGTACGTATTGACACCTGATTGGTCAATTATCTCAAGACACTGGTAATTGAAAATTAAAGTGATATGATAAAAACCATCTAGGGTCCAAATCCTAACAACCCCCCAAAAATGAAAGAAATCGGTTCAGCCGTATTAGCGTGATGAGCGGACAAAGGATTTTGTGCGTTCTCTTTTATATATATAGATTTGCTGCTCTTTTGACATGAAATTTGCCACAAACATGTCTTTGCCGATTATACACATACTAACATTATAAGAAATAACGGGCGAATTCGTTATCAAATTATATTCCTACAACAACATATTTATAGACATGCGACAATAATTTTGGACATGAGTGTACAACGTTGATATTGTATTAAAACTATGCGTTTGACTTTTTTTTGCCACAAACCATACAGCTCAACATATAAGAATTTCCTTGTAACTAAATTCTGTTACATTGAATAGACTTCATTGATACCCTGTAGATCAGGTATTTTTAGATTAAAGAATCTTAGAACCTACTTAAAATTACTTGACTTTTAAATTTTATTTTCTTTTTTTGCAGACGATGGTGTTGCTTCCCACGAAACAAAAAATTAACTGCCTAAATATAACAACATTGGATGCCTAATTCTGGAATACATATGCGAAATTATGTGTAAAATATTTAACTGAGGAATTTTAATACTCAAAGGACACCGATATTTCTTGTTTATCGTGCAAATCTACCTGTTGTGTACGTCGTTGTGTTCATAAATTGTTATTAATGCTCTACTTTAGGCCATGTTGTTTTCTGTAATTACAAACACATGATGGAAGAATTATTTAATGTAAAGAAATATTTATAGTAAAACACTGACTGATCTCATGCCAGTATGTGAAGTTATTTCTATTTCCACTAATTATTGTGTTAACTAGCAGGCTCGCAACCAGAGGAGGGCTTGGGGGCCTGGCTCCCCTAAACTTTTCGTGGCCCCTTCAGACATCAACATAAAATGCTATTATTAATACCAAAAAAAAAAAAAAAAAAAATAGATATTTGTAAGAGAATTTTTTATGGCTTGCCCCTCCTAACATTTTCAAGCCCTCCCCCAAACCTGTGTGGCTGTTTTATTTGGGGCTGTTAACTAGTACTACGAACTGTATCAAATCTAGATTCAAGATAATCCTTTTTGCAGTGGCGGGTCTAGAAGGTAAAACTGCAGGTCCAGGCAGAACCCAGACTATGATAAGTATTTCATGAGTTTACGCAAATCGTTTTAATTTGAAATCCATTTACGCCTTTATTGACAGGAACTTTGAATAAAAAATGAATCATTCCTTTCATAGTTCCAGTTAGACGTGAAATACTAATTAGCAATTAAACGCCACAGGGGGAAAAGGAGGTGTCAAGAAATGGTCGACAATGAGTTAACAGCAGAATTATGTGGCCTGGAAGGTGTAGTTTGCTTGGACTAAATCCCACAGTAAGAAGAAGAATAGTCACTTAGAAATTTAATGCTAAAGATTTCGACTACAAGAGAAGAAGGAGGTAAATCAGTGGAAAACGGGGAAATTATGTGAAGTTATAAAAACTAGCTTGCTTATTTGTCTCCCTGTAGTCTTGAATAAATAAGTCGTAGACATTGCGCTTTATATATATATATAAAAAAATCTTTTTTGTAAAATAAGAGAAAGTATATCTTTGTTTTTTATTATTATTATTATTTCCTTACATTTTACTACCAGCACACAGTGACAACACAAACGTGATCCATTCAAGAACTAATTCGTCGATTCTGTGTTTGCAAATTGATTTACAATTTTTCATGGGTCCTGCAGAAGTTTCCAACTTAACAGCTAGGTTGGACGTTGAAATTGTGGACCTCAAGTATTGTTTTACACATTGCATAACAGAAAAACTAGAACTGAAACCATATCTATATTTCAAAAATTTTCCAATAAAGAAGAAGAAGAAGAAGAAAAAGAACGCTTACTATAAACTTTCAAAAATATATAAATGATACCTTCAATTATTTTAGTCATACAAAGACTGGATGTCTAGGCCCCTGTCCCCGGGCTAAATCCGCCACTATCTTTTTGGAAGTTTACAGTTTAGCTGTATGTGCATTTCTTTTCAGATAAACTTCATTCATTTTTATTTATCTGAACAAGAGCTTCTTTGTTTATATATTTTCAATTAAAATCACGTTGATATATGATAGTTTAAGACAAGCATGTGTTCTACACGTATATGCAGATTTTTAGGTCGGCGGTAAAGCGCTACCTCTGATGTAAAAGTCCCTAGTTCGATCTCAGAACATGCGAGTTTGTTGTGGTGGATATGATTGCATCCGTGGATTTTCTCATATTTTTCGTTGGTTTCCACTGTTTTTGTTTGTCATTTACTTTCATTTTTTTTTTTTTATCTGGTTAGACTGAAAGGGAGCGGCGTTAATATCTCATATGCCATATTGTAAAGCTGCTTGCGGAATACTCCACATTTCGCTAATTTGGTCATTTCTTACAAGTAGTGCTGCATACAAGACGTCCTTTTCAGCAGAGAGGCTATATGAAACGCGAATTTACAGCTTGATGTGGGATCCAAAGCAGTTGAGTTCTCACTGAGAATGGAACGCGAGTCTCCTGCGCCAAAGACGCGTACGCTAATCGTGGACATAATTCCGTGATGGTTTGTGTCAACGCAATACAAAATTTGCATTTTAGATTGCGATAATAGCCATACAAGTTATAATTAAATGGTTATTGCATTTTTTCTTCATGCGAATGATTCCGGTGGGGATACTCGGTCGAAAAGTCGATAAAGTAAAAAAGGGTTTTCTGGCCAGCCATCCTGAGTGATCTTTTCTTCATTCTCACCAGGCAAATGTGGGATGGTATCTGACGATCATTGCAGACCACTTCCTTCCTTCCTTCCTTCCTTCTGAATTCCCCCGATTAGTGTAATCAGCGAGGAACTTCATAAATTCATGATGAGCTAACATGGCTGTAGATGCCGAAAGCCCAGAAATCTGATTGTTACTCCATATTTTGCATTGCGTTGCGACCAGCAAATTTTTGCAAAGTCCGTTACGGAATGAGGCCCCATATAGCCATGATGGAGCTGCCATAATTTATCGTGCGGAATTCTGTAATCTATGGGACAGAGGCATGAACACTACGTATGAGAGACGCAAAGCAATGTGAGTGTGGAAAAGAATTGAGAAGATGAGATAAATCAAATAGTAAACCAACAAGAAATTTTTCCTTAGGATTAAGAGAAAAGAGGAAAAAATACATTGGTCCAACTTTGTGTAAAGTGAATATTGGCCAAACAATAATTCGCCATCATATATCCATCAGTTTTCATTGCTCATACCCAATCGTAGTTTCACTTTTTTCGTAGGGACTACGCTAACTATTGAGTTGGTTCCAAACAGGCTCTTTTATTCTTTTTCAGAAAAATTTGTCTATGGGAGGATCAAAATCTGTATTGCGTGACACTATCTACATAAAGATGTGCCTGCAAAACAGTGGCATTTGAAATACAAGTTTTTTTTTTCTTTTTGTCAGTTTAACGTTTCACGACTTTGGCTTTTAGGCTAAAGAACACGGGTGATTAATGTAAGTGAATGATGGTGAAATTAACTCTTCTGCTCTCCCATCTGCAATCGAACCCGGGACAACATTCACCAGAGGTACATAAGCTAAGTACTAGACCAATGGGGAGAACAATATTGACATATGTTTGCAACTTATTTTGATCTTAGCTCCGGGAAAGGGGTTGTTAGCTAACTCCTCCCCCCAGAAGTATTCTATATCTGGAAGTAACACTGGTTGAAAATATTTGGCAAAGGGACCAAATTCAATGTAGGGTCAACAATGGTTCTTGAATACATTACCGTTTCCCATTGTTGCACCTACTGTCTATGCTACTTAGGTGGAGACCAGGGCCGGATTTAAGGGGGGTGCAAAGGTGCACGTGCACCCCCTTCGTTGTAAATATACACTACCTAAAGTGAGAAGCTAGCAGTGAGTTTTGCAAAATAAATAGTTTAAGTCAATTTTCTGAAGGTTGAGGGAAAATAATTCATCGAGAGCAAACACTTAGCATTTCCAAAGGAATTCCTCATTCACATCACAGATGCCTAAAGGCATTTAAAAAACTCAAATTTAATTCGTATGTACTGGTAGTTATTGGTGCACCCCCCTCAGAGAATCCTGGATCCGGCCCTGTTGGTGACACTATTCTGCAGGTAATGGAAGAATACCTTTGCTGATGATTTTTTTTTTTTAATTATTAATCGCGGAATATAGTAAGGCAACTCCATTTGAGAATTACACTTTTCAAGCATGAAGAGAACTTTCAAGAAAAGAGGGGAATATGATTTTACCTTACTTTTACCACTCTCAAGAAGTTGAGAGGACTTCTGTTAAGGTTTCTTTCATCTTCTTCATCCCCTATTGGTGAGGATCAGGTGCAGACTGTGTGACTATATTAGTATTTGTGTGATACAGTGATTTCCTACCTTGTTTACCTGACGCCCTCTTTCGTAAACTCTGTGTACTTTACACTTGTCGTCCTCCTGATCCCTTGGTCCTTAGTCTGACTCCTTTTTCAATTCCAGTTGCAGCGTGGATTTCTCAGATCTTCAATAATAATAATAATAATAATAATAATAATAATAATAATAATAATAATAATAATAATAATAATAATAATAATAATAATAATAATAATAATAATAATTTAACGTACGTACTGTACGTATATTACAATATTACAGCATAGCTCTGGAACGCTTAAGGCAATTTCAACCAAACTTGGAACACGTATGTTTTACAATCTGAAATAAAAATCTACAGGGGTAAGACAGTCTTAACATCCCTAGGAATGGGAAGGGAATATCATGTAAAAATAATCGAAAACGACCGTCTTAATCTCGAATCCTAGTTAATCGGGGTCGCTGAGATAAATAGTGATACTTCAGATGCATTGTAAGTCCAAGTGTAGTAATAGTTCTGTAAGTTTCGCTATAGAATTAAAAAGCCGAGAAAAAGGGGTGGCATGTTAAAAAAAAATCCAAAACAACTTATATTAGTGCCCAATCCATAGTTTTTGGAGTCACTGAAATGAATAGTGACTCTCCCTTTTCCATGTGAGCCGAAGCTCACTCTCCATTGGCTTTAAGAATGAGAAGGGGCGCAAACTAAACTGTCCAAAATTGACGTTATTTATTTGTGACTTGTTTGGAATGAATTTTGATATAATTAATACATTCATCAAACTGGATATTTTTTTTATATATCACATTCCTAACACACTTAAGGTGACGTGCAAAAATAATCGAAAACGACTTAAATTAGTGTGAAATTCATAGTTTTCGGCGTTACTGAGATGAATAATGATGTTGTTAAAGTCCAAGTTCAGCTGCCATCGGCAAGGAGGCTGCGAGAAGTGAAAAACAGGTCGAAAATCGGTGTTATGTGGTGCTTGTGATGGGAAAACGATATACTTGATTTAAATGAACATAGTACCTACCTGAAGATGTATTCTTATAACATCACATCGATTAAAGGACATATACTAAGTGAGTAGGGGGATTAAACATTTATACCGAAAGTAAATTACCCTACTAATTGTTAACGTTACTCTACACTTTTATTAGTTTAGCGTGTAAGAGGCGAAGGGGTATCAACATCTTTGCATAAATCTATTCTCTCCGTGCGAAGAACGTTCATTTAAACTGGTAATAATAATAATAATAATAATAATAATAATAATAATAATAATAATAATAATAATAATAATAATAATAATAATAATAATAATAATAATAATAATACTTAGCAATTTATATTCATTTCAGCAAAACATCTGCATAATGCCATTATAGTGCAGTACTAGGTACCAGTTTTGTTCTTAATACAACTACAGTTCTCTTAAATAGTTATATATTATTTTTTTTACAAAGTATTTAATTTAACGCCTCCTTGTTACAATATTAGTAGATTAATGTAGTTTATTTCTGTGAGTAACTTGCGCCGTCCTTCCTCACTCACCTTGAGCCCCAGAATTCCGTCCTTAAATCAGGAATCTCTAGTGTAATATATGTTACTTATTTGGAGTGAATATTTCCAATTAAGCTTGAAATAAATATAAAATGAAATTTCTAGTTCAACAGTCCACGGTAATATCCTTTAGCCAAAGGAAAACGGATGATTAATACGAAAAGTAAATGATTACGGAAAAATTTGTAAAATGAGAATGTGAGGGGAGACGTAGAACCCGGAGAAAACTAAGGAACACTATGTTTATCTCAAACTCACATGGTTTGGAGTGGATTTTGATTTTTACGTCCCTTTCAGCAACGAGGCTATATGAGACGTGGACCTACTGATTAACGTGGAATCCGAACCACATGAGCTCCGGCTGGGAATCGAACCCGGGTCTCCCACACCAAAGGCGCGTACGCTAAAAGCTTAGCCACGAAGGAGCTCAGACATGGTTTGCAATCGAATCAGTAGCTCTTACATCAAGGTAAGAGCAGTACCACTAATCCACTACGCTCCCTTCAGATTAAGATTGTAAGCATTTTATTTCATACACGTGCATTGTTTAATTCCTTCTGTTGGCAAAGAACTATTTTGTATGAATGAGAGTAGTTTGTTAAAAAAAGAAAGCTAAATGACAAATTATTTCAACAACTACTACTACACGGACGTATATTTTTCAATTGAGGGCTAATTGATGCTACGAGTATGTCGTCTTTGTATTCCTTTTTCGTTTCTTTACTTCTATCATATGAAGTGCTCAGTTATTTCATCTCCAATTAGGATTGCCAACTGTTGAAAATGCAAATACCGGATCCTCCTGGAGTAAATATACTCTTAAGATTGTGATATCATCGCTCGTCAAAAATGTGAACAATCTGAAAGCTGTCACTTCACATAAAATAGAGCGATTCGGAGTTCGAATTTAATAATTTAGTTCCTTCTGAAGCATTTATTAAGGTTGGTTTAAAGGGACAGGTTTTGCCGATAGATGTCACTACAGTTTTCCTATCTCTCCCATGTATTTTTTATTTTTCTTGAAAATTCACGATTTCTCTTACAAATTTCAACTTACAGACTTCAAATTTTTAGAAAAGAAACTTCATAATCTATCAAAGGCAATGATCCGTGCCGATTTTTTATTTAGAATTTTCCTCATTGTTGAAATGGCTTGATTGTTCAAATGGATATCTAAATCTTTAAGAATGAAACTGTTTCAACAATGAAGAAAATTCTAAATTAAAAAAAAAAATCGGACGGGGTGTTCCCTTTAATAGGTTATGAAGTTCCTTCTCTAAAAATTTGAAGTCTCTAGGTTGAAATTTATAAAAGAATTTGTAAATTTTCGTGAAAGGTAAAACATACATGGGAGAGATAGGAAGACTGTAGTGACATCTATCGGCAAAACTTGTCCCTTTACACTAACCTTAAACTTATTTATTCCAGTTTTGGTTAAGTCGGCACATGTAATTTTTGTTGTCTACAATTTAATAATAAATCGTATTTAAAACAGAAGAACAAGTATAAGTGGCAATATAATTATGGTATGCAAAAAATATATTTGAAAAATAAGTCTTACCAGCTTCGCTAGGGCTGGTAATCTCATAATGCCTATATACTTTAACTGGATCTGGATGCATTATTTAATTGAAAGACATAGCTGAGGATGAAGCAGTGCCAGCTGTGCTCTTGAAGATATACTTTTGTCGATGTTTAGCAGTATTAAAGTAAATTTTCGGTAAATTTTCATGCTTTCAACTCTTCAGTAAATTCCGCGCACGACAGGTCGATGTTAAGGGTCTTTACTATAGCGAAATTAAACTACCGCTAATTTTAGAATTTTTCAGTAATATCTTCAAAACAAATAAAAAATATTCGAAAAGCAGAAGCGTAGTGAAGTAGATAATATAATTTTATATATGATACCGTTATCACAACTCATCTATCTGTTTTCGATTTGAAACTGTAAATAGATTTAGTATTTTTGGGGGGTTCTGTAAATAGCAGCATATCAAAAACAGATAGGTGAATTGTGGTAAAGGTATCACATGTAAAATCGTATTGTCTAGTTCACTAGGTTTCTTCTTTTCGAATATTTTATTTGTTTTGAAGATATTACAGAAAAACCCTAAAATTAGCGGTAGTTTAATTTCGCTGTAGTGAAGACCCTTAAAGCAAATCATCGACTCTGCATTAAACCCTTTCACTACCACTGAGACATATGTGTCCCACGTTCTCAGAGGACCCGTGGTAGTTTACTGCATGTTATTGCTATGAATCGACGTTCCCCTGGTAAAGAGAAAAAGGCTAATGGCTTACAGAATTGTTATGAACATCATCAAATAGACAGTAGTGGAAGTGAACGTGGTGATAGTGGAACAGATGAAAGTGAAGAACAATGTGCTAGTGATAAAGCAGTGGTTGCGTGTACTGTCATTTGAAAAAGGATGCCGAAATATAAAATATTTGTAATCATAAATACTACCCAACTGTTTTTCTGACAATATACGTATCATAATTGAAAATACAAGATGATTATTCATGTCACTACCACTGGGACATATAGGTCCCATGTAAAAATATCACTGGGATACATATGTCCCACCCTTCTCTCGTCAAAAAACGAAACGGCGGAAAATGTAATATATATCGACAAACGATTTCTTTCTTTACTGCAAAATAATCTGGATAGAACAGAGAATAGAACTAGTAAGACGAAAAATTATCAAACATTTAATGTCCGGTTTGTACCGGACACCGGACAACCAAGTCAAATCCTAAAATACCGGACGGTTAGCAACCCTACCTCCAACAAAACTACAATCTTCATTAGTTACGACAGCACTTGTTAAACCTCCCTGACAGTTAAGCAATTGCCTACTTTTAGCTGAGAATGTATGTTTGCTTTAGTCAACGACATAATATAGGCTATCCTTGAACTCATAATGGGAACATCGAAAGTGCGATGTAAGCATATGCAATTATACTCTGACAAAGATTGAAAGCAGTTAAACTTGTGTTAAAGGCAGTTCATTGTGCGTAAAAGAAGCCATATTTGCAAGTTCACGATATGACATGCTTTGCTGTAACTTTAAAAGCATACGCAAATATACTTCCTTTACTTGTTATTAAAGTGAATGTCATAACATTTAATTTAACATTACTTTATGTGCTTGTGTGTGTCTATTAATTGATTTTATAGAAAAATATATTTTGATTTTAATAGAACTTAGCCTCTAGCAGCTCAAAGAGTTTGCCCAACGTTGGGAAATGGTGGGCTAGTCAACTGCTAACCTTGGTCATACATTATAAACTTCCTTCATACCACATCTATTGTTAGAGCGCCCTACCAGCACAGACAATAGACCCAAGAGTGGTAAACAGTAGGCTATCCAACTGCTAACGTTGACTCTACACATAATGTGATAACAAAAACCTTCTTCAGCTGTATAACTTTCGAAAAAAATACCTGATTTTGGCACAGTGTGGTGTATATTTTCTCTCAGAGCTTGTCAATCATCTCCAAGAAAAGTAAAATGCGATGATAATAGCCCGTTTTGGTTAAAGTCTTCAAATACAGAAACTGAAGACGTGGATCTGAGCATTTAAAAAAAAAAAAAAATCCAATACAACGATCAATAATCATATAAACGGTGGAGTTTCTAGTAAATTTATCGTGGAACATATTTTAAACACAACATTAAGATAAATTTATCTCCATTAATCTACTTCAACTTAATCAATGGAGATGATTGGTGAAATGCATCGGAAGAATTCGGGGCAATTCATGAAGCTGCCTTCCGAACACACACACGAGAAAACGTGGAACAGCACAAATGCACCAACAATGTTGCCAAACTTAAAAGGTATAGCGAACGAGCGACAAAAATGCCACTTAAAAAAACTAACAGGAACACCAAAAATTATTGGAATTAAACAATAGCAAAAATATAAAACAACAACAATAAAAAAATAAACCAAACGAAACTTAGCGGGCAATCTGGCAGCTCTGTACCCTCAGAATATGTTCTCCGTATAGCACGAAAGATAACACTGGCAAAAGTTCAGGGAGGGGGATTGACGACTGGAACACACCCTGGTGTTCTATTGAAAGCTGAAATTGGTAAATCTAGGTCAAGCTTCAGGACTGCTTGCGATCACTATATAAGAGGATTTGTTTCATTATATTTGAGCAGCATACATCCTTTTTAACAATGGCTGATTCATTTTTAACTGCAACCCATACAGAGGACTGACTGCTATACTTCCTACTATATTCCAGAAATCTGAAATAATCCCGATTTTGTTGGCTACAAACTTAAATTGGGGCCATATATTCATTGAGAGAAAGAAATTCAAAATAAAATTACACAATAATATTTTTTTTAGATTTTTAATTTTTATCATGAAATTCACAGTATAAAATATTTATTATAAACAATTTTTGATCTTTGTACTTTACTATTTACAAAATTTTCAAGTGTTGATAAAAGACTCCAATCTAATATAGATAAAGACCTATTCTTTATATATATAAAAAAATCGTTTCGACGCCATTTTGAATCCTTGTGATCAAGAGCATGGAGATCCTCGTGTACATCCTGTTACCTTTCGTGGTGGCACCACGCATCCTGTGCTTTCGCCTTCACAGTAGACCACGTCCAGACATAAATTATCGAGTGCTTGATGGCTGATTCTGTTATTTGCTCTTAGGTAGCCGAAGATCTCAAGCTGAAAAGAAGAAAGAAATTTTTATTTTTAAAGCATCTTTTCACATTTTGAAACCATTCAGACTTTGAAACTATGTGAATTTAATACTAGTATTGCAATAAACCAATACGTTTACTCAGTGGCGTATTTACGATTTTGTTTCGAGGGGGGTTTTGCTAACTTTCGGGGGGGGGGGCTTTGCCTGAAAATGTGAAAATTCTGCAAGATATTTCATATACTTTACTATAGTAAGTAAGATTTCGGGGGGGGGGGGCTTAAGCCCGGAACCCCCCTAAATACGCCACTGCGTTTACTGTAAAAATTAATAACGTGTAACAGTTTCGGCAACTATCCACTTTGCTTCATCAGACATTATCTGATAATGCTAAGATAGTGTCTCATGAAGCCAAGTAAATAGTTGGCGAAACTGTTACACGTTTAGAATTTTTACAATAAAGGTATGGTTTTGGTTATTGACTAGTTTAAATCAGATTTAAGCTTATTAAGAGCCAAGCTTGTACAGTCAGCAACAAAAGTTCTTTACGTTTTATGAAATTAATTTCGTAAATAATTTCAGAATATAAGGACAATTTGAGTACAGTTTTCAGTAAATTAAAAAAAAAGAAGAATATAATTTTCTGTACGTTGTAGCCATATCACTGTTCTTCTCAAAATAAATTTTTGCAAACGGAAATAACTTTTATTGCTGACTGTACAATGGGCAATATTACAGGTTTTCCAGTTTCGTAAATTTTTGTGGAATTTTCGTCTCGATTCCCGAAGAATTCTTTCTCGTTTCGTCTTGATTCTAAAAAAAAAAAAAAAAAAAAAAAAAAAAAAAAAAAAAAAAAAAAAAAAAATTGTCAACTCGAAAATTTTTATCACAATTCTTTTGCGTCACAAAAGTTTATGAAGTATGAAACATATTGAAGTATTATTATCTATAGTGACTTATATATCTTTAAACTCTGATAAATGCTCAACATTGTGTTCACATAATCACTTTATTAATTTATTTCTTTTTTAAATTTTACTATGAATCATGTTAACCCTTAAACAAGTGTCTAAGTGTTTCTCGCCTCGAATTTCTCACCTCGAATTTCAAAATGCACTTCTCTCGACATTTGTCTCATTTTCGAGACGAGACTCAAGACAAAAAAAAAAAAAATCAACTAGTGGATAACACTATTCAATAATGAAACCGAGAGTACTAAAAATCTAACTTCCGATTACAATAAAGACATAAGGCTAGAGGCGTAAGCTTTTGCGGACCCTCAATCCATATCAAAACAAGTTTCTTGCGATTTCTTAATATTATGTTTATATATCAGTTAATACTAAAACCGGAAGTTGTATTAATTATTAGTACTTCCGGTTTCACTGGAATAGCTGAGACGAAGTGTGTTTTTAGCATTGTGATTCCTTATTACAAAAGCGTCTGTCACATTGTATTACCGTCTCTGCTCAATTGGAATTAATAATAACGAAACCGGAAGTAGTAGTAGATTTATACCACTTCCGGTTGTAATAGATGAATGAAGTCGGATATGGACAAGGGCGCCCATGTTGTGGTTTCCAGAGGGGGGCAAGTATAAGCGACATTTCAAATGTAGTTTCAAATTTTGCGGTAATTATTCTAAAACTTCTATTCGGCTTTCGATCATCGGAAGTATAATTTCTTCTAGGGGGGGGGCGAGCGCCCCACCTTGCTCCCCCTGATGGGCGCCCTTGGATATGGAACCTATTCTTGTGGTGCTAAATTCATATTAAAGAAGTGTTTCTCAACATTACGATTTTTTTCACTTAGGAATCAGTGATGCAACCGGATACCATAGATTCCTACTATTTCCTGTTTGAATAAAGGGATAAAGGTCGACACGAAATTTATTATTGGAACCAGTGGCGTATTTACGATTTTGTTTCGGGAGGGGGCTTTGCTAACTTTCGGGCGGGCTTTGCCTGAAAATGTGAAAATTCAGCAAGATATTTCATATAATTGACTATAGTAAGTAAGATTTCGGGAGGGGGGTTTAAACCAGGAACCCCCCTAAATACGCCACTGATTGGAACGCTAAATTCATATAAAAAGCCACATTATCCTATGTCACGCATTTTCCTTTACAAAGATGGATAGACTACTGAAACTAGAAGTAATACCGAAATATGACTAAATTCATTTCTGGTTTTAGCAAACAACATTTTCAAGTAGGTTTCGCTGTAGCTTATCGCAGTGGTTTTCAACTGATGTGCCGCGACACACTTGTGTGTCGTGCAGTCCCTTAAGGTGTGTCGAGAAATTTTAGAATTTAAAAATCATGACGAATTTAATAATAATTAGTTAAAATCGAGTCAGACTGTACCAGTCAACACCTCCATCGGTAGCAGTAATGCTCAGTGCTATATAGAGTCATTATAAAAACTAATTGGTTTCACTATTATAATAGATAATAATAATAATAATAATAATAATAATAATAATAATAATAATAATATCTAAAAAGTATGTGTCGCGATGTCCTCGACTTTCAGTAAAGTGTGTCGTCAGACAAAAAAGGTTGAGAACCACTGGATTGTATAAAATTTTCTAGCTAGGCCTGTATATCCTATATTGTTATGCAACCAGAAATGCTATGAAGTTGGCATGTGCAGTATAGTACCCAGGATATCTTCGAGATTTTTGGTTTGTTTATGGTTCTGTAAAACTATGGTATACTTCGCTGATTAAGTAAAATCATCTTACAACAAAAAGTAATAATAATAATAATAATAATAATAATAATAATAATAATAATAATAATAATAATAATAATAATAATAATAGCAGCTTTGTGGCTTTGATTAGCGTACACGCTTTGGGAGACCAAGGCTGGATTCTCGGCGGGAGCTTGTATGATTCGGAAACTGAATCTTGTATCCAACACTCCATTATTACTTTTGTGTTCTAGTCATCATTTTTTTTTTTCAATCTGCTCCATACGCACATTTTGGACTTTTCCAGTCACTTTTCATCTTCTTTCGCAATGTAAACGCTTCTAACTCGTTTAATAGGAAGTCAGTCTATATTAATTGTTTATTTCGAGTTTAAATGTATTTATTATTATTATTATTATTATTATTATTATTATTATTATTATTATTATTATTATTATTATTATTAAGAATTCTGCCTTTTGACTGCTCCTGGAATTATTGAGTTTCCTTATTTTTTCAGTTTTAAAGTTCGGCCTGGAAATATTTCTTCCATGTTTCTCTATTTCTAGCTTTCTCTTTTAACTCTCAATATCTTCTCCTATTTTGCAAATCATCGATCACTTGTGTTCTTCTTCTTCCTATTCCTCGTTTTCCTTCCATTTTCGCTTCTATTTCGGCATGAAGAAGGCAATTTCTTCGCAAGATGTGTCTGATCCAATTGGCGTTCCTACAAAGGATGCTGGCCAAAAGTGTCCTCTTCTCTCCTATACGTTTTAAGATTCTTTGTTTGTTACTCTCAGAGGCGTCATTTAGTGGGCAGGGAGAGGCATTTGCCCCCTCTCTGTGTTTGAGATTTGTATAGATTTTTTCAATAGAATAGTAGTAAGTCAGTGAAAAACGCGAAATTTTATTTATATCAAGGGGTCTTGCCCCCCCCCCTCCCAAGCTAAATCTGAAATGACGCTACTGGTTACTCTCTCTGTCAATTTTATCTTGTTCATCTACCTCAAACACCACATTTCGAACCACTCTAAACATTTCTTCTTTAACTTGCGAAATCTCCAAGTCTCTGAACCATAAAGTCCAATGCTCCATATAAAACACTTCTTCCTTAGTCCATTATTAAGCCTGGCTAATTACTAATTAAGAGTGATCTTTTTTTATTACATGCTTCGTTGGTTATGGCAATTCTTGACCTGATCTTTTTGGTACAGTAAACGTCCGTCCCTCGTATAATGAATATTCAATATCAGTGTATAATGAAACTAACTTAAAGATGAAACATACTCACACATGCCCGCCCGCAACGGAGGTCAAGGAGGGTACTTGCTCCCCCCTCCCTGACTTTTTGAAGTGTGTATAACTCTAGGAAGTACATGCCAAGACATACTATACTTCCGCCATTGATACTCCCGGTCTGGCCAAACTCACTTGTTTACGCTCACTGACCTGGAACCACGTGGAATTAATGTTGTGTTACAATTTAGCAAACACTTATGAATTTCCCAAATCATTTACGGCTGTATGGTTTTTGTTTATTGGTGTGACGAGGCAACAGCCTAGTGCTTTCTAAGGGCTTAAATTAATCGCTAGGCAACGACAGGCGCGCTGTCTCCTGGTTTAGACATAATTGAAGGACAGCTTATGGAGCGGCAGGATTATAATTTGCTTACTCACATAGTACAGTACTGAATATATATAATTAGATAAAACAGTGTATATATTAAATAATACAGTTTCTTTACTGTAGTTAATAAGGATATGTAGGCCTATCTAAATAATGTTTGTTCTATATGATAATATATGTACGCGTGCATCAAAGTGTGTTTATGTGTGTGTGTTTTCGACTCAGCTTGTGTGTCAGTTTTTTGCTCTCTCCCTTGAAAAAAAAATCTGATGGTGTCCCTGCCAGAGATGGCGCGGGTCAATGAAAACTTGACTCATGAGCCACCACCCACTCTGACCAACCACCCACCATGATAATTCTGACCCATCACCCACCAAAGCCCATCGTCATGAACTCTGACCCATGATCCAAGCCCTCCTCTACACTGACCAAAGAGTTTACACTTGTAATAAAACAACTCTTGGAAATTATCACTAATCGGAGTTTGAATTTCTACGGTCAATCACTCAAGCCCCGCTGTGTTATAATACCGGTGGATCTAACCTTTAAGATATAAAATGGTAAAATGTTTGTAATGGACCAAATTACGATGAATTTTAATTTAATTATCATATATAATTATTTTCTTGTTAAATTATAGATACTTTTCAGTGAAAAATACGATGAAATTTAAAAGACTCAAATCAGGGTAAAGTACACCAACGTAAAGAAAAGAAAATGGTTTAAAATTCGAATTGTCTCGAAAGCCAAGTACTTAAGTCCTATTGCTAATATTGCACTTATATATATCAATATCCAAAACTGCCTGAAGGTTTTTTTTTTACTTAAATATACTCATCTCAGGTAAGTGAGTAAAAACAAATAAAAAAAGGAGTGTTCAGAAGCAGGGACATCATTTAGGAAGGGCAGGAGGGGTCAATTGCACCCCCAAGACTTTCAGAAATACATATACTTTAATCAATTGTCTACTAATATACTAGCACAAAACGTGGAAGTCTTATGTCGGTGGTGCTCTGAAATCCCCCAAGCAAGCGAAGTCTGAAATGGCGCCCCTGTTCAGAAGATGTTTACAATGTACTGAGCAGAGTGGGTCGGTGGGTCATAGTGGATCAGTTGGTCAGATTGGGTCGCGGTGAGTCGGTGTGTCAGTGTGGGTCACGGTGCACTGAGAAAAATCCGTTCTCCGGACAGCGGTATATTGTACAAATATACGGAATCCTCTTGCTTATTACAGAAATCAGTACGGAGCATACGTTATCCGTATGTTACATAGGCACTGCCCTTAGATGTTACATCATGCCGTTGCAGGATGCCTGACATCTAACAGTTTTCTGTATATCACATACATATACTTATGTTACCTTCGTCAGCTATATGTTAAATACGTCCATTTGTATGTGAGATCCTGACCGCCTACATTGTTTCATACAGAAAGTACGTATAGATGGAACACATACGGAAAGTATTATAAAACATGTGTTTCCAGTTATACGTCTGCTGTATGTTCAGTCCAAAAACAAAACTACAGGAATTACGCATGTAACCTATCTTTTTAAGTATGCCACCTACATTGTTCCTCAGTGTGGGTGGTGGGTTACAGTGGGTAACTTTCTGTTGACCCACGAAATCACTCCATAGATGTCATCCAAAAGTGAACAAGATGATATGATACCATGACGTGATGGTAAACTACATACTTGCGTAGTTTTCGAAAAAAAAAATCGTCAAACAACTATTTTTTTTGAAGCCACAGAAAAATGTCATTCTTGGCCAACACCAATAAGTCCAAAACGATTAAAATGAAACTGATGCTGCTGTAAACCCTTACAGTCAAACATTTCATTATGATATTAGCAAGATGGTAGTACATCTAGAAATATCATTAACTTTTAATTTTTCATTTTAAATGGCTTTTAATTGATGTTTTCAGATCTTAAAAACTGTTGCAATAGTGACAAACGTATTGTGTATCACATGATCACGACTCTTATAATTAATCTACGTATAAATTGTTTACTTCAAAATTTGTAAGGATCTTAGTTAACCAAAAACTGTCCATCTCTCTGAGAGACAAAAATCTCAAGAAGTACCAGATGAACCAAAATCAATTTTGAACCGGATGTAGAGGGTAAGAAGTTGAGAAAAGAGTTCGTTGAAGCAGGTTATATTCAAACCGGATGTATCACAAATTCACCATTTCCGGTTTTAATTTTGATCACTATAAAGCTAAAACGATAACAGACACGGGCAAGCTGTTTTTTTCTGCAATCGATTGAGCCTTCCTAAAAATACATTTCATCTTTATCCTTAACTCTCTGCTAAAACCGGAAGTGATAGATATCCACCATAAGTTCCAGTTTCAATATTGCAAACACGATATGAGACCGAGAAGTTCTTCTTTTTCTTTTGAAAATTGATTTAGAGTACCAGGAATGGATACCATATTCTCTTTAAGCCTCTATTCAAACCGGAAGTAGTAGAAATAAACGACTTCCGGTTTTAGCGTTCGTCTGTATTGAGTAAAATCGGCAACACTGTAATTTCTATGGATGGCAACACTGAAAATTCTTCAGGTTCATATTTTCGTTGTAGAATAACATTACCTACGATTGTGGTAAATTGCATTTCATTATCTCCTTTCATTTAAGAAAACCAAGCAAAAGAAAAATGGTAAATTTTGTATTATTTTTAGTGTCAGGCTCTTAAGTGTATGAGAATAACTTTTTCCACCACATAATTTACCCCGGCTGACTTTAAGGTAGGAATTTTAAATACTACTTACCTGTTGGACTGCAAAACATCCGACATCTTGTACAAGTTTGAATGGTAGGAATGGTATAACTTCTTCATTAAGCGAATAAATCATCACTGGGTCACCAGGGGCGCAAGTAAATCGAACATAAATCTGTATTTCAGCCAGATATTGGCACAGATCGAAACTCAGCGTTATACTTTGTATTGGCTTATCGTCCAAGGGAATAACGAGGGTGGCGCCACCGTCGGTTGCATAGTCTGAAATACACAAGTTAAAGACAGTGTTACCAGGCAAATTAAGACAATCCTCACTACACGTATCGTTTCTAACATACATATTATTCCCAGGATCTGGATTCTGTGTAATCAGCGGACACACTGGTGTTTCAAAATCAAAGCATTGTTGTTGTCCATTGGCAGCACTAATTAACACTAACAGTATTGAAGCTGCAAAAGGTACAGCTATCAAAGAAGTCATGGTTAAGAGCTGTTGATCCACTTTCCAGACACAGATCAAGCTTCGTTTTCCATTTGCCTTTTATACATTAATGTTTATATACATACAAGATTCCTTTCGTTTTACGTAGAAGTATGATGCAAAGAAATGGAAATTAAGAAGAAAAAATAATATTATTTAGTAAGAATGGAATTTATGTTAAGAAGCAATCGTACTTGTTTAGGTATGTATAAATAGCATTGTTTTCTGGACAGTGTTGACAACTACCTGAATAATTCTTCAATTCTGAAACAATTTTCATATATTTTTCTTGTTATACAGAGTCATGACTACAAATATTCACTCTGCATGTTGTTTTGACCACAACTTTGAAACGATTACACCAATTTCATTGCTTTTATTCTGCAATGTAAAATATCAATATGATTATCTATAAGTTACAGAAAACTGTAATCAAATCCAGAAATCTCTTCGGAAGTTATTTTATTGGTTAAAAAACATGCAAAGAGACAGTTTGAACTTTTCCTGATCAATGCAAAACCTTCTGTGGTTAACATTAGTGTGTGTTCCACCATGTCTGCAAATTAACACTACGTTGAAAACATTCATTCATTATAGCTTCCTATCAAATATGATTCACTTTTTCTTTGTGACGGCCACCATTCGCTTAAACTCGTGATGGCTAATGTATACTGTGGACCAATATAAAATAAGTACCGTGCTTGGAGGCAATTTTCCATTTTTCTTGCCCCATCCCCACCCTCTGTGATGAAAATGATTATGCATATACGGTATCAGTCCTCAGGAATGAGGAGTTGTTTACAATCTCTTAAAACAACATGTATCTTCTGTTGATATACTCGAGTCATTAAACATACATTGACATCCATACTCGAAATGCGCATAAGAGAGGGGAAAGAGGGAAATGACTTTCGGCTTTCCATGTACTTCACTGAATTTTACGTTGTCGTAACGGAGAAAGCTTTTTCGTAACTTTTTCGGGTCTATCTATATGCATCTTGTTACTTTAAAGGAATTCCTAAATAATCCCAAATTAACTGCATCTTGGAGACAAAGAATTGTAACGACATCCTTCTTGATCATGAAGGAGGAGGGAGCCCGGTGGTTCTGTGGCAGGTGCAGTATAGTCAGGCCATCTGAGACATTAGGCTGTTGATAGTGAGACGAAATCTATCCTGGGTTCGAGTCCAACTCCAGGACATGGGAGTTTTCAATTGTCTTCGAACTTTCTATGCTTTTGATGTATTGTTAATGGTCCAAAACTAGGAACCTGCATATATACAGCCTGTCAAATGAAATTTTGAACGAAAACAACGATAGTTCGTTCGGTTCTGGTGAGAGAGGACCCAATTTTAATGCCAAACCATGTGCGTTTCCAGTTGACGTCATCATGTTCTTGAGTTTTCTCTGGGTTCTCTCGTTTCTTTTCACATGATTATTCCACTAATTCGTTCATAAAAATTCATTTCATTAACCACCCGCCATTGGCGTTCTTTAGCCAAAAAGACAAACCTGTAACACATTAGATTGTAGATTCCATTTTAAAAAATGATTTTTAAACCAAACATGTTGTGATATCTTTCTTTGATGGTTTGGAAAGAACAATGCATATCATCCTCCCGTAAAGGAGCAATGTTTCTTTCAGGCATGTTTCGGGGAGGGCGGGGGGAGAGTGCCCCGACAAGCTCTGAGAGTGCAGCCTGAGAAGAGATAACGTTAATACGTACTACACAATAGTGGGAGATAAATAGTTTCAAAATACAATAAATAAATAAACATTTTAATATTACTACTTTACAAGTATTCTAAAGCTAGTGCTGAAGCTATTGTTTTATTTATTTATTTATTTATTTAGAGATTAGGTGCTATCTCGTGTCTGTTACTGCCAATGTTGAACAGATAGTAAGACAATTGAACGTCTTGTTGCACGTACTTCAGAAAAATGTAAGACAATTTGCAGTAGGCTTTTTTAATACGTAGTTTTAGAGTGTGTCGCCCCCCGTCACATCTGTTCTGAAAGAAACATTGCAAAGAAGGATTCGTGCATATGTAACAAATGTCAAGCATGTGGGATACAATGGCGCATGTGGGATTGATTAGATATAACATAGATATACTAAAAGTTTCCACATAGACACGTGTGACCAGGGGCTTAAATAAGGGCCCTGCAGACCCCGCATTGCGGGGAGCCTCAAGCCATAAGGGGGCCTCCAAATCGTGAAGTGGGATATAGAGAAGGGGCCCCACTCCACACTGTCTGCGTGGAGGCCCCCAAACCTTTAGTTACGCCACTGAATGTGACTTGTTACAAAAATCTCTCACTTTTTTCCTTCATTACTTTCAAGCAATGATAGGAAAGAAGAAAATATGATAATCGTAGATGAAAAAAATGAAATCTTTAAGTTTTACATTCCATGAATATGCTTTCCAGGCTAAAAGGAGACGGTGATGATGAGAAATGAATGAAATGGTGGAATGAAGAAAGAGAGAGGAAACAGGAGAACTCCAGGGAAACGCATGGACATCGTGCTTGTCCACAACTTGGCGCGAGCTGGGATCGAACCACGGACCCTATGCACCAGAATTGAACGCTCTACCACTTTTTTATTTTTAAAAAATGATCAACCGATCATACCTCAGTTTCCTGAGCGCCCAAGTTTCCTCGTATACAAAGTTTTCTAACTCGACAAGGACACGAACACATACATATCTAGGACAGTTAAAATTCCAAAGGCTATCTCACCGGGAATCGAACCCGGGACCCCGTACACCATTGGCGGACGTGTTAGCCAGTTTGTTTTCAAAGATCAACCGATCATACCTCAGTTTCCTGAGCAACCCGAGTTTCCTTGTATACAAGGCCTGTTTGACCTTTATCAAATTCGACAGGAACCCGAATATATTCATATCGAGAACAGTTAAAATTCCAACCGGGACTCTGTACCCAAAGGCGGACGTGCTAGCCACTAGACCAGCGTGGAAGGTTACCACTGAGTCACCGCGGCCTCGAAAGTATGGCAATCGTGAAAGAAAAAGTGATTTTCACTTCATAGCGTGGAAGTAGGGTGAACTTCAAAACTATGTAAATTTAACACTAAAATTGGGAACAGTAGGTACACTCATGTCCAAAATGATTGTCGCATATCTATAACTGTCTTCTTCTAAGAACGTAATTTGATAATGATTTTGTAGGTACTTGCAATACTGGTATTATGTGTATAATCAGGAAATGTATATTTATGGTAAATTTCGTAGGAAAAGAATTATAAATACGAAAATTAGAATGTGTAAAACAAAATGTTGCTAAATGGACAAGAAAGTTTTATTTTCGTTTTGTTGTTCTTATTTACTGCTCTTTTGACATGAACTTTGCCACATACATGCCTTTGCCGATTATACACATACTAACATTATAAGAAATACCGGGCGAATTCGTTATATCAAATTATATTCCTACAACAACATATTTATGGACATGCGGCAATAATTTTGGACATGAGTGTACATTTATAACTTCCGGTTGGAATTGAGGGATAAGATCAAAAATAGAACCTATTCCTCGGCTGTTGAATTCTATGAAGAAGCAATTACTCACTACCTCTTTATGCTCTATGGAGATCGATATTTAAACCGGAAGTAGTATAAATTTCTAACACTTCCGGCTTTAGTAAAGAGATGCAGGTAAAATAGTATATTTTTTCAGACGCTGAAACTAGAGAACTGCTTATCGCTATCTACTACCATATTTGTTGTATGGCGATCAACGTTGTACCGGAAGTTGTTAATTTCTACCGCTCCCCGTTTCAAAGAGGCTTAATTAGGGTGTCTATCGGTCACAAAAGTGACGAAAGTCATGAAAAGTCACGAAATCAGAAAACGGTCATGAAAGTCAAGAAAAAGTCACGAAATTTAGCTTTTGGGTCACGATTTTTTTTTATCTGTACAAATACCAGGTTATCATAAAATATGTATCGCTGTTCAGAAAACTCTAGAGACGTAACCACTTAACAGAATGCAACGAAATCTGGTAGGAGTACATTTAGGAACATACAGAAGCGATTGGTGCAGAAAACAAAATTAGTTCCACACCAATCGCTTCTGCATGTTCTCAAACACGCACCTACGAAGTTTGGTTGCATACGTATAAACTGGAAAATTTTGTTCTATGAAATGTCTAAATTCACCGCCAAAAATGTTGGTGATCGGCTTTAGACGCTACCAAATCGCAAGCAAAGCACGCTTCTATCGCATGCATGAAAATTCGGCCTAATTCGTACCGAAATTCGCTCTTGAGAATGTTACTAAATTTTATGGTTTGAAAAAAAAAAAAAGTCAGGAAAAGTCACGAAGTTTCATTTTGGGATTTTAGTAGACACCCTATTAATGAATTAGATAGAATCTGTTTTTGTGTCACTGATAGTCATTTGTTACTATTATCTCTGATAGTTTATGCTCTACGAAGATCAATATTGAAAACGGATGTTAAGTTGAGTTGATTTTGAGTTTAGCGTCCCTTTTAGCAGCCGAGGCTACATGGGACGTGGAGCTACTGATTAACGTGGAATCCAAATCACATGAGCTCCTGCCGGGAATCGAACCCGAATTTCTCACACCAAAGGTGCGTACGCTAATCGCTTAGCCACGAAGGAGCTCTGAAAACGGATGTAGTAGTAAATTGCTACAATTGGTACACTTTCTTCAGACGAGAAATCGATTCCAAAATATCCGTTTAGCGCTATGCTTTCTGTTACTGTTTTGTGTTCTATGGTGATCATTGAAGAGTTAACAAGTGCAACATATTCTTGGAACAATGAATCGCTTACCAAAAACCGCTTCTTGATATCGCTTACTACCATTTTACCTCTGATACAGTTGGATTGGACATATCTCGCGAATAAATCGTCTTCTTCATGGTGCCATAGAAAAAAAGATGGAAGGAAAATGAGGAATAGGAAGAAGAAGAACACAGATGATCGATGATTTGAAAAATATTGGGAGTTAAAAGAGGAAGCTGAAGATCAAGAAACGTGGAAGAAACGTCTCCAGGGCCAAATCTAATTTTTTTTTTAAAAAAATCCTCTTTAGTCCTAGGACCTGCCAAAGGAAAATAATAATAATAATAATAATAATAATAATAATAATAATAATAATAATAATAATAATAATAATAATAATAATAATAATAATAATAATAATAATAATAATAATATAGTCCTACCTGTCAGACGGACAAAGTTGTTTGTCCAATACGTATGCATAACATAGTTTGGAGGCTAAAAATTGAATTCGAGATTTCAGTGGAATTACATGTTTTAAAGCCTCTACATACCTAAAAAAGACATTTTTGATGCCTATTCATCCATTCGTCTGTTTTTCTCTCCCGATATATATGCACTCATCCAGAGATCATATCGTTAAAAGTACTCGAATCAAATTTTAAAGTTAACGTTTGCATAAAATTCTCCTGTAGTCGGGTTGAATTTTCTTCTTTCTCCCTAAAATAAGGGAAATTTTAGTTGAAGGTGAATATATATATGTTAATTATAATACCTCTGTATAAAACTACATGAACTGACGTAAAATAACGGGTACTTCTGGTTGACGTGGGAAGTTGTAATTTGACATAATTGTAGTTTTACGAAACTAACCCACAGGAATATTGCCAAAAGTTAATATTTTTTGTTTTTAAGGGGTCTAAAGGGAGGATAAAGAAATTCCTGTTATTTAAATGTTTGTTTTCTTGGGATACAAAATCTTATCATTTAGGTAGTTAAAATAGGAAAAGAAACTGGATTTAAGTAGAATTGTGGATTTAAGAGGTGCGAGGCCGTAGGGCGAGCAAAGGCGGGGGTTTGGGGGCAGAGTACCCCCACCCCCTTGCGGTATATGTATACTAGCCTTTGAAGAGAGCCAAAGGCTAGTATACTACATAAAATGCTAATTTCACATAAATGGTTCTAACGATTTTGCTTATATTTCACAAAAAGACATTTCATTAATAATTCTATAATAGTACCTAATACAAATATATAAGTAATTTTCCGAAAAATCCAGAAGAGTTAGTACTGTTTGGGGTAATTTCTTTTTCGGTAATTTTCTGCAAAAAGACAGGCGGTTTTGTTCATATTTCAGGAATAAATAATTCATTGATAACTACAGAATGATATGATTAAATTTAACAAATGAAATTAAGAGCTGGGTTTCAGTGCAGTGGCCTGTAGGCTACCTTTTACTTTTCTTTCTGTAGAAATAACAGTTTTAATAAATGGCCATTTCTACTTGAATCATTCTGAATGAACTTCTTTCTAACAAATGCTATTTAGTTACTGAGTTCTTTAGTTGATATATGGTTGGCGTACACGTTTTCGGTGTGGAGACGCGGGTTCGATTCCCGGAAGGAGCTCATGTGGTTCTGAAAATTAGTGTTACCCACGAGGTGAGAAGAGAAGTTGCAAGAGTCTTATGGGCAACACTAGTTTAATCAAGTCTTAGATCCTAAACATTGTTTTAGTGTCCCCGCATGGCGTAGTCGCTAATGCTTTCCGCGAGCGATCCTGGGGCGTCTCTGGTGCGAGCCGTCCAGGGTTCGATTCCCGGTGGAGGAACTCGGTTGAAAAAGTGTAACAGTCGTGGAAGTGGCCGGTGAAGTTGGAGAGAAAGTGAAGGTAAAACTTGAAAGTGTATTGGGAAAGAACTTGTGACTCAAGAGTTTGTGTGCAGCAGCAGATATTTTGGTTGGGAAATAAAGTGAATACAAATGCGAAATACCAATCGAACATGTACCCAAGTTCAAGTTTGCTCCCATTACGTCAGTTAATGTGGAACGTTCATTCTCTGCCTACAAGCTCATCCTCATCAACAAACGCCACCGTTTTACCATAGAAAACTTCGAAAAAGTGCTTGTTATTTACTGTTAGGCCAATTACGGCTTATGTGGTGCAGAAATATGAAGGTCTTGTGTTTTGTAGTGAAGATTTCTCTACAAACATATGGTTTTACTAAAAATTCTTAATTTCAGCAATATTTTAATATTGAGCAGGTTAAAATGTAAAGTAACATGTTATGTCTGCGTGCATTTCTGTATCTTAAAGTTTGTATTCAGATCATAATGCATTATTCCATTCAAAAATGAGTATCTTTTGTAAGAACTCATTTTTTTTTTTGTTTTTAATGCCTAATTTAGTATTTTTCGCACCTATTTTAGGCACCTAAAACATACTTTTTTTAGAACCTAAAAATCCGATGTGTAGTTATCACACAACTGATGAACGTAAAGAAGCTGTTCTAAATCCACTTTCTACAGCTATTTCAGGCCAATATCTTGAGTGAGATTTGACCTGCGTTTTCCTTATTCACACCAGGTAAATGCTGCGATGGTACCTAACATATAGGTAACAGATCGCTTCCTCCCTTCCCTTTCCTTGGATAGTGCGATGGCCGAGGGACGTCATCCCTCAAATACGTGACGGGCTAAATGGCCATCGATGCCGGCAGTCCAGAAATCCTAATTTCCTAATTCCTAATTGTTTTAGGGTTACAGGATTTATAAGAACTCGTATTTAACTTGAAGTGATGCTTGAACCATTAAGAACAGAGAGAAAAACACAATTAGATCGAGAATAACTAAAAACGCCCATGTCTTGCTATTCGGGTCTTCTTTTTCTTCTTATAAGCCCTTTCCCAGTTAGCGGGGTCGGCTTTGCATTCCTTTCTCAATCTATTTTGCCAAATCAAATATGGATCGAGAAAGGAATGCAGTTGGACTCGAACCTACGATAGATTTCATCTCCTGATCAACAGCCTAATGTCTTGGGTACTTTACTGTACCGTACCTGTCACATAATCGCCGTGTTCCCTCTCCCTTCGATGATCGGAAGATCGTTGTTGCAATTCCTTGACTCCAAGATGCAATCAATTTGGGATTATTAACGAATTCCTTTAACATAAGATGGATGAGGACCCGGAAAAAGTTAAGAAAAAGCTTTTCCCGTTACTGCAACTAAAATTTAGCTAGTACACGGACAACTGAAAGTCATAGTACTTCCTTCCACCCTCATGTGTTTTGAATATGGATGTCGATGTGTCTTTAGTGAAGTGAGTGTAACAACAGAAGATACATGTTATTTTAAAAGATTATAAACAGCTCTTTTATTCCAGTGTGACTGCATGTAGATCATTATTTTCATTACTGAGAATTATATGCCCCCAGGTACGGTGTGAAGTTCTCCACAGCACTACCGGAGTGATCGTAGAAAATGGGTTTAGAACAGCTTCTTTATGTTCATCAATTGTCTGATAACGAGTTCTGGAAATGTTATGTTTATTATCTTCGCAATGTTTTATAACACAATAACAGGTCGAGACTTCTATGAGGAAAGTCCAGGGGTCCTGGTAGCTGTGGAGAATCCTGATGGTTTGAATGGATTAAAACCTAATTCTTGTATCAGGTGCGTTCGTAATGGCAATTCCTTTCACTGCAACGTTTCGAATTAGTGCAATTGTTTTCTCTCGTTGATGGTATTTCTAAGTGGGATCTGTCTTTGATTAAATGTTTCAAAAAAGCTTCTTTCATCACAATATCGTTTGTTTGAATTGGGGGAATCTTGTTAAACCCTTTAGATGTTTTTCATTGATTTTGCCTAAAAAAGATTGCTTGTCTGGTACAAAGCTAATGAATTAATAAAATGATTATAGAACTCAATTGAAGAGTACTTATTAATGTTTGAAGTTAGGCAACTCATTGTAAGATATACTCCAATCTATATATATATGAAAATCACTATGTTTGCGACTCTAAATCTCCTGAACCGCCCGACCGATCTCGATCAAATTTGCAACATGGATGAGGTTCGAAGTTGAGGTGGTTTTAGGCTATTTACTTTGATGGTAGAACTGAGGGGCTGGGGAGGAGGAGGGGTATAGAAAAATACATAAAACTTAACTCCTGAACCACTGACCGATCTTGATCAAATATTCAACATAGGTAAGGTTCAAGCCTGGGATAGTTTTTATGATTTAAATTTGACGGAGCAACGTAGGGGAGGAGAAGGAGGGAGAGATATATAAAAATCAATTTATATAAGACTGAAGTGACTATTTTTCTAAGTTAATAACTCTTGAACTATCTGACCGATCTCAATCAAATTTTCAAGATACATGAGGTTCGGATCATGAAATATTTTTGTCATTTCATTTTAACGGTAGATCCTAGGGGCGGGGAGGAGAGGAGGAAGTATAAATAAAAACTAATAAAACCTAATAACTTTTGAACTACCCAACAATCTCGATGAAATTTTCAAGATATATGAGGATCGGGCTTTGGGTGTTCTTTATCGTTTCACTTTGACGAGCCAACGTAGGGGAGGTGGAGATATATGTAAAAATATAAAATAAAAATTACTGCCTTTGTGACTTCACCACTCTTGAATCACCCGACCGATCTCAATCAAATTTTGAACAAACATGAGTTTAGGGGCAGGGATTACTTTAGGCTATTTCCTTTGACGATGCAACGTAAGGAAAGAGGAGGGGAAGAGAAATTTACAAATGATCAAAAATGACCGATATTAGTGTTGAATCCATAGTTTTCGGGGTCGATGTGAGAAAAAGTGACACTTCTGATGCTGTTTCATTCCAAATTCAACTCTCTTAGTAGGGAGAGGGATAAACATATAAAAATGATCGAAAATGACCATTATTAGTGTTGAATTTATAGTTTTTTTTGGGTGGGGGTCGATTAGATGAACAGTGATACTTTCGGTCCCGTTCAAATTTAAATTCAAACCCGCAACTTGGGTGAGAGGGACGAAAAAATATTTAAAAATGATCGAAAATCATGACCGATATTAGTGCTGGATCCACATTTTTTGGGTTCGCCGAGATGAACAGTGACACTTCTGATGCTGTTTAAATCCAAATTCAGCCCCGCATCTTGGGGGAGGAGAAAAGGGAAATACATAAAACTGATCAAAATAACCCATATTAGTGTCGAATCCATGGTTTCTGGAGCCACTGAGATGACCGGTGACACTTCCGATGCCGTGCCGCGCAACATGGAAGAGGAGGAGGGGAGATATATCAAAATGATCAAAAATGGCCGATATTAGTGTCTGATCCCTAGTTTTTACGGTAGCTGAGATGAAGAGTGACACTTCCGATCCCGTTTAAAACTAAATTCAGCCTCACAACTTGGGAGACTGAGAGATAATGAAATGATCGAAAATGACCAATATTAGTGTCGAATCCATGGTTTTCGGGGTCTCTGAGATGATCAATGATCTTTCCGATGTCGTTTAAATCGATGCTATTAAAAACGAAAACAACATATTTGACGGGTACTAAACACATAAGATACAGAGTTGTGCATTTAAATTTTCATTTCAACCCAGCGAAGCGGGTAATATATGCTAGTAATAAATAAACTTTATATGTTATATTACATTCTTCATGGTCTTAAATGAAATGAAAGGTTTCTGATAACTTATGGGTGAAACTAAGAAAAGATAGAGCATAAGTTCACATAAGGAAAAAATAGAACAAATTTAGTACATAAGTTCATATAAGGAAAGAGAAAATATTGAGACGAGACGAGATTCTACAACCTTATTTCTCATCTCGTGAGCAACACTAATTCGAATCCCATGTTAAGCTGTAAGTCCACGTCTCATATAGCCTCGCTTCTGAAAAGAACAATAAACTCATAAGCAACCCAAACACCCAGCCATTTTGTTACTATTAGAATTAACAGTAACTAAATTTTCTCCAACTGTTAGAATAATTTTTATTCCTGAGAGTGGCAACATTGATATTCAAAGCGACTACCACGACATAGATTGTGAAGATGACGTTAGAATAAAACAAGTTAAAATTCGTCATAATATTTGCTCTAAATTTTTTTAATTCCAGAAGGTCATTTTTCTTTAAATGTTAAAACCAAAACAAAACACGATGTGAATATGTACTTGTTTGGTAATTTAAGTGTAAAACAGATTTTTTTTAATTACAAGAATTAAAAAAGAATTGTATGTAATCGTGATTCCGAGGTTATTTTTTTTTCTAAATAATGAAATCAAGCCATAAATCTATTTCACAACCAAGAAACGAAAGAAAAGTAAACCATGAGCATCTGGTCGGTTTGAGGATTCCATCGAGAGGTCTTCTTTAAAAAAAAAAAAAAAAAAAAAAAAAAAAAAAAAAAAAAAAAAAAAAAAAAAAAAAAAAAGTTATTACAATTGTTACAGGCAGGGGAGCACCCACAGGGAGTCCATCGAGTCTGAACCCCTCCCCAAACTTCCTAACTTAACATACATTTAAGGGCGGATCTAGAAGGTAAAAACTAGGGGGGGGGCAGTCAGACCCCAGACTGTGATAAGTATATCATGAGTTTATTATAAACTTCCAAAAATGTCTAAATAACAGTTTAAATTATTTTTGTCACCCCCCAAAAAAACTGGGGGCCTAGGACCCCCGGCCCTAGGGTGGATTCGCCTCTGATACATTTGTAAACTATCTCAATAAAACTATACTTTTTAACAGGGAAATGATGAAAATTTGATCTTACACTTCACTTATAGACTTTCTCTTATAAAACAATCTAGTTCTATAGAGGTAACCAAGAAAGTTCCGTCGCATTTTCACCCACCACCTTCGAACATCGATATGTCACCTAAAACGTATCTGGAAGATCAAACATAGTACCCATCAGCATCGACGAACTTCTCCGAACGTTCTGGAAGGCCATGGATTCCATCGTGATAGAACTTGGTGGGCAGTGAAGCGAAGAAAGTATCAAGTGCATTTTGCACCTCTAGTAGAGATTTGAACTGGCGTCTTCTAAGGTGATTGTCCAAGGAATGGAACAGGTGATAATCGGATAGTGCAATGTCTGTGGAGTATGGTGGATGCAATAGTGTTTCCATCTAAGGCATAGAATGGTGTCTCGGGTTATCCTAGAGACGTGGGGCTTAGCGTTGTCCTGTAACAGGAGGACCCCTTTTCGATTCAAAAGTTCAGAGTTTTGAGTTTTTCTTGAACACGGCTCAGCTGCTGACAGTACACAGTTGTATTGATGCTCTGACTAGGTGGTAGCAGTTCCCGATGCACAATGCCGCGTGCAGTCCAACAAACACACAGAAGGACCTTCTTCTGGTACAATGCTGGTTTCGGCTGTTTTGGAATCTGTTCATGGGATGCTAATCAATGATGACGGCTCCATGGAGCTTCGTACAGGACCCACTTCTCATCACAAGTCAACTTCCTGTCCAGAAACGGCTCCTTCTTCAGAGGAGACAGCAAAGAAATACAGGCGTCTGCTCGTGTTGCCTTCTGGCCGGATTCAAATTATGTGGGACCCATCGACCCGACATGTAGTGCTTTTCAAGTTGATGGAAGTGCTGCCGAATGGTTTCTCCACTCACACTGGATTGTATTCCCAGTTCCTCATATGTCTGGCCACTGTTCACCTCAATTGCTGCCTGGAGATCTCCATTTTGTACATGTGTTGGTCTTTCGGCACGTGGTGCGTCTTCGATTGTATTACCACCGCCCTTAAGCTTGTTAAATCACCGCCGCACTGGCCGTGTAGTCACGACACCCTCACCAAAGACCTGACCTATCTTCCAAACCGCTGCAGCGGCGTTTGCCCCATTTTGAACTCGTACAGCATAGACGTCCTTATGACGCTCTGAGGTCTCATGTTCATTCTGTCCTTACGCAAGTTTACGGTGTATCTGAAGTGCCACAACCAGGTAGTATGTTGGATATACCCAAACCAACAACTGATTTTTGGCTTATCTCCATTCGCATTCAACTCACGATGTGAGATCTAATTGAACACAGACTTTCACAAAAATCAACACAACTATCTTGGTTTCCTTGATATCATTTTTTCTGAAAATATAGGTGGAAGTATTTTACAATTACTTATCGTCTTTTCGGGTGCAGAACAATATCCGTTAGATACTACATAGATGGAATACTAATAGTATTGTACTGTACCCCTCCCAACAAAAATTTCTGGGTGCGCGCCTGGGTTATAGGCCTATTATTCTGTACGTTGCTATAAGTAAATTTCAAAAATTTATGTTTGTGCATTATACTACAAGTCAAGGAAGTAATTGTACACTCAGCCACAAAAGTACTTGAACACTTGACTGCTATAATTCCATTAGGACAGGTCCAGCACTTTTGCTGATATCAAAAACGCCTGAATAGATGCAACCGAACTTGCTCATAACTTCTCAAGCAGTTGATAAGCCTGTAGAGCTGAAACAGGCTTTTGTTTGGTGCACGAAGAAAAAATATTTAATCTCTTTTGTTTGTAGCGTGTTGTCCAATAAGTGCTATATATAACCTAAAAGACATTATGTGTATTATGTATTATTTCACTGTAAGCGGCTGGTATCCAATTGCTGTAGGTGGCATTATGATCATTACATCTATTGAAATCGATCTAAGTAACTAGATGCATATAAACTAACTCTATGGCCTATGGATCCCGGAGGTTCAATGCCACGTTCACAAAAGCTCTCCACTGACTTTTATCCTTAGCTAACTGGATCCAGTTTGTACTTTGTTTTCTTATTTCTGCGAAATTTATCTTAATATTATCCTCCCATCTGTGCCTAGGCCTCCCTAAAGGTCGTTTTCCGATTGAACTTCCAATTAAGACTTTGAAAGCGTTCCTACTTTCTTACATTCTGGCTACAGGACCTACCCACCTGAGCCTCCTAGATTTGATGACCCTAACAATGTTTGGTAAACCGTATAAATTATGTAGTTCCTCGTTATGAAGCTTCCGCGGTGAAGAGAGAACGGTAGACTCGGACTTGTACTGTGGACAACCAGAGCGAATGCACCTTGCAATTCAAAAGAAAGGGTCGGTACTTCTGAACAGAAGGGGTGCCGTATAGCACGCTATCGATGCTAGACCGTATACATCCTATCAGAAGTGACGAAAACTTGTCTGGAAGGTTTTAATGCATCCACCGTCTGGCATCGATAGATTATCATTTGTTTCGGAATTTTCTGAATGATTTTAAGTTAGTTTAAAACACATTTTCCCCCCTAATTTATCATTGTTCTCCTAAAATTTACCATTTTACCCTGTAAATATACCTTTCTGCCCCTCAAATTTACCATAGTCTAGTTCCATTCTATGGTTCCATTTTTAATGAAAAATTATGCCTCCAAAACAATCTTAGGGGTGTAACTTGTGCCCTAAAAGCTGTCTGTGTGTACCCTTCCTCATTGGTGGCTGTTGTCCAGAAGATTCAATGTACACTCCGCATCAAAAAAATTGCGACAGCTAACGCCGTGCAGTTAGGCCACCCAATACACACCTTCTTATCCCATAATCGTGTCTGGTAAAGAGACCCCCTCTCTCTCCTCCTTTCTTCTCTCCATAACTAAAATTAGCTAACAACATGAACGCAATTCTAATTTCAAAATACACATGCATCAGTATCGATAAAATGAAATAACAAAACCAAGACGAAACAAGATTCATAAGTTGATCTAGGGAGAAACTGAAACACACACAATGAAGAATTGAAACCAATGGATGTATATTACACAGAGGTTCAGAAATGAGGCAGAGAGAGAGAGAGAAGGCGAGAGAAGAAGAAAAACAAAAGGGAGAACAGATTAAAATGTGGAATTTTAAACTTAGTAAGAAAACAACCTAACATTATAAAGTTCCGTTACCAGAAATCCAACAGTAATATAGAAATAACGTTTCTTTTATATTTTTTCAGAACTATTCGAAAATATAGAGGATGCTTGAAACATCCATTAAGTCACTTTCAATTTCAAACAGGATAGCATACTCAATTTCCAGTAAAACTGTAGATCTCACAGACACATCTAAGATAATGTCAACAGTTCAACACATGCTTTGTTTCCGTGTGGTTCGGTTGTAAATTCGGTAGTGTTCATTGGACGTACCGATGCAAACCACATTCTAATAAACCCAGTAGGTAGCGTAGGTCATATCTTCCATTCCAGACTACTAATGCAAAGTGAACAAAAAAAGAAAAAAACGAAAAGAAAAAGGAAGAAAGAAAGAAATATAAAATTGAATGAGTGCTATTTTACTGGTAAATTTTTATCAGAAATATAATATATTAAAAGTCCAAACCGTATCATTATGAAAAGTTAGAAATGTTCAAATGGAAAATTGGATGTTCCTTATAGATGTAGCAAACCTTGCATGTTTCAAATTTCAACCTGAATAAATCACATTGAATTATAGGATGGAAACAAATTTGTATTGAACTAGTATAAATAAAATTTTGTTTTCAAATAACCAGAGAGGTTGCCATTTTGTAGTCTTTTCCGAAGATTTATCTGTTCCGAACATCCAGCATCACTTTCACCTCTTGCGGATATAACGTTGTAATTTGCACAGATAGAATGAACACGCTAAAGCTCAAACGGATCATAGTGTCAGTCGGATGATGCTGGGTAGCTTATGGACCATCACTTGGTCGAGGATTCAAAGCCGTAGTGACAAAGTAATTCGACTGAGAGTCGGTAACCCAGATGATAAAAAAGATATTTTGCTTATCCCTGTGCGTTTAAACAGTATTTCTTTCAGAGATGACCAGGACTGGAGATGTTTACCCCAGAGCACAAAAACTCGACGCTGAAGTTGGCAGTTAATTACATTTTCCAGACCAGGTATATCGGTCTCTTGCTCCGTTTTAACTTTGGAACATGCACACGCACATGAAGTGCGTGTGTACGTGAGAGAGAGGGGAGAGAAGTGAAAGATGCGAAGACAGGATAGGGAAACGTCAAGAAAGAGAGAGAGAGACGAATATAAATATGAAACATACTTATCATTACAGTGTATGATGAACACACACACTGTTTATTCGAATTCTCGCCAGTGATGCTTTGTAAGTTCTCTAACAGAAGATAAATCTCTGTTTGCAGCCATAATTGTATGCGAAAAATTTATATTTCCTGACGGGGAATCGAACCTAGATTTTCCGCTTGGAAGTCTGGTACTTTACCACCAAACCACCGATTGCTTTTCCCAACCTTTCTCCAACAAATGCTGTAATATTTCTTTCTGAGAACGATAACACGAAAAGTGTTTACTGCAGATCAATGAAGTGTTTCGAATATCCTGAGAAATCCCTTGCCCTTTCCCAACCAACATTCGTAAATCGTCTCTATCATGATAAGGGTGTTAGTTTCCACATTCTTAAGCATTGCACGTCTAATATGAGAACTGGATTTTTCACTATCACATTGTAAGAAGTGCAAGCTTGGCGTGAATAGGATTCGAACCTATGCCGGACAGCTCTCTTAATCGTAAGTCCATTACGTTACCGCTACACTACCATGCCACCTGAAACTGAAACCGAAAAATTACTTACTTTCGCGTTGATTTTTGGAACGATCAAGCTTCTTCCTGTAAGGTTATTTGCACCTAAGTGCACAACGAAATTCATTTATTCAATGACCTAGAGAAAAATTAGTGCCCATTAGTAAAGGAAACAACATACAATCCAGGAAAAATTACAGAAATAAAAACATATTATGAATTAATTTTGCCCTTTAAGTTCAAAAGTACACGAATAATAATAATAATAATAATAATAATAATAATAATAATAATAATAATAATAATAATAATAATAATAATAATAATAATAATTATTATTATTATTATTATTATTATTATTATTATTATTATTATTATTATTATTATTATTATTACTAGCATCAATTGGCCGCTTTGCTGGGCTAAATTGAGAAAAAATAATAATATGCTACGTTATTCAGTCAGTTTTTTTATTACTAAAGCGCTCTTTGATATCGGTCATTTTTGATGAGTTTTACATTTCCCACGTTGCGGAGCTCGGAATCTTTAGTGTCATTGTTCATCTTAGCCACCCGGAAAACTCAATTCGACAATGATATTGGTTATTTTGATCATTTTTATATGTCTTCCCCTCCTCCATTTTGTGGGCGGAATTTGGATTTAAACGGCATCAAATGTGTCACTGTTCATCTCAGTGACTGCAAAAATTTTAGATTCGATACTAATGTCGGTCATTTTTCGTTCTCTTTTAAATGTTGCTCTGCTTCCCCTTCCTTTAGTTACATTATCAAAATGATATGAGGAAAACCATCTCGGGTTCGAACTTCATCTAGGTTGAAAATTTTATCGAGATTGGTACGGTATTTCAAGACTTATTAAATTCTATTTATGTTTATGTCTCAGTCGAATAATGAAAACCATATCAGGCCCGAACCTCATCTATGCTAAAAATTTGATCGAGATAGGTCGCGTGGTTCAAGAGTTATTATGTTTTATTTATTTTTATATGTCTTTCCCCTCCCCTCCTCTCCCCAAAGTTTTATCGTGAAAGTGATATCATAATATTTGCTCCAGGCTCGAACTTTATCCATGTTGAAAATTTGATGCAGATCTGTCCAGTGGTTCAAGAATTATTAACTAATTAACCTAGTCACTTTTATTTTTATTTCCATTGATTTTTGTATATCTCCCCGTCCTCCCCCTTCCCTACATTCCACCATCAAGGTGAAATGGTTAAAAACGTTCCATGAACAAACGTAATCTATGTTGCAAATTTCATCCAAATTGGTCGTTTGATTCAAAACTTATTGTTTTCTTTATTTTTTTATATTTTTTTCATTCTCGCCCTCCCCTAAGTAATACCATCCAAACGAATAGATAAAAATACTCCCAGGTCCGAACATTATAAATGTTGAATATTTGATCGAGATCGTTTGGATGGTTTAAGAAACTATAAGTCACACTCACCTTAATTTTATAATATAGATTATTATTATTATTATTATTATTATTATTATTATTATTATTATTATTATTATTATTATTATTATTATTATTATTATTATTATTATTCGCGTCCTTTTGAATTTGCACGGTGAAATTACTGCATAATATATTTTTATTTCTGTATATTTTCTGGATTGAAAGTGATTTTCTTTATTAGTGGGCACTAATTTCCCTCTACGTCGTCGAATAAATGAATTTCTTTGTGCACTTAGGTGCAAATAACCTTACAGGAAGAAGCTTGATCGTTCCAAAGATCAACGCGAAAGTAAGTAATTTTTCGGTTTCAGTTTCAGGTGGCATGGTAGTGTAGCGATAACGTAATGGACTTACGATTAAGAGAGCTGTCCGGCATAGGTTCGAATCCTATTCACGCCAAGCTTGCATTTTTTACAAAGTGATAGTGAAAAATCCAGTTCTCATATTAGACGTGCAATGCCTAAGAATGTGGAAACTAACACCCTTATCATGATAGAGACGATTTACGAATGTTGGTTGGGAAAGGGCAAGGGATTTCTCAGGATATTCGAAACACTTCATTGATCTGCAGTAAACACTTTTCGTGTTATCGTTCTCAGAAAGAAATATTACAGCATTTGTTGGAGAAAGGTTGGGAAAAGCAATCGGTGGTTTGGTGGTAAAGTACCAGACTTCCAAGCGGAAAATCTAGGTTCGATTCCCCGTCAGGAAATATAAATTTTTCGCATACAATTATGGCTGCAAACAGAGATTTATCTTCTGTTAGAGAACTTACAAAGCATCACTGGCGAGAATTCGAATAAACAGTGTGTGTGTTCATCATACACTGTAATGATAAGTATGTTTCATATTTATATTCGTCTCTCTCTCTCTTTCTTGACGTTTCCCTATCCTGTCTTCGCATCTTTCACTTCTCTCCCCTCTCTCTCACGTACACACGCACTTCATGTGCGTGTGCATGTTCCAAAGTTAAAACGGAGCAAGAGACCGATATACCTGGTCTGGAAAATGTAATTAACTGCCAACTTCAGCGTCGAGTTTTTGTGCTCTGGGGTAAACATCTCCAGTCCTGGTCATCTCTGAAAGAAATACTGTTTAAACGCAAAGGGATAAGCAAAATATCTTTTTTATCATCTGGGTTACCGACTCTCAGTCGAATTACTTTGTCACTACGGCTTTGAATCCTCGACCAAGTGATGGTCCATAAGCTACCCAGCATCATCCGACTGACACTATGATCCGTTTGAGCTTTAGCGTGTTCATTCTATCTGTGCAAATTACAACGTTATATCCGCAAGAGGTGAAAGTGATGCTGGATGTTCGGAACAGATAAATCTTCGGAAAAGACTACAAAATGGCAACCTCTCTGGTTATTTGAAAACAAAATTTTATTTATACTAGTTCAATACAAATTTGTTTCCATCCTATAATTCAATGTGATTTATTCAGGTTGAAATTTGAAACATGCAAGGTTTGCTACATCTATAAGGAACATCCAATTTTCCATTTGAACATTTCTAACTTTTCATAATGATACGGTTTGGACTTTTAATATATTATATTTCTGATAAAAATTTACCAGTAAAATAGCACTCATTCAATTTTATATTTCTTTCTTTCTTCCTTTTTCTTTTCGTTTTTCTTCTTTTTTTGTTCACTTTGCATTAGTAGTCTGGAATGGAAGATATGACCTACGCTACCTACTGGGTTTATTAGAATGTGGTTTGCATCGGTACGTCCAATGAACACTACCGAATTTACAACCGAACCACACGGAAACAAAGCATGTGTTGAACTGTTGACATTATCTTAGATGTGTCTGTGAGATCTACAGTTTTACTGGAAATTGAGTATGCTATCCTGTTTGAAATTGAAAGTGACTTAATGGATGTTTCAAGCATCCTCTATATTTTCGAATAGTTCTGAAAAAATATAAAAGAAACGTTATTTCTATATTACTGTTGGATTTCTGGTAACGGAACTTTATAATGTTAGGTTGTTTTCTTACTAAGTTTAAAATTCCACATTTTAATCTGTTCTCCCTTTTGTTTTTCTTCTTCTCTCGCCTTCTCTCTCTCTCTCTGCCTCATTTCTGAACCTCTGTGTAATATACATCCATTGGTTTCAATTCTTCATTGTGTGTGTTTCAGTTTCTCCCTAGATCAACTTATGAATCTTGTTTCGTCTTGGTTTTGTTATTTCATTTTATCGATACTGATGCATGTGTATTTTGAAATTAGAATTGCGTTCATGTTGTTAGCTAATTTTAGTTATGGAGAGAAGAAAGGAGGAGAGAGAGGGGGTCTCTTTACCAGACACGATTATGGGATAAGAAGGTGTGTATTGGGTGGCCTAACTGCACGGCGTTAGCTGTCGCAATTTTTTTGATGCGGAGTGTACAACGTGACCAAGATCAATGAAGTAGTTTCATGAACCGTGCTCGATATCACTTCTTAAGGAATTGATAATTTACTCTGCTGTATGAAATGCACAAAAATGTGAACATATTATTACAGACTACTACTACTACTACTACTACTACTACTACTACTACTACTACTACTACTAATAATAATAATAATAATAATAATAATAATCGTCATCTAGGTTTATATGTTTGCGGACGTTTATATATTTGTGGCCAATCCTTTCGACAGTGAGTTCTCGGGAACCATGGACTCTAGAAAAATGCCGTTTTTACTGATCAATTGCAAATTTTGTGTAGATTATTCAGTTCCAATTGAATATTTAAAAATCATGGAAATTATTTCTTTATTACATTTTTTAGGCGTATACTGGGAGTGTTGAAATTTTAAAATGTAGATCGTCATATCCTACGAGCTATACATTCCAATACCACATATTTGTATAGGCCTATAGTGGTTTATATCGCTCAGGTGTTTGGTTCATGACCAATTGATAATGAAAAACGAAGGATAACTATTTCTACAGTCTAAAATGATCTTTATTGTTTGAAGTGGTTTGCCCAATGAACACCATATATCACTGACATTATAATTAATTGTATGTGTAATGTACACATGGTGATCAGAAAAATGGAAACACCTGTAGTTGGCAACACATCACATATGTCGGTTGGCAGTGGTGTCGTGTCGCCCGCAGCGCCGGACCGCTGGTGGTGGTGTGTTAGGTCGGTCTCCATACTACGTCAGGCGCAGTGGAACAGCAGTGGAACAGCAGTGTCCAGTGGCTGCAGCAGACGGAGGTAGTGTGAAATGGGAGACCTCTGAGATTTTCAAAAGAGGGCAAATTGTTGGTGCGCGGTTATGTGGAGTGAGTGTGACAGCAGTGGCTACTGTGTTAGGTGTGTCGCGTGGGACAGTGTCGAAGGTGATGACGACCTACACAACACACGGGAAAACCACATCGGGGAAGCGGAACAGTGGGCGGAAGAAAATCATGAGTGACAGGTCACGCCGGGTATTAAAGCGCATTGTCACGCAGAACCGTCGTGCCACTGCGGAGCAAGTGAAGGAGGAACTCAATCAGCACCTCCCCCACCCTGTTTCGACAATCACAGTCCGCCGAGAATTACATGACGTGAACTTACGGGGTCGTGTTGCACGGGCCAAACCGCTCATCAGGTACCATAACGCTTTCGCACGCCGCAAATGGTGCCGCGACTATGCCACTTGGACCGTTGAGGACTGGAAACGTGTGATATGGTCGGATGAATCATCCTTCACCCTATTCCCAACCACGGGCCGTGTTTATGTGTGGAGAACACGCAAAGAAGCTTATGATCTGAAGTGTCTCCGCCCAACAATGAAACATGGCGGCGGCTCGGTGATGCTGTGGGCCGCCATATCATGGTTTTCATTGGGTCCTGTGGTCACACTTAGCGGACGAATCACTGCCAACGATTATGTCGCAAGTTTAGGAGACCACTTGCATCCTATGGTCCGGATGTTGTTGCCGGACAATGACGCCATCTTCCAGGATGATAATGCACCCATTGACACAGCTGGCGTTGTTGCAGCGTGGTTTGAGGAACATTGGGATGAAGTTCAACACCTCCCCTGGCCCCCAAATCCCCAGATCTCAAGATAATTGAACATCTGTGGTCCGTCTTGGAAACACGACTCCGGCGACGATTTCAACCTCCATCCTCTCTCACAGAACTGGCCGATGCCCTGCACGAGGAATGGTGTAAATTTCCACTTGCTACCATTCCCGACCTCTATGCCTCTATCCCACGTCGCATCAAGGCTGTTCTGAAGGCGAAAGGTGGCTCGACATCATATTAATCTGGTAACTTGCAATTTCGTTCAGGTGTTTCCATTTTTCTGATCACCATCTGTATTTGCTTATTTTATACTGCATGCAAGAAGAAAGAAAACACTGATCACACATGAATTAGAAACTCCAACCGGAAGCAGGCTCGAATCATGCAAACGGTACGAGATATTGAAAAAGTAATCGAAAAATTCTCCCCTTTATGGTATCTCTTGCCAATTTTTATCAAGACGTCCTTCACTAGTGCCTGTAAAGGGACATGTACAGATATTGTGAGGAATGACAAGGATATTCATGTTCATATGTGAATGATGCACTATGTAGAGAGTGTAGGTTCAGTTAATAATAATAATAATAATAATAATAATAATAATAATAATAATAATAATAATAATAATAATAATAATAATAATAATAATAATATAAAGTCGAAACTTTAAAATCGATTTCAATGTACACTCATGTCCAAAATGATTGTCGCATATCTATAATAATTTGATAATGATTTTGCAGCAACTTTTAATAGTGATAATATCGGTATACTTGGGAAATGTATATTTGTGGTAAATTTCATAGGAAAAGAATTATAAATATAAAAATTAGAATGACTAAAACAAAATATTGCTAAATGGACAAGAAAGTTTTATTTTCGTTTTATTGTTCTCATTTACTGCTCTTTTGACAATTAAATTTGCCACATACATTTGTTTGCCGACTATACTCATACTAACATTATAAGAAATACCGGACAAATTCGTTATCAAATTATATTCCTACAACATCATATTTATAGACATGCGACTATAATTTTGGACATGAGTGCTCATTAGAGGAGGGGTATACTTAATGCAAAAAACAAACTACACAAAATCTTATAAGAGCCAAATATTACTGCACATGTTGCATTGTGCATAAATAAGTTAATGTTAAAAAAGTCAATAAACTACAACGTCTAATGTTTTTTTTTAAAGTACTTATGTAATTTTCTTGCACTATTTTATTTCAGCACGTGCTGAAGAGATTCTCGGAAAATTATATAATTATTTTTGCACATTTTAAAAGAGGTCGAATGACGTATGTTAATAGAGGAGCATGCGATATTACTACTGCATAAGCACGTGTCAATAACACTAGAATGAATTCATTAGCGATTACATTATGTTTCAGTTCGACACGTGGTGACAGACAACTTCCAATATAAAGAAGGTCTACTAGTTAATTACGCATGTAGAAGAAATCACATTTTTTTATTAACTATAAATTAAAGTGACGTTATTTGTGATCCCAACAAGGGGAAACGGTTGAACTATTTGAAATAATTTTTTAAATATAGTTAATACCTACACAGTATCGAACTGCGTTTTTATTAGAATGAAGCAGTTCATCTTCTGAGATTGTGCTGTTATTAGGATCACGCTAGTAAATCTTACAAGATTGTATTGTTATTACGATAACGCAAATGGGTCTTATAAAATTTGCCTTTCAAGTGCAACTTTAGCCCCCATCCTCATGTAAGAGTTCGTGAAAACTACCATGTCCAAACTGACAGATATTAGTGTCAAATTGATAGTTGTCGGGACCGCTCAGCTGATCGGTGACAGTTCCGATAACATTTAAACCCAAGTATAGGCAAGAAGGAACATGGCAGCCGGTCCAGGAACTGACAGGGCCAATGCGTTGCTCTTCGGTATTTATTTGTTTCATTGATATTGTCAGAGGGAACGCCGAAGGTGTTGCTCTTCTTTATTTATTCCACTCATGTCTTTAGCTTCAAATATGAAATAATATATAAAACTTATCATCCTCGTGCGAAGAACGGGTATTTCAGGTCATCTTGATCATCATCATAGGCATTCTGCCATTATTAGCAGGTCATTTGCTGGAACTGAGAGGCTTCATTGCTCCACGGCCTTCCACTAACTTTTTCGTCTTCACGTAGCCACAATTTTTTTTTCTGTTTTGATATCGTCTATTAATTGTAGTCTCCTTCGCCCTCTCCCTCTCTTTACAACCACCACACTCTCTAGCACGTCTCTCATGATATAGTTCCTTTTTAGGCAATGTCCCAACCAGTTTCTCTTCCTCTTCTTAATAATATCTAAAATTGTTCATTGTTACCCCACCATTTCTAACACCCTCTCATTCGTTTCCCGCTCAAACCAGCTAATTCTTTCCATTCTTCTCCACACCCACATTTGGAAAGCTCTCAGTCCTCTTACATCACTTTTGGGTAACGACCATGTTTCTGCCGCATTGAATACAATACTCCATACAAACCATTTTATGAGTCTTTTTCTTAACTCTTTATTCAAGGACCCACAAAATATTTTCTTCCTCTTAAAGGTTTCTTTCGCCATTCCTATCCTTGCTTTTATTTCACGTTCACATTTTATATGATTACTAATAATACTACCCAGGTATCGAAAACTAGTCACCTCTTCTACTTACTTCCCTCCTATATTTGACACCAACCGCTTCGTTCCAATCACCATGGCTTTTGTCTTTGTAACATTTATTTTCATCCTACATCCTTCACGGCTCTTCCTCTAGTTTTCTAATATCTTGTTGATTTTCTTTTCAGATTCTGCAACAAGCGTGATATCATCTGCAAGCCTTATACACTTAATCATTCTAGTATTTCATAAATAAATATTTCAATAATAGCCCTATACTATGGTATAAGTCATTTATCATGAGAATGTCCATAAAGTAGAGGTCTGTACGGGCTCAGGCCCAACCCGCGGGCCAGTCTCGGGCCTACAAAGCATATATAACTTCGGACCCGGGCCAGCTTCGCGCCGTAAATTTTTAAATATACAACCATATTTCTCGGGCCTAACTTAGTAAACATAGTGTACAATGATATAAATTGCACCGTTCTTTCTAGAGAACTTTTAAAGCACAACTGCAAAATTAAACCTCTAATTGCTGTAAATAAAAATATATTTTTGCGTTAATCAGTGGCGTATTTACGATTATGTTTCCGGAGCTTTGCTAACTTTCGGGGCGGCTTTACCTGAAAATGTGTAAATTCTGAAAGATATTTCATATACTTTATTACAGTAAGTAAGATTTCGGGGGGCTTAAGCCCGGAAGCCCCCTAAATACGCCACTGGCGTTAATTATTAAGTTTCTGTAATTCGGGCTTATTTCGGGCTCATTTGATGATTCCACGAGCTCGGGTCTAAATGCTAAAACATATTTTGGACTCGGGTCAGGCCTGACATTATAAATTCACGGTCCGGGCCGGGCCCAGACTAAAAATCCCGGCTCGTGCAGACCTCTACCACAAGCGACATTTTATACTTAGGATCAGTTTTCTTCGAGGGTTTCCGGAAACTCCTATTTATAGTTTTGTTCGTATTTCAGAAATAAATAGTTCATTAATAACTGGAACATGGCTTCATTTAATTTACGTAATAATAGCGAGAAAATTGACTGTGGTAGTCTGAGCTTTTGCTTTGGAATAGCAATGGTACAGCGAGAATATTTGCGACAATCATTTTCTTTAACCCTCAGAAGGTCACTCATTGAAACATAAAATCTCACCTGGGGGCCACATTTGATCTCATCTTGAAGAATATTAAGATTACTACCTATTTTGGATTTGTTTCTTCTTTCATTACTCTGTTACTTTCACAAATCTAATCATTTATCAGTCATAACTAAGGCCCAGAAGTTGAGGAAATATCCTGTTTTTTACGAGTGGCCGAAGACGAGGCTTAACACAATATATATATTCATTTTGAGTCATTGTAGTGTAATGTAATTTCAATTTTTTTTAATGTATAGGCCCTATTAAAATTTTTTAAGATTAAAAATAAAAGAAACAAACAGGCTGAGATTCCGTAAAAGCAATCTCAAGGAAGTGAAATTTAAAATTGAAAGTGAAAATGTTAAAAACACAAAAACGAAGTAAGGCACTGCATATAGGTGAAAAGCCAAAAACAGGATATATAAACTAAAGAAATGGTAAACAAGGGAGTCATTTGTTTAGTCATTGGATCAGTCAAGACGAGCGTTGTGAGTCAACCTGTGGATCCTTGTCAGTACTAGACCTCAGCCTGTACAATCCAAACTTCCTGTAAGTACTTCGTTAATTGTGCTAAGAAGCAATACATAAGAAGTTCGTGTATGGAGGTCTTCCTCCATGACAGGCGTAATATTGTAAAATTTTAAAATTTCTATAAATATTATTATTTCAAACCTTTCTCTATGTAACTATTAAATAAAAATCAAGATGCATCTGAAATAGTATTATACGTCTACCGAGGATAACAATAAATACCCTATAATCATTCTCGGGTGTTTGTGCAGAGGGTGTTAAGTCAAAAAATACACTTTTTGGGAAAGTTGATTTGAAAGTTTAAAAAATCGTGCTAAATCGGGATGACGAGTAAACACTACTTTAATATAAGATTTATGAAGAGACATAGGTGTACAAACAGTGTGTATTATATCGCTAATGTCATGTAATACGTGTTACGCTTATAAGAGAACAAGAATGTACCATTTGAAAAATTCTTACTTATCCCGTTTTGCACTTTTGAAAATCAGACTTACCCCTACACCATATTATACAGACACGCACTTTCTATCTGCCTTACACACATACATTTTTGTATCAAACTTGAAAAAAAATATTTGAAGTTACAGTTCTTCAGGCTCTGAAACGTTCCCCATTGTGTCCGGCAAGACATTACGTGCAGTTTTCGCTGTTGTCAGAGATTTGTAAAAATCGTGAAATGCATTTGACACAAATGGCAGAAGATCAAGAAGATCTTTCTTCTTTTCGGTGGTTATGGGTACTGGCCCATCATATGTAAAAGTTGGAGTCAGAGTAGAGCTCCTTCCTCTTCTCCTGAAACTAACTTGCTTGAAGTCTTCCTCTTCATTTAATCTAGTTTTATAATACATTGTTCCCAAATTCTTCTTTTCATAATGAAGCCACTTCATATCCCGCCACGTTATCTTGCAACCACTTTCATCAACTGTACGGAGTTGGAGGGGGCCTTTAAGAAGAGAAGAGAAGTTCAAAAATTCTTCGCGGGACATTTCTTTCACAACAAACTGCTTACTCTTTCCAGCCTGTCTGATAAGTTGCGCCCAATCATGAGGGTGGTCAATACTACCGTTGAATTTCTTCTTTTTTCTTTTCTATTAAGCTGTGATCCATGTCGCTCTCCATATGAGTATGTCCTGGTAGGAGAAACTTATGGTCGATAACTTCTAAATGGGGAGAATTTTGCAAAGCAGTCATACACATTTGGGACGAACTGTGAGGGTAAAGAGTGCTAAGTCAGTTCAAACTTGACTTACAACTCTTTGCACAACCGTATTCGAAATTTATTGAACTACCTCATAAAACACAAGTTACTAACTTCGGTACATATTCGAATTTGATTTAGCCTCGTATACACATGTGTGGAGAAAAAAATCTCTTTCCAGTGATAGTAAAAACTCAAAAATGGAATTTTGTGACTTAACACCCTCTGCACAAACACCCGAGCATTATTCAATTAGTAACTAAAATTTTCCTATCTAAAAGTTACGAAACAGTAGGCAAGAAAATGGTGGATTTTGTTTGTCTTTTTTTTCCGCCTTTTTCGGAGTTTAGTTTTGTTTATTGGTCTTTTTTTTACCTAGGTAAAGCTTTTTATAGGTCTTAACGTTTTTTTTTCCACTTCATGTTTCGACAATAAACTTACTGGCCATAAACTCGAATCACCACTACCTATTAATCATTTTTTCTTTAGTAAAGAAAATTCCAAAGATAAGATACTCTTGAACGACTGAACTGATAAGAACACATCTGCAACAATCACAAGTCAGATAAGGAGGCGTAACAATGTCCTCCAGCAAGAGGGGTGAGAGTAGGGGAGGTTTTCTTATTTTAGTTTGTACTCAGCGTTGCCAATGTGTGTGTAATTACACAAAATGTGTGCAATTTTTTCCTGTGTGTGCATTTTGTGTGTAATGCCAATCTGTGTGCATTTTGTGTACACTTTGGTCAATTCAAATTTTTTATCATTGATGATTTTTGTGAAGTTCCTTTCATTCAAATATTCATTATTTCTATTTTTTCTAAAAATTGCCTGTCAAAAACTACGATTGCCAACGCCTGACTCCAGGGCGGCGCAATAAAACCTATCTTGCCTCCTTGGTACCTCACTTCTTGTTTTTCAGAAGCAGATGTCATGACCGTTAGCCCAATGTTGACCCTCGATATTGACCAAAACATGAGGCGGAGAGGGGTAAGAAGTCTTTTTTTGTCTTTTCGCTACTAGTCAGGAAAATGTCATTTTTCAAGCAGATGAACGACAGAGTGCACAAGGTGGATGAGAGGTCTTTTATTGAACAAAGGATAAAATAGAAAAAAGAGAGAAGTTAAATCGAAGATTCAATTACTCTTTCTGTGACAATGGGCGGGAAAAACGTGTCGGTTTTGCTATAATAATAATAATAATAATAATAATAATAATAATAATAATAATAATAATAATAATAATAATAATAATAATAATAATAATAATAATGATAATAATAATAATAATAATAATAGTAGTAGTAGTAGTAGTAGTCAATGGTGCCCACCCCCCTTATGTCCATGACGCACCCCCCCAATTGTCTATCCGTAGATGTTCTTCCATGAAAAAAATTTCTTTTCGATTAATTTTTACACCACCTCAAACATATTTATATAGATTTTTACCCCCCCCCCAAATATTTCAATGACGCAGTTTGCGTCATAGCCCCCCCTCTGTGGGCACCCCTGGTAGTAGTAGTAAATCAAACGCTGAATCTTTGAACAATGGCTGGTCGATGTACGTATAGGTATGTACATAATCAGACATAATATACATATATATATAGGTTGTTATGTATTGTGCAATTTTGTGTGTTTGTGTGTAAAATTGTGCAATTTGGACGGAAGGTGTGTGTAATTTCGCTTGCCGTGTCTGGCAACACTGTTTGTACTTCAGTTTGTGGAAGAAGCACAGACCATTAACCTACCAGAAGCGTGTATTTCTTGAGCATTATATACATTAAATATGTATTTCTAATTAAATTGGGTCTTATTTTTACGTCTTTTTTTCCAACTTTTAGATCCTTTTTTAAAAAGATATTTTTAGGCATTTTTTTTAGGTTTTCAACTTCCGAGCCCGAGTCATAACAATGAGGTAGTTGGTTAGGTGAAATGATACGAATACACTACACCAATGGTGTATACATTATTTCGTCAAAGATGGATTGAATCACTCATGTTCATATCAATATCGATAATATTAACAGCACCAAGTATGTATAAAATATCTATCCACATCTCATTATTTTTACATAAGTATTCAAAGCTTTATTAAGAAAAGTTTAAGTTTAGGCATTCTCTAGCTTCTCAAAGTAATAAATGTTGGTGTTTGTTCCGAGATGATAGCTCTTTGTGAGTCAACACTTCTTCCGAAATAAAGAGTTTTTGTCCGAGACATTCAAGACGAGACCAGACATTTCACGAGCTGCCTCGTATCGAGAATAGTGCTCTCAAACGGGTCGAGTTGACCCGACCCGACCCGACTCGGATCGGGTCAGCTCGGGTCGGGTCGGGTTGGGTCAACTCGGGTCGGGTCGGGCTGTCGGGTCAACCGGGTCAACTCGGGTCGGGTTGTCGGGTCAGGTCAATCAGGGATTACGGTTCGGGTCAGTCGGGTCATCGGGTCGGGTCAGACAATTCGGGTCACGGGTCGGGTCGGTCTTCAACCCGACCCGACCCGACCCGTTGAGAGCACTAATCGAGAATTTAAGACGAGACAGAGTTTCTATCGTTTTAGGTATCTTCAATTCTACAAATGCGTCTCTTTTCGTGTGCAATCACTAGATGTTAAACTCCAATGCAATGTAAAATACGCGTTATTGGTCTGTCGAAAACTCATGATAATTCGAGCTACATATTGGTGTCGTCTGTGCTATCTCGGGAATGAAAACCATTGAACTTATTTCTTAGGAGACACAGTGAACTGAGTGCGTTAAATTACCGACATCGTGGAGCCCCTTTTTGGATTAACTGACATCAAACGAGCGATGTTTCGCGTATTTCCAGCCGGACAGTTCGTCACCCAACACAGCACACGTCTACTTTGGGAGAGCTGGTTTGTGGCTAAGCGGTTAGCGTACGCGCCTTTGGCATGGGAGACCGGGCTTCGATTCCCGGCGGAAGCTCATGTGGTTCGGATTCCACGTTAACCAGTAGGTCCCGTCTCGCTTCTGAAAAGGACCTTAAACTCAATATCAATTCAACTCCTTTGGAAGCAGTGTTTCCTGTGCGATCTAAGATTCGCTGATGTAACCAGTTGTGATTTTTAATTGTGTGGTAATCTGAAGGACCAGATACACCACAATAATTCACGAACAATTGATACACTGCAACAGAACATACATAACGCCATCGGTTACACCCAATGGGATGAGTTACACCAAATCGCACAGAACGTGATTTATCGGGCTAACCTTAGCCTGTAGCAATGAGGTCAACTTTTCTAGGACTAAATGTAGAGATGGAAATGCGCATGTAAGTATGACTTTTGAATATTGCCTTGCAGTTCATATGCTCATTACTTGGTTAGGGTTCGGTTTATCTTGGCCTACTCTCTATATCTGCCTTGCCATAGCGTTTTATTTCTTAGATGTTTCAAGTTTAATTGTTGAGGTAGAGTTTCTCGTTTTTCATTAGGATGCCACTAAAATAATAAACATTTAAATGAAGAACTGTTAACGAATAAGCAAAATTAATTATTCTTAATATTTGATCCCACTTGTATTACTAACTTTTCATACACCATGTCATTTAAAATTGCGATCATATCTAACTGCCTCAATATAGAAAATATTAAGCTTATATTAAAAACTAGCCTTTGGCTAGATGGGGGCTCAGCCCCCAGACCCCCGCGTTTGCTCGGCCTTTGGCTTGCGTCTCTTATATATCAGCTTTTGCATCAAGAATGAATTTCCTGCATTTGCTCTTAATATTTCCTGAATTTGGCCACCTTGGAGGTTTTGCCTCCAAACCCCCTCGATTGCTCGGCCTATGGGCTCGCATTTCTTATTCCCATAATTTTACTGAACTTAAAGTTTCTTTTCCTATTTCAACTATGTAAAAGATAACGTTTTTTTAAACCAGGTAAACGCACATTTAAATAACATGGGAATTTCTTCATTTTCCCTTTAAACCCTTAAGAACTAAAAATATTCATTTTTGGCAATTTTTCCTGCGGGTTAGTCAACTAGGCTACAATCATGCGAAATTTCATCATTCTAATCCTGCTGGAAGTACCTAAACATTTTGGGGTGTAGAAGATATTCCATATAAACAACATGGGAAAGATTTTTCAGTTCTCCATAAAACCATTCTGCAGTTGGAAATTTTTATTGTTGTTGATTTACTTAGCTAGCGCTAACAAAAAACGTACAAGCATACCGAATTTCAAGTTTTTATTCCAGTTCCAAGTACCGGTACCTAAAACATGAGATTATAGGTATAAAAAAAGGTCCATTTAAATAACATTGGGAATTTTTTATCGTCCCTTTAGACCCCTTAAACATTAAAAATATCCACTTTTGGCAATTGTTCTGTGGAGTTAGTCCCGAAAAGCTACCAGATTCCAGCTTTCAACTTTCCACGTCAAACGGAAGTGCCCGTTACTTTATGTCAGTTTATGTAGTTTTATATATAGTTAGGATTATTATTATTGTTTCTAGTTGTACCAACGTGTAGTGTAGCAGTTCCATAAAGAGTTTCTTAGTTTTTGGAGACAGAATTGTTTTGACTAGTGCAGTACATTTATAAAGTGCTTGTAAAACATAAAACAGATGTCTGATTTTACTGTTATGTTTCTCTATGATGTCTCTCGAGGACGTGAATACTAGATAGTAATTTAAAATAAAATATTTCTAAACTTTTGCAGTTTTTTTAAAAGCTTTTGTTTGTATTCTTGAAATACTTCTGAGAATAATAAAGAAATGTCAGCAAAGAAACACAAAACGTGGAGTTTATATTTCAGAGTTCACTGACAACATGACAAAACAAGTGTATGTATTTTTTCTAGAATGTTGGGTTAGTTCTTGCTGTATTCAGTTGATTTTTGTTAAACATCAATGTTGCCAAACCATTGGGATCAAAGCTTCGTGTAGTTGCTTATTTTCTTCCTAGAAAATATTAACTTAGCGGTGCTGTGCATAGGGGAAGAGAGCACATGATGTTTTCCCGATAGTCAACTGTCTTTCAATTTGCTTTACATTTCATCATGTAAAATTACAAAGTGCTTCTTATTCTTGACTGATTTGCAGTGGCGGATCTAGAAGATAAAAACTGGGGAGGGCACCGAAAACCGAGACTATGGTAGGAATATCATCAGTTTACGATAAACTTTCAAAAACATATAAATAATAGCTTCAATTATTTAAAAAAAAACTCTGGGCCTAGGCCACGGACCCCTGGCTAGGTCTGCCACTGCCGATTTGCATCCTAATTACTATATTGATTTGAAAATCTGAAAGAAAACGCGCTGTTTCACACCAAAGTTGAAAAAAATACGGTCACTGCGGAACAAACCCAGGCACTCATATCCATTATTATTATTAAGTTATTATTATTATTATTATTATTAAGTATTCTGCCTTTTGGCAGTCCTGCGACTAATGAGTTTTTTTCTTTTTTAAAAAGAAAATTAGATTTGTGCCTAGAAATGTTTCTATTTCGATCTTCAGCTTGCTCTTTTAGCTCCCCATATTTTCAACTCATGAGTCATTTGTGTTCTTCTTCTTCCTACGCCTACTTTCCTTCCATCTTTCCTTTTATGGCGGTATGAAGAGAATAATATCTTCGCAAATGGCCTTCCTACGAAGGATACTGGGCAAAAGCATCCTCTTCTCGCCTATCCATTTTAAAACTTCGTTTGTTATGCAGAGACCCATATTTTATTATTGTTCTAAATAGTAGAACTTAGCGCTTTGCTTACTTCAATAATTCACTAAAATAATCCAGTAGTTATCTAAAATCAAAATTAAGCAAAAATTTAATTAATTGAAAATTGACATTCATTATTTACCAAGCAAGAAGATGCATTTTATGAGAATATTTTTTTTAGTTTAACGTCCCACGATTATGTATGTACTTAGACTAAGAAAGGCGTTGAAGGTGAAATACATGATACTTATGGAATGGTGGAAGTAGGAGGAAACAGGACATCTCTGAGAAAACCCACATACACATGGTATTTATCTACCACAAAGTACACTTGATGAGAACTGGGATCGAACCAGGAAACCCACACCACACAGGTGAGCGCTCTTACCACTGAACCACTGCGAAACTAAAAAAACATGTCTCAATACATTCTAATACGATGGCCATCCAAGAATGAATCTGGTTGAGGTCAGAAGAAGTATGTCTACGCTATATTCCACATCAGACATGGGCTTTGCAATTGCAGAGTTTGTTTTAAGAAAATATCAAAAACACAGAAGCAAAACTTTAATGATGCATAAGCACAATATACACAATTGAAATCCATAGAAAACAATGTTTCATCTTTGCCACTTTTGAAGACTTCTACTAGGGACGTACGCAGCAATTTATTTCGAGAGGGGTCTAAAGCGTTTCAGGGTGTCCAAATACAATTTGAGGCTAAATTATATGAACATTTGTAAAGTTGCCCCTAAAAGTAGACTACATTTACAAAAAGGTCGGGATTTCGTGTGTGTGTGGGGGGGGGGTCCGGACCCCCAGGACCCACCCCCTGCGTACGCCCCTGACCTACCATTTCAATGTGTTTTCGTTATTATTAATCAAACTTCGTTTCATCGTCCGACTCTGCTCGCACATACAGAGGCTTCCCTGGCCACATAGAAAACGAAATCTTTGAGTTTTACGTTCCACGGTTATGCTGGGTATTCTGAAGGAGACGGTGATGATCAGAAATGAATGAAATGGTGGAATGAAGAAAGTAGGAGGAAACGGGAGAAGCTCGAGAGAACCCACGCACACGGTGTTTGTCCACCACAAAGCTCACTTGGCGGGAGCTGGGATCGAACTAGGGACACCATGCACCAGAGGTGAACGGTCTATGACTTTGCCTGCTGTCACACAGAGACTCTTCCCTGACCACACAGAAACTTCTGTTATATTGGCGTTCATTACTGTAACATTTTACCATATATAGCTAAATCATTGCAACCTTTTTTTTAACTAATATTTTTGTAAATTAGCCATTCATTTAGATTCTCTAAGCTAATCGATACTTAGAAATAGTATTCAACAATTACCACAGATCACATATACATGAATTTAAACTTCCCAAACACGTTCAGCTTTTATACCACAATTGAAATATTCATACAGCACACCAGATTTCACTGCCTACCGGTTGAAAACTGTTGATATCAGTGAAAATACATAAACACATTAATAAATAAAACAAAACACTTTTTCAGAATTAATTATTTTATATTTCAGAAAGTATAATTTAAAATGTATAATTTTAATGACATTTTAAGTTATGGAATGAACTGATATTTTTAAAATGTGTTAATTTGACGCAAATTCACATGCAAATGAAATTTAATATTTAGCTTTCGTGTAACAATAAGGACCATACATTAATAACAATGTTTAGAGGAAAGATTTTTCATCACTTTATCCTTCATCATTTTACATTCTCTCATCAACTGCCCCTTCTATTTTTTGATCTATTCTTGTGAGTTGACGATTCACTTTTCTCAGTTGTTGACTCTCCGCTCGTCAACTCATCGCTTTGGGATGTTGACTTACCCGTTTGGGTTACTGAGTCATCATTTGGGATTGTTGACTGATAAATCTTAGTCGACGATTCAACCTCGTGGACCAATGACTTATCCTCTGTGACTGCTGATTCATTTTCCTCGTTTGATGATTCGTTGTCTCGTGATTCTTCGGACTCATCGCATCCTGTGTTTTCTGGAGGAGTCACTGGACATAAGTCGTTCACTCCTTTACATTGTTTGTACTCGTAACATATTTCATCAATTTGCATATAACTGAACTTCTTTGGTCCAGATAAATATCCAAAGACGTCAATCTGAAATTAAAATAGAAATAAAAACTATAAAGTTTATTCTTCTTTGCATGCATATCTATTTCAACTTTCAGGAATGCATTTTGACGAAGACATATTAGAAGAGTCACTTCAAAGGTGTGTTGTAGGAGTATACGCTTTCAATTAGGAAGAGAAGAGAGAAGACACACAGAGTTGCCAGGTTTCTATGAAAAAAGGAATATCTTTTGCTTGCGATTTTTAGGGGGAAAAGGAAACTGTGTTATTTTAAATTTGCAACATATATGGTTTCACATCGTACGTAGAATAATTTTAGTTGGGAATTGATGTAGTTTCGTTAAGAATAATTTGCAACACATAAAACCCAAAACGTATATGGCGATTCTCAGTAGGGTGAATATGGTACGCATCACAAGCTGTAGGTCCTCGTCTCATACAGCTTCGGTGCTGAATGGAACAGTAAACTCAAATTCAACCAACTACTTATATTATAGGCCTACAAACCTTTGTTGCCTATTACTTGTACTTTACTGAATACTATATTTTTTAAAGAATCCCATATTCTGTTTTGTAGAAACAAAAAGTCCCTTGCAGGATATATTCGAATTCACAACTATTTGGAGTTCTGTTTATATTAGTTGACAGTAGCTTCTATTCCTGATATCAGTATGTTAGGATTGATCGAACTTTGTGGTGAGTGAGCTCGGAAGTTGTCAGACTCGTTTAGCGCCAGATCCAGTGACTCGAACAAAGTCCTGACCTGGACATATTCGAAGACACAAAATTTCGTCATACCCCAAGTGCGAGTTTGATAACGCAGTTGCAACAACCAACATTCTCTCTCTCTCTCTCTCTCTCTCTCTTATTTTACAATCTTCCTTTTCAACGAACTTAAAAAGTTCACTACAGAATTCTCTATGTCTCTCTGTGTGTATGTGTCTGTTATTTGCGAATTTTTCAATTTTGAACCCTCCATTCGATAAAGCATCGCATTACTCTTACCGTTCCCAAGATATTGGCCAAAAAGTTCCGATTTCTGGAGATTTAAGTAGCCATATCTCGGGAATCGTAGGTCATAAATACTGTACTGTACTGGAGAGTTTTCAAAATCAGAAACAGTCAAAGTATGAAATACGTGTTCGGCGTTTTGATGGTGATGCGTTTGGTTAGTTAATCCTGCTTTTCTACCCAGTCGGATTAATTAAGACTGTGACAATGAAGATATGAAAAAGAGAAGGGTGAAGAAATACACACAAGGTTATGTTTGCGCATAACTATTAAAAATGGAGATGAACAAGAGGAATAATAAAATTTTCCAACTCGAAGCAGTTGTAGAATAGGATCTTAAGGGGTCAGAACTTATCAGAATCTGCCTTTGAAAAAGACGAAATTCGTTGGATTCGACAAAGGTATACGCTTATATTAGTTAACATAAAACGAAAATCTATTAAATCAATGTATTACCTGTTTAACTTCATGACACCCAAGATTGCCAGTAATAGAAATTGTTTTGTACGGTCGAATATCATCTTCCATCAAGTGCATTTTGATCGGAATTCCTGGAGCACATGAAAAGCGCACAAAGATTTGAATCTGGGCCAGAAATTGACAAACTTTAATACTAAGATTAAATTTCTTTATGGGCACATCGAACAGCGGAATCACAAAAGTTGCTCCTCCATTTTGGGCGTGTTTACCAATACACAGATCAAAGAAAGGGTCTGTGAAGATTTCACTGGATCCACTTGAGCTTTCGCTTTCATCAGGAGATGAATTACCTGAAGAACTAGCATTTAAGCAGCCTGATCGTGAAAGCAACTTTACCTTCCAATGATTATTACTATATTCGGTATTTCTCTGAATTTGTCCAATACCGTTTTCAAAATTAATACAGTCTCCTTGGACTAAAATTACCGAAACTTGCAACACTGACACTAAAATGGCCACGATGAGGAACTTCGTAACCATGTTTCAATACTAGAATTTTGTATAGTCTATGGAAAATAATAAACCAACTTTTATTTTATGAAAATTTCCCTTTTATATTATATTTTGACATTTTATCAAAGTAAAATATGATTTTACATCTTATTTTTAATAAAAATCTCCCTAAGAATGCGAAATGTATATAATAATAATGTATGAACAGAGCAGTGAAAGTCACGTTTTCTGAGATGATAAATTTGCGCCATGTTTCAGAAACTCGTGAAATATTTGTCTCTGCTTTTGACGTGTAAATAAAACGTGTGTTACGATAAAAAAAATCACAGAAAACATAGGAGAATAAAATTCTATTCTTTGGAAATGCGATTAAGATAATCTTTAAGTAAACTACCGCATTTCTTTATGCATAACTATAAAAAGTTTTTACGTGATAGCATTTTGTTTTTCATTAACATCTCTAGAATGAATGAAAACATTTCTCTTTCTAAGCTACTTTTTGTAGCAAACATGAGAAAGACGGAGGAGGGACTGTTTGTTTTAATTCTACTTTCGTTATCGCAAGCATCTGCGTTCAACTTAAAACTAAGTTTGTTTTATTCATTAGTGGCTCCGCCCCCATACCCCCACATTGTCTCGGCCTATGGCCTCGTGTCTTTTATGTATCAGCCTTAGCACCTAGAGTGAATTTCGTGCATTTGCTCTTAATATTTCCTGAATTTGGCCAAGCTGAGGGCTTCGCCCCCTGATCCCCGATTTTACTCGGCCTACGGCCTTGCACCTCTTAAACCTCTTTAGACCTCTTGAAAACTAAAAATATTCACTTTTGGCAATTTTGCTGTGGGTTTGTCCCGGAAGACTACAATCATACCAAATTTCATCATTCTAATCCTAGCGGAAGTGCCTAAACATTTTGGGGTGTAGAAGATGCCCCATATACCGTAAATAACATGGGAAATATTTCTCAGTTCTTCATAAAACCACTCTAATAAAGTTGGAAATTTTTATTTTTGGTAATTTACTTACGTGTTACGTAACGCTAACGAAAACGTACAAGATACCGAATTTCAAGTACCTAAAATGTGAGATTATACTTCCAAAGAAAGGACCATTTAAATAACGTGGGGAATTTCTTTATCCCTCCTTTAGACTGTCTAAAAATAAAAAAAAAATCACTTTTGGCAATTTTGCTGTGGGTTAGTCCCGGAAGGCTACAGCCATGCCAAATTTAATCATTGTAGCCCTACAGGAAGTGCCCAATAATTTTGTAGTGTAGAAGATGCTCCATATAAATAATACGGGGAAGATTTTTCAGTTCCCCATAAAACCACTCTAAAGTCAGAAATTTTTATTTTAATTGATTTTTTTAAAATAATCCAATGAAAAATGTACAAGCATACAGAATCTCAAGTTTTTATTCCAGTTCCAAGTACCTAAAACATAAGATTATATGTAAAAAATAATAATATGGGGAATTTCTTCATCGTTTAGACTCGCTAGAAATTAAAAATATTCACCTTTGGCAATTTTCCTGCTGGTTAGTCCCAAATAGCTGCAATCGTGCCAAATTTCAACTTTCCACGCCAACCGGAAGTACCCGTTATATTATGTCAGTTCATGTGGTTTTATGTATAGTTAGTATATTATATACTTCCTATTCAGTTCAGGCGCGTTCTACATTCTACTTGTAATCTTTCATGTGTAGATTAAGAATATGAGGACCATGTGGTAAAATACTTTTACCTTATTTTTAAAGTGTGAATTACACTCCTGCAGACCTACCTTGACAGGGGAGGGGTGAGGCTAGGGTACTCGAAAACGTTTCGAGGTTACTAAAGCATATTTGAAAATGAGTACGAAGTGCAATACAAGGCCCCACTACGCATTACGCAATGTACATATTGCGCAGAGCCATAACTATAGAGAAGCGAGCGGGACCGGTGCCCCAGGCGCTGATAGCAAGAGGGCGCCGAACGAGTAAGAAGAAAGAAAAAATGCTGAAAAAGAGTAAACGACACAACGCTCCTTAAAATTATTGGCATCCTATTAAATCAATATTGTCAGTTTGTAAAGAGATAGCTTTAGTAAAAACATTTTTGCTCATTCTGCTCCCAACTCAAACGTTTCAATAAAAATCACATTAAGTTTTTAGTTGTTACTTTAAAAAGTTATTATATATGATTTCTTACTGACGATGTAGTATATAAGGTGCTGAGTAATGATTTATAGTGGACGCAGGAGCATTTTCAAAATAAAAAATGGTCAAAGTATGAAATATGTGTTTGGCGTTTTGATGGTAAGTTAATCCCGCTTTTCCATACAATCGGATTAATCATGATGGTAACAAATGAAAGTATGAAAATGAGATGGGCGTAGAGACACATGCAAGCTGCTGTTTGCATGGGAATATTAAAAATGAAGGTAAATAAGTGGAATAATAAGATTTGAGTACTTGCAGCAGTTGTAGAATAAGGACTTACTCAGAATTTAATCCAACGAATTTCGTCTTTTTCAGAGACTGAGCACTACTACTGAGTTTGTTTTTATTCCATTGATATATGAAATGCTTCCAATTTGAAGAAATTTATTGGGATCATTTCTCCATCAACTATTTGTATCACCAGGATTTTTTGTGTATTTGTATCTAGTAGTTGAGTGATATGTTTATCTATCTACATACATACAAAACATATACACATATTATATAGTGTATGTGTGTTAATGTATTTTAGTATGTTGATTAACAATAAGTTATCTTAAATTCAGAACTTTCATTTATTAAGAAATTAAATAATTAATGTAATTTCAAAGACATGTAGTAGCCAAACTGTATTTTAGATTTTAAATACAAACATTACATACATTCTTCATCTCCATCGATAAATATTGAGAAATTTGAAAAAGAAAAAAGATTTTTCTGAATTTCCGTTATACTTTACAAAATATTTTTTACTGTAAAAGAATCGAAATTAAAAAGTTATTTGTGTAGTCACATACAGAATAAAATTTCAAACGTTTACAATTATTACTGGAAATTAATGCTGTCATTCATTTCGAATATTTTAAAAGCATTTCCATGACTGTACTCCAAGTGGATCTGTTTACCACTCTCGGTCATAGATCATTCGATCTTTGAAATATTTAAGTTCCTCGACTATTAAAAGAACGGAAGATCTAGATGTCGCGAAAAAATGTTCTCAGGACATTGGAACAGTTAGTAGAAAACCGGAAGTGTCTCGGTAATAAATCCAAGACGTCTGGTCTGCCTGCACATAGTATCATACGTTTCCGGTCATTAGCAAACCATTTTGTATGTTTGTGGAAGCATTAGCATTGTGGTAAAGTGGTATGGTCTCTGAGCGGTTTCACTCGTGTACCGGTAGCCCGACTCTATATGCCCGTATCATACTACTCGCGTGGATTATAATTGAATTGTTGACATATGCTGGGGAAGTGCTGTTTGAATTTCTCCGTCGCTTGAATTCCGCAGTCGTTTGACGGTTCTGAGTAACGACTCGCGTTAATGCTCAGTAGGACTTGTCACAGACGATTTCCTTCCAACCTCTGTACCTCTTAGCCGATGTGGCTTCGCCATGAGTTTTGTAAGTCGTCGTCACCTTTGGTCACTATCCCTCGCGACACACCTATCACGCTCATCAATTTCGTCACCCTCGCACAACATAATCGAGGGCCAAGAATTTGCCCTCTTTGGCAATTAGAGAGATCATTCATGTTACATTATCACGGTTTGCTCGGTGCACTTCATACTGCTGCTCTACTGCTCCTCACGTAGTACAGATTTTGCTCTAATACACCACCAACAACAGCCTGGTACTGCTGTCGCCAACTGAACGTTGCCAATCTAGATATCTGACGTGTTTCTAAGTACTTTTCTTAATTGATAAGGACGTGTATATTGTATATACTAACTTCTTTAAATAATTAGGGAATTTATCTCATGAAGAGTTCTTAAAATTCACTGTCTGTCATTAAAGGCTAAACACCATGTTCGGTTAAAAGATCCTGCGCAGTCTACGTATTAGGGATGGCCAATTCCGGAATTTTTACTTCCCGGAATCCGGAAAGTAAAACCGGAAAAAATTCGGATTTCAGAAAAAATCCCTGTCGGAAAAATTGCGAAATTTCGAATTTTTTCGGGAATTGTTCTGAATTCCGGAATTTTTACGAAATCCGAAAAGTTAAATTTCCGATTACGGAATTTTTCCGAAATAAGGAAAGTGAAATTTCCGAAATTTTCCGGAATCCGGATTCCAGAAAATTTTCGCCGTCCCTATTACGTATATTGAAAACACGATACCCCTACTATGTACTACATGGAAAGCATTGAATGAGGTTAATAATAATAAACCTCGCGCTGGTCTAGTTGCCAGAGTACACACTCCTTTGCTGCAGGAAGTACGCTAAACTTCTACCAATAATAATTATAATAACTTGTTCTTCAGTACATTTATTGACCCATTGGAAAAAAGTTTTCGAGTTGTTTCTTCATCATTAACGCATATTACTATCTCAATAAAAAGTCTGTTCTCTTTTTTAACGACTGTAGTCAATTTCTAGTGTTTCTGCATTTCCTGTCCTTGTTTCAAGAACAACAGTCATAATAGCTGTGACGTGTGTCAAAGCTTGTAGCTATAATTCGCATTCCAGGATTATCGCCGTCTATACACAAGAAGCAAACAAAAGACGAATGCTGACTCACCTCATGCAAGGTTGAATTACTTGCGTAATCATCAGAAGATAAGAACAGGTGTTATTTTGTGCTACAGAAAGGAATTGCAGATTACAAATGAATTAAACTGTTTGATACAATGTAGTTTGCACACGACACGATTTTATTATCAGTGGTAGCAACTTCTTTAACTACTGTAAGGTGTAACCACAAAAAACTAACTCAAAACATTTTATATTTGCAATGAAAATACTTCAGAATTTTCAATATTACGTGCTTGGTTCTTTTATTATTGTGCTTTTCTATTGTCATAATCTAGAGGGAAGTATTATCGTTTCAACTTTCCAAGAAGATTTCGGTGCGTTTATACCCAGTGATATTCCGAACATAGTAAGATGGAACAGGACAACTTTAGCAAATTTAGCTCAGAGATTACAGAATCCAATCCCTACTAATTTAAATAGGCCACCTTCTGACGTGTATTTAGCTGTAGTTGAATGGATGCCTGAAGTTAACCAACCAGGTGGCGCATTTATGAACACCAAACAATCATTCACATTTGACCACGGTGGTGAGATTTCTATCAATTACTGGATACGATCTTCAATTGATGGCGCTAATGGTATTCAGATTTCTTATAAAGACAGTGGTAGTGATTTCCATTTGCTGTTACCTTTGTTCGATTATTCCACGCCAAACAACTCGGAATTCAGAGTTGCCTCAGGTCCTATACCGTCAGGAATAACAAAACCTGTGAAGGTAATGCATTAGTTTTTATAAGGCACTTTCAGTTGTTTGATTCTACAATCTTTCTTAAGAGTAGCTTTTTAAAAATTAATTTTTGTTTATTTTTCTGACTTCCAATGAGATCATTTTCCAAGGCAATTTATTTGTTTTCTTTTCTCTCATCACGAAATACCTCCTTCTTGCTTTGCATTGTATATACTGTATTTTTATTTTGTTTTCTGTTCTCTTGTTACAAAATATTGTCTTACTACTAGTGCATTGTATGGAATTTCAGGAGCGCAAATTCTGGAAGGCCCGGAATCCCCCTGAAGTATAATTAGGAGACTGTATTTGTGTTAAAATCCTCGATATCTTGTTAAACGATATATGACAAACCTGAACGGGCCTTCCAAAAGTTGTACACAAATTGGCTCTACAGTATACTTTCGTAGGCTCATGTACAGGTAAAGGATTTTTCTGGGCGGATTTCAATATACATACGGGAGGTGGAAAGTACTGAAAAGATACTAGTAATCCACATTTAGCATGATCGATATGGGTTTTACGGGTCTTAGCTCCGGGAAAATTCTCTCCCCCACCCCGGAGCCCCCTGAAATCTTCACTATTTGTGAGAGACCTTGGAAAACACAACAGACAGTGGTACTAAGCGACAATAGACGCATTACAGTTAACAAGAAGTGAAAGACAAGGGAATACCAATCCACTATGAGTCTCACGGAAGAGCGTTTGCTTCTGTAGAAGCGAACTTCGCAAGAAAATATTTTGGAAGCGAGATATGGATATATCGAGTGTTCTAAAAATGGCGCCCACGAACAGCAGAGGTCGAGAATCTTGAAGTCAAAATAAGGCTAAAATATCATATAATGACATACTCTCTTGTGTCCAGCGACGCAACTAGGCTAGTAGTTGCCTAGGGCAAGAACTCGTCTTAGCTCCACCCCACCCCTGATCAAGCAAAGCAGCACGCTCCCAGACTACACTTGATATTGGCATCACACAATATCCAGCATAGATATCCAGCTGGATATAAAGCATCTGAACGACAAAATCAAAAAAACATGAATATTCGTCAGCTCATATAAAACACTTCTTAATTTGACTGTGTTGGGAAATGTGAATATTGCTGCTCAACTAGATCATGGTTATAGGCGGTCGAGTAAGAATCACAATCAAAAAGTGACGCAAAACAGGTAGTGCTCAATAATCATCAATTGCATTCGGTTTTGGGATTGGTTTAAACATATCTTAATTAATCTAATTAGTTTTCTCGGTATTCCAAGTTCTGTAAGAACGTTGTATAATGTTTCTCTCCTAACCGAGTCATACGCCTTTCTAAAATCAATAAATAATTGATGTACCGGGGTATTGTATTCCCACTTGTTTCGAGTATTTGGCGAATGGTAAATATTTGGTCGATAGTTGATCGATTTCGTCTAAATCCGCCCTGATAATCTCCAATAAGTTCATCTGCGTACGGGATCAATCTTGCTAATAGAATATTTGAAAGGATTTTATAGGATGTTGACAGAAGAGAAATGCCTCGATAATTATTACAGTCAGTTTTGTCGCCTTTCTTGTGAATTGGAACAATGATTGATTCTTTCCACTCTTGTGGCAATTCTTCTTTGTTCCAGATAAGGAGAATGAGTTTGTGTATCTTGTTCCACAATTTTTCGCTCCCAGCTAAAATTAACTCAGCCGGAATTTCTACACCCGGATATTTCTGTTTCTTTAATTTCTTTATAGCGGTTTCTACTTCTATTCGATTGGGTTCTGGAATATACGGTTCTGCGGTGTGTATCTCCCTTTCTCTAAGCACATTAGTTTTTGGCTGCGTGTTCAGCAAATCGTCAAAAAATTCTTTCCATCTATTTAAGAGGCTAATCCGTATCAGTGAGAACTGTTTCGTCAGCTTTCTTTAATATATAAGTACGAGGTTGATAGCCTTTCTTAAATTCGTTGATTCCCTTATACATGTCCCGTATATTTTTATTTTTACTATTATCTTCGAGTTCCTTAATTTTAGCTTTCAAAAAATCGCGTTTCGTTGTTTTAAAAGTGTTGGAAGTTTCCCACCTGATATCTGCGAAATTTTGTGTAGTTATTTCATTCGGATTTTGTAGCCAGCGTAATTTTGCCTGTTTTCTCTTCTCTGCTAGTTTAATGCATTCCTGGTCGAACCATGGTTTGTTCCTACGTATTTCCGCATGTCCCAATTTTTCTATTGCTGAACTTTTAATGCTATCTCTAATTTCAATCCAAGTATCCTCAACACTAGTGCATTCCGAATCTTCTGAAACCGAGAATCTATTCGAAACTTCAATCTGGTATTCCTCTCTTAACTGGCTCTCTTTTAATTTCTTTAAATTAAATCTCTCCGTTTTCGGACATTGAATATTACCTTTATTCAACGATAATTTCTCTCGTATTATCACTATTATGAGGTAGTGATCAGTGTCAGAATCAATCTCTCTAAACAACCGGACATCAATTATGCTAGATTGCCTTCTTCTATCTACTAAAACATGATCGATTTGATTATGTTTTTCCCTCTGGTGATGTCCAAGTGTATTTATGAACGTCGCGATGTGGGAATTTTGTACTCTTCACGATTAGGTTTTTGGATGTTGCAAAGTTCACGAGTCTAACACCGTTGTCATTACTTTCCTTATGCAGACTTTCGTTTCCTATAATCGGTTTGAGGACTTTGGTTAACTTCAATCCCAATCGAGAGTGGAGTTGTTTCGATTTAGTGGTTACCTAATGAATTCAATATACTCTACATAATAACTTATATCTTGCAGTTCGTCATTGAGAGATGTGTCTTATTATGAATTCTAATATTCATCTTTTTCAATTACAGATTTGGGTTTACGGTCCAAAGTACAACAATACATCAGTAGATGTCGTTGCCATCGAAAGCTTAAATATAACTATTTTCGACTAATAAGGACATTTAGATGAATATGTTAACAATGTTAATTTTTTTTAAAAAAATCTATAGTATTTTGTATGATTAAAAAATACGAAAATAAATTTATGCAGATGATTTACTTTAGTTTTATTTTAATTACAGTACTAGCATTAAATATTTTCTTTCCTCGTAATTTTTATATAGTCTTTTATAAATCTTCACTTATTAGCTTTGCTTCTTTCTTGGTTTTGTGCAAATTTACTTCAATCTATATATTAAAATGCCAGGTAAGTTTGTTTGTCGACGTTTATATGTCTGTGGCCAATCCTTTGGATGTGAGTTCTCGGGAACCATAGAGTCTAGAAAGATGACATTTTCACAGATCGATTGCAAATTATGTGTAGATTGTTCAGTAGTAATTGAATATTTGTTTTAACTGGCCATTATTTCTATACTACATTTCTTAGGAATACACTGGAAGTACTGACATTTTAAAAAGCATCATACCAGTATAGAAGAGTTATACATTCCAACACCACATATTTGTATGCGGGCTTTGTATATCTCTCCGGCGTTTCTTTCATGGCCAAATGATAATGAAAAACGAAGGATAATCATTTCTCCAGTCTAAGATGTATCTTTATTATTTGGAGTGTTTTGCCCAATCAACACCGTATATCACTGGTATTATAATTAATTTTGTGTGTATTGTATTTGCTTATTACATACTGCATGGAAGAAGAAAGAAAACACTGATCACACATGAATTAAAAACTCCAACCGGAAATAGGCTGAAATCTTGCAAACGGTTCGAGGAAAAAATAATCGAAAACAATCTCCCCTTTATGATACCTCTTGCCGATTTTTATCAAGACGTCCTTCACTAGTCTCTGTAAAGGGACATGTACATGTTTTGTGAGGAATGACAAGGAGATTCATGCTCACATGTGAATGATGCGCTGTGTAGAGAGCGCAGGTTCAGCTAGTATAGACTTCAATGGTACAGCACAAGAAAAAAATTAACAAATATACGTTTGATTATTAGCTTAGAAAAAAATCGATGGGAAATTTTAGAAATTTATAAATAAGAGAAAGGTAAAATATTACACTTAACAAAGATTAAGGTAGACTTCCTGATAGGCTTTGTGTTACTAAGGTACTGGTGTTAGGTTGCTCATGAGATGAGATGAAACAGATTTTTCGTAATGTGGTACAAAACCCCCGTAGCTAGGGGTGGCCAAGGGCTGGAATTTCCTGCGACCGCTCTCGGCCCCTCTGTAACTTTCAGCTCTTTGTTGGTATGTAAATATGAGCGTAACATGAATTCAAGAGAGCCCTTTGTAAGGACGGTCTCGACCACCCTATCTTACATTTCTGGCTACTACCCTGGGTACAAGATGAGACGGGGCAGTACGTCATTCTCCGACACGAGGCAACACATAGATATGGCGTGGGTAGAGATGGGCACGAGTCGAGCTAAAACTCGACTCGACTCGAAACTCGAAGCGAATTCGAGTCGAGTCAAAGGAAATATTCTCGAGTCGAGTTCCGAGACGAGTCACTTTTTAAGGTCGAGTTTCGAGTCGAGTCGAGTTTTATAAATGGCTCGCTCGTTTAGCTCGTTTTAACTCGTTTTGAAATTATTGTCTGATTAGACTGAAAGCGAAAACTATGAGAAACGTAACCAGTAATATGGAATATTATTAGTATTGCTCTCGATATGGGACATTGCTCGCATCTCATCTCGTCTCAATCAACAAGATGGCAATGGATTATTATAACGAGACCGCCTCAAATGTCGTGAGTACCAATACAAGTATTGAGCGAACAGCTCGAGCCGGATCAGTTGAGATGAGGCACCGACTCAGATTAGGTGAGTCATCATCTCGAGCAGGCTCGGTTGGGGTGAGCCTTCAGCTCGGTTGTTTCGACTCGAGCCGGCTCGCTTGAGTGAGCTGTTGGCTCGGCTCAATAGTGAATGAGTTGCTAGCCAAGCCGCTCTTCCCGTTGACAATCCTAAACCCGGGCCGAGCAGTTTTGAACATGTTTGGCCGGCCCCTCTAACTTTTAACAATTTATGGCTCGAGCCGGAACTCAAACCCAGTACCTCGTGAACGACTCGTAGACTCATAGACTTCACGACTACCGAGGTCAGGAGTCAAGCAGTTGTTAGTATTCAGATAAAAACCGCCTAAATTTCATGTTTATACACGGTATTGTTATAATAATAATAATAATAATAATAATAATAATAATAATAATAATAATAATAATAATAATAATAATAATAATAATATGTTGTAGTATTGTAGCAAGTATCATTGATAATAATTATATTGTCTATGTAGGATACTTGAAGAAAGTACTTGAAACTACACACAGAATTTAGCTTGATTTGGCTCGTTTTGACTCGACTGGACTCAAACTCGAGTCAAATTCGCGTCGTTTCGAGTCGAACTGGTGGAAATTTTTCGAGCCAAGTTCTCGAGTCGAGCTCAAAAATGTCTGTTTCAAGTCGAGTCGAGTTTCAATGAAGACTCGCTCGAACTCGCTCCTGCCCATCCCTAGGCGTGGGTCAATGAAAGCATGATCCATTACCCACGACCCGTCAAAACCGTGACCCATGACCCACTTGCTACTCTGATCCAATACACAGCATGGGGCCGTGGTGGCTCAGAGATAGAGCGTTCACGTCTGGTGCATGTGGTCCCGAGTTCAAACCCTGCTTCCACCAAGTGAACTTTGTGGTGGACAAACACCGTGTGCGTAGGTTTCCTCGGGGTTCTCCCGTTTACTTCCACTTTCTTCATACCACCATTTCACCATACTTTCACCACTTTCACCACCATACTTTCATACTTCATACCACCATACTTTCATTTCTCATCATCACCGCCCCCTTTAGCCTGGCCGGCATGATTGTGGGAGGTAAAACTCAAACGCCCTCCTCTCTATTGACTAAAAAGTTTATACTTGTAATAAAACAAGGCTGTGAAATTATCAGAGTTTGAATTTTTACGGTCAATTGCTCAAACAGTGCTCTGATACAATAACAGTGGATCTGATCTTTACGATATAAAATGGTAAAGTGTTCGTTATGGGCCATATTTCGATGAATTCCAATTCAATTATCAGAAATAATTGTTTCCTTGTTGAATTACAGATACTTTTCAGTTTAAAATAGGATGAAATTTGAAACCGTCACATCAAGGTAAAGTAAGCCAACGTAAACGGAAAAAAGTGTAAAATTAAATTTTGTCTCGAAAGCCAAGTAATATGTCCTATTGCTATTATTATAATTACAAGTAAATATTGTAATTTTTCTAGATTTGTCAAAGGTTTTTGATTTAGTATTCCATAATATGCTAATTGAGAAAATAAAAGCCTATCGCTTACGCGGAGTGGTAAATGGTTAAAATCCTATCTGGAAAACCGGACTCAATCGGTCGAAATAATATACACGGATAAAGAAACGTCATCCCGTAGCCATTTCTTGTCACAATCCAACCCAGTTTTGAGCGGTGTTCCATAGGGCTCGGTTTTGGAACCTGTCCTTTTTCTGCTATACGTTAATGATATTCGTAACTACATTTACTCAGGGGAGTCAACCTTATATGCAGATGATACAAGTATTCTTATTACAGGTGAAAAATACGATACACTGCAACAGGAAATAATAATAAAAAACATAAACAATCAATTACAGAAATGGTTTACTTTGCACGGTTTAAAAGTAAATACAGAAAAATCGATGGTCCTGAACTTTCACCATTAACGAAACAAACATACTCATGGCCTAAATGTATAAATCATGAATTCTGACTTAAAGTATGTAACTTCAACATTTTTTTAGGTCTTCATATAAGTAACACCCTTACTTGGGATACCTACATAATGTCGTTAGCACAAAAACTTAATAAAGTTTTCTATGCCTTGAAAGTTATTAAAAATATTTTGGGTATAAATAGCTGAAGAAGCATTTATTTTGGTATGTTTCAATCTTTGTTAATGTATGATATTATCTTCTGGGGAAATGATTCAAGAAATAAACTAATCTTCCGTATTAAAAAAAAGAAAGAAAGTTATCAGGATATTAGCGAATGCGAGAGTAAACGAATCATGTAAAAAATAAAAAATTATAAGGTTACAAATATTACCACTGCCATGTCTTTATATATTACAGTTATTAATTTTCACGCGCCAAAACCTTAATGCCTTCTTTTGCCAATAAAGGAAACTATCATTGTCATAATACTAGATATAGGGAAAATCTCCACATTCAAAATCAACATTCAGCATTGTTTCAGAACGGTCCCTATACTTAGGTCCGTCATTATATAAATAAGCTCCCTAAAGATATTCGTAACATTGAGTCAATGAATGTATTTAAATCAGTTACAAAAAAGTCTCTATTGGACAATTGTTTTTATTCAGTAGATGAATACCTGTCTGCTAAATGCACTTTGTAGATTATATAGTGTAATTTTGTCTCATATAATGCCATAGCGTTATTGTGTTTTAATAAATAATAACTATTTCCTTGTATCTCATTTATTGACGTGTCCGATTCATACGCTCGTCTTCCTTCGAGCTTTATGTATGACTTATGGATGAAAATGAAATGAAATGAAATGAAATACATCAAAAGTGCTTGGAGTTGTTTTGTCACTTAGATACACTCATGTCGTGTCAGGTAAGTGAATAGAAACAAATGAGAAAAAGAAGAAAAATGGAGGCCTTGAAACTAAATCGTAGACAAGTTCACCAGTGTTCAGAAGATGCTGTGTACAGTACACTGAACAGAGTGGGGTAGATGAGACGGTAGGTATTGTCCGTTTACTGTAGCTTGGCGCTGTGTTTTGATACAAAAACTGGCTAGCGAATCTTAGCAGTCCTTCCCCTTCTTTCCCCTTATCGCAGTGGTAACAGTGGCACTAACTCATCAACTTTAGCACTATTAGAGTTTGGTATTTGCAAGTTGCGTAAATTTCGAAACAGTTTACCTCATCTCTAATCAGGGCCCGTAACTTGTGTGGGGCAGGGGAGGGGCAACTGCCCCCAGGGAGGTTCCTCGCCGTTCGAAGGGGCCCATTTTGAGGCAAAATTTTCTTAATCCATATACGATACGAACATGGAATTATAAATGAAGCATCAAACAGTTTCACTACATTACATAAAGCAGCGCACAAAAGGTAAATAAAACAAAAGTGAGTCGTGGGCCCACTTCAGTAAAAAACGTCTACTATTAGGGGCCCTAGAAATAACATTTATTCGTATGGTTTTGAGATTTGTCAATATTGTCCCCTGTCATGTATGGAAGCGGCCCAGGGGCGTAAGTAACGCCCCCGCAAACCTTGCCGTGAGGGAGGGCCACAGGCTCCGGGGGACATAGATAGTAAGAGAAAGATAGAAAAGGGGGACCTTAGAATGAGAAAAAACTTTTTCTAGAAGGCCCAAATACACGTATTAATGCTTGCCCCCCAGAAAAAATCTAAGTTACGGCGCTTTCTCTAATGTGAATTTATTGGTACAGTTCTGCTAATAGTTAACTATATCAGGTTGGTCTCTTTAAACCTTGGGTCGTGGAGAGAAACAATCTTACAGGAGGATAGTATTCAGATTTTAAGAAGGTGAGGAAAAGAGAGCGAGGATGAGAAAAATGAGAAGAAAGAAAGAAAGAGAATGAAAGAATCACTTCTACATTTACTTCATAATGAATTTAAACACATATAAACGAAAAGGAGATATCGGAACCCACCACCATAATATTTGTAGAAGTGTTGGCAACATTCTGGCGTAATATATTTCCCGCCAATTCTGGGGCCTCAGTGTTTGGCCCAATTCTGGCCTTACAGTAGTGGCGGATCCAGGGGACGATCAGGACCTCCCGGAGAAGAAACTTTCTTATTTTATATTTAAATAAAACCCATCCCAGAGTTTGGAGCTCTTAAAAGTAGCTCTAAGTAGCAGTACTAAAACCCACCGCCCTCCCCAGAAGTCCGTCCTGAATCCGCCCCTGCCTTACAGAAGCTATCGTCTAAGCATTCACCTCGTGGGACTGAGTAAAACCTTAATAAGGAATACCAGCCAGAGCTGGGTTCATGCCCACGCTCGATCTACCTATTTTAATGCCTGTGTGTGTGTGTGCGTGTGTGTTGGACAGTGTCTGGTAAGGGCACCCAAACAGGGTAAATGCGTACTGTTTTTAAATATTTACATGTGAAAATTCGCTTTATACTGTACTTTGAACACGTAATTCATTGTGTATGATATTCTTCTTACAGCAGCATGCTTTATTTCCTAATACTTTAAGTCTATGGTTGTTAGTATTTATAATTATTGCATCATACTAATCCTTCTCAAAGCTCGTTCAATTAGTATGAAATCCTAGACTTGGCAGTTTGCAACATTGCAAAGCTTCACCAACAGGCAATAATGTGGCAAGAATATTTCCACCTATACTCGCATCGAAATTCCCAGTCTCTGTTTACAATCAGTACAAGATGTTTCTGTCGCCTTATCATGAAAGCAACACTGTCCAGCGAACCTAACGGTGTTCGCTTTCTCTGTTTATTGTTTACAATACAAGCTGCATGTTTCAGTATTGCCAGGCGTACAAGGTTTTCGCACACTTTCGAACAAGAACACTTGTACAAAATTGAGTGTGCATTATATGTAAGATTGTATTACATAATAACTAACTCGATTTGTCATAACGTTAATATCTCAGTCATCCCAAAAGCAGCAATTTATGTAGTAATAACAATTGTTCTATGACTGTGCAGAAGTAGGTACATTCGGTTCGGCGATTCATGTGCCTGGCAACCATGAATTTACCATGTAGGGGTGAGAAGCAAGGTGTTGATGCTCGCACTACAATTGTTGTTTGTAAACAATCTTCCATCCTAGAGTGAACGGACAATAACGGTGGGTCAGAGTAGTTCGCAGTGGGACCTATGACCCACTCACAAACCTTGACCCACTCCGTCTCTGAAAGAGGTGTCAATGGAAATAAATCAGAGTAGTGTGCTGGGTAAGATTAGATTCATATTGCAATTCAGATTCTGTACAATTCGACTAGCATTGTCATATAAGATGAGGACCACGTATGTGATGATTAGTGCTATCTACCTAAAGGACAAGTAGACAATGTACTCCTGCATCTAAATACTGTAATGATCCGGGACAGGGAGTGATTATAAATTCCCCTTAAAAATAAACGTCATATTGAATCAAAAACGTATAACTTACAGCAGTATGTAGGCAGTAAGCAGTATAGTACTTATCATAGGTATAGTATATTTGAGGAAACATTAACGTGTGGTTGAATTTACCCCTTTTTTCTTATTTATTATTTACGAATCTGAATAGTAGAAGCTCACTCTCTCAATAATGATGTTTTCAATCAAACTCAATTATACAGCTCCATTCTATAAAATAATAGATCTTTTTATTAATAAACAACTACGCTCTAAACAGGAGCATTATGACATCTTTCTATGCTAGAATGTTAACGTATTTTATAATCTCTTCTATAATATTTTTAGAATGTAGTTGGTTCATTTCATGCATATTACAATGATATTGAAATAAAAATAAGCGTTGCTTCTCTGAATAGATGAAATATGTTATGGAGAAAAAATTCGATGTATTACAAAATACAAAAATTATGCTAATTAACATTTCTTCAAGTAAAATTCTTAATAAAACACATATATTACCTAACAATCGTTCTTTCATTTCATTTTGTAACAAATATTAACAAGCTCTTTTAAAAAAAAGTTGAGAATGCTCCAAGAGTGTTGCGAGAACGAACTTAAAAAGAATGGAGAGATGGAGCGGGAAGAATAACTGTGATTGTTTCTAGATGTAAAAGTAAATCTTTCTATCCGCACCTTCTTCTCTTCCTCGCAAAAAATCGCAAAATATCATCTCTCTATGGCTTATACTTCTCGAAAAATGTCTGCTTAAATATCTAGAAATTCGAACTTTTTGGCCAATATCTGGGGAACAGTGGCAAGTTGGCCAGTAGACAGTTAATTAGTGGGCACTGGTTACTATTTGGTACCAAAATATTTACCATCCTTTTAGGTGTTCATCAACACCAATATGATCTCTGTATGACTTACAGTTCCCGAGATGGCTCCTTAAATCTCCCGAAATCGGAACTATCTTTGGCCAATATCTCGGAAACAGTAAGAGGGATGGGAAAAAATTCTCAGATAGTTTTTGATGCTCTATCGAATGGAGGGCTCAAAATTAAAAAAAAAAAAAATAGCAAAAAACAGTCACTCTCTGTCTCTCACACATACATACAGACCAGAGAGAGGGAAAAAGAGAGAGACAGACATAGAGAATTTAGTAACGAACTTTTTAAGTTCGTTGAATATTTCTCCACATGAACTGTTTCAGTGTAGAAAACTTAACATAAGGTGGTTACGCCATGTTAAGGAAGTTAGTTTTTTTATGGTCTTAATTTTCATGAAACACAAAGAACAAGACATGTGCCTTGCAGAGTAACCTTTTCCGCGTGTAGAAAAAAAAAATTGGCAATGATGCGACTCAATCCAAAGAAAAAAGTGTTACAAAGTAGCGTATTTACCAATACGTGCAGGTAATTTCGTCAAGTCTAGGATACTACTAGAAACTCGTAATAAATCTTGCAGGTGTTTACATCGTCTGTATTATACGAACTCAAGTATTACTATACAACATGGCTGAAGCAAAAAGTAGAATAACCAAAGTGCAAGATGAAGATAGAAGTGGAAAGTTTTAGTCCATAAAAAGATAAACAAACAGTGTCACTATACTGTGACTTACAAAAAAAAAAAAAAAAAAAAAAAGAACATGTGGGACAAATGAAAACATCTTTGCCTTCTAAGTCAGTCCTGCACAAGCCCTAGTGTATTTCGCTGCGCAATGCTTGGTATTGATTTAGTAGCCATGGAATCAGAAATACTGAAATTACACTTACAAAATAAAGTGTTCCTAGACGGACACGAAATACGGCGTACATTGCTGTAAACAATCGGGAATGTTCTGAGTTAGCGCGGTGCTAATAACGGATTCTTACCTCTATTGAAATAATAACGTCCTTCCACGGAACCTTCCCGAAGCAAACAACATTGCACAGCTTTGCAGTCTTAGCTCTGTCTGCTGAAGTATTCGTCAAATCGGACTTGTCCAAGACCGTACCACATATTGGATGCGCATTTTAGGGGATTTCGTTGGAAACGGCCCAGCACTGAACACTTGGCGTATTTAGCTGCATTGGCGTATATACCTGCAGTTACCTTATAGACATAAATGAGTAATTGTAACAACTAATTTATTTTTTGAAAAGATAATCATATGGTAACACTTTGGGGTAACTAAATACAAGAGACAAAACTTAGTCATGCTTTTTTCTTAGTTTAACTTCCCAGGATTATGCATCGATGCTAAAGGAGACGGTGATAATGAGATAGAGGACAGTAGTGGAAATGGGAGTAAAACAGGAGAACTTCGAGAAGATCCACGCACACGGTCCACAAAGCCTATTTGACTGGAGCTAGCATATCAAACCAGGGACTTCACGCACCATACAATAGCTGAGTGTTTTACTAGTTAGCTACCACGGCCCCACATCTCGTCTCGTCTACTAGCGAGTAATACCACCTCTGGCGTAGACGACTTTCCGAAATCTGTTTAGAATAAATGAAATTAAATCTAACATACCTCTATTATGCTCTTTAGGCTACTGGAGACGATTATTAAAGCAAGTGAATGTTAATGGAAGAATTAGTGGAATGAGAAAGTGGGAGGAAACAGGAGTACCCCGAGAAAACTCATGGACACGATGTTGTCCACCACAAGCTTACTTGGCCGGGGATGGAACCAGGACCTTCTCGCACCAGACTATGACTACCACTGAGCAACCGTTCCCCCTGAATCTGTTTAGAAGTATTGCAGGTATGTGAATCTACATTCTTAACAGTAGAGGCTGTATTTACAACGAAGTAGGGGATACCTATTTCTCCGTTTCATCCACTGCTCCAAATAATATCTCATTGACTTTAAATTGGATTTAAATCTGGGTAAATTGTAGGCCAGATCAAGCTGCCTGAACATCTTTCAAACCACGCACAAACGCTTTAATGTGAGCACGACACTGGTTACCTTGGAACAGTACTGAAACGATGACTATCTAAGAGTTTCATGAAGGGAAGAGAATAAAGTTGCTTTGAATGTGTTAATTCCAAAGTATCCAGTCCAGAAAGTTGAATTATAGTTTTTGATTTGAATTCGTTAAGTTATTATTACTATTTTAGAAATTTATATAATTTATTAATCGTGTGTTATGACAGAATATATTGTAAACAGTGTAAAAAGTTAATGAAACTAAATATTTCCTTTGATTTAATGCCCTGTAGTTCTGTCTTATAAGCGTCGATAACAAAACAACAACAACAATAAAAAAGTGTAACGTTAGTTTGGAGTTGAGCGCAGGGATGCAAATAACCACTCGCCCACTCGTCCGGAGGGAGTGGTTCATCGGTGCGGGCGAGTTTTTAATATCACTCTAAAAATACTGAACGTAAGTAAATGATTTCTATTCTGAGATGTAGGCTAGTAGCTTTTTACTTGGGCTAGTAAAATTTTGTTGCTTATTATCATCACTGGTTTAGTGTCTGTTCCATTCAGCACCAAGGCTATCAACGATGTGGACCTAACCCAAGCTGCGTACACTAATCACATATTGACGAGGAGCTCTAAAGTAAACAATAGGAACAGAGTTAGTTATAGGAAGAGGGGGAAGAACTCTGACGAAATACAACGAAAGAACTACCGTCACGACAGGGGCGGATCCAGGGGGGAGCGATCGGGGCGATTGCCCCCCCCCCAGAAGAGGAAAACTTTCTTATTTTATATATATAAATAAAACCCATTCCATAGTTTGGAGCCCTTAAAAGTAGCAGTATGACAACCCACCGCCCCGCCAGAAGTCGGTCTTGGATCTGCCCCTGCGTCACAAACCAGAGACGGCGTGGGTCAATGAAAACCTGACCCATCATCCACCATAACACACTCTGACCCATCACTCACTAAAACCCATCGTCATGAACTCTGACCCATGATCCACGCCCACCTCTCTACTGACCAAAGAGTTTACACTTGTAATAAAACAAAGCTGTGAAATTATCACTAATCGGAGTTTGAATTTCTACGGTTAATCGCTCAAACATCGCTCTGTTACAATATCGGTGGATGTGACCTTTAAGATATAAAATGGTAAAGTGTTTGTCATGGGCCAAATTACAATGAATTTCAATTTAATTATTATATATAATTATTTCCTTGTTGAATTACAGATACTTTTCAGTGGAAAATAGGATGAAATTTGGAAGTCTCAAATCAACGTAAAGTAGGCCAGCATAAAGAAAGAAAAAAAAAAAACAGTGTAAAGTTCGACTGTGCCTCGAAAATCAAGTACTACGTCTTGCTATTATTATAATCACAAATATCAACATCTAAAAGTGCCTGAAGTTCTTTTCTCACTTAGACATACTCGTTTCAGATGGGTGAGGTTAAATTTAGATTGTAGTTGTACCATCAGATCGTGATTTAATGTCACGTGGTATTTAGTCCAGTGCACACATAACTTTATTTATTAAAAATGATTTATTTATACTACGAAACATAGCTGAGTGAGCGTCAGCGAGCGAAGGGGGTTAAAAGCCCCGCAGGGTTCATTTTATTCCACCTTTATTCCCATGATAATACCACGTGACATTACGTCATGATCGGGTGCTGCAACTTCAATGTAAATCTAACCTCACTCCATCTCTGTTAAGTTAAATAGAAACAAATGAAAAAGCAAGGATAAAATAAATAGAGGATCTGCCCTTACAACAAAATCTTGAAGTTATACGTCACAGTTTCGCCACCCCGTACTCTGCCCACTCCGCCCAATAGGATTGCAATGTTTTGAGCCAACAATCATGGCGGAAACGAAAGTAGAATCAGACGATGGCAGAAACGAGAGTAGCCAATCAGACGTGTCGATACTCGGTTGCTTTTTGGCTTCACCGATTTAATAGGATGAAGATACATATGGGCAGATCCTCTATTTATAACATCCTTGTGAAAAAGGAAGACAAACGAAGGCCTTGAAAGTAAAACGTAGACAAAGTCACCAGTGTTCAGAAGTTGCTGTCTACAATACACTGAACAGAGTGGGTCACAGTGGATCATGTCCTGTTGACCCACGACCTACTGACCCACTCCATCTCTGTCACGCACTCACACGCCCTGAAATCGACTTACAATCTTTCAGAGTATAGTAAGGCCTCGAACACAAATTTAGGGGCCACGGTGGCTCAGTGGTAGAGCGTTCACCTCTGGTGCATGGGGTCCTTGGTTCTATCACAGATCGCACCTAGTGAACTTCGTGGTGGACAAACACCGTGTGTGTGTGTGTAGATTTTCCCGGGTTCTCCTGTTTCCTTTCACTTTGTTCATTCCACCATTTCATTCATTTCTCACCATCACCGTTTCTTTTAGCCTAGCCGGCATAGATTTCATTTTATTTTCTAACTCAAAATTACTGTCATCAATACGTAGAAAGAAGGACATTTGCAAATTAAAACTCCGGTGGTTATTTAACTTGTTTCCTTAGAGAGAAAGAAAGAAGAAAAACAAAGACAATAAGGAAAATAAGGGAAGAACATAAGAAAATGGTACCCACAACTAGTATCATAACTGACTTTCACGAAACAAAATCCGTTATTACCTGTATATGTAGTTAGATACAGTTGAAAATATTGATTGATATGTGTCATAGCGTCATTTGTTGGTTTTATTCATATCAACTGTGTCACTCAAGAGATTGAAAAGACTTGTAAGACAGTAAAACATATCAATTGACACCTGTAAGTGTGACAGATCTTTATTTAATACTGTTTGGTGTGCTGCGAACCTTTCCGAACCGAATTAAAGAGATGGAATATCCAGTGGCGGCGGTTGGACGTTAAAAGTGGGGAGCAAGACATGGTCTGAATATTTGTATATCAATGTTAGTTTTCCTGGTTGTTTCTAACATTTTGTTTGACGAAAGATTGTATAACTAACAGGATATTATCTTTTATCAGTTAAAATACCGTGTATCGTATTTCATATTTTATAAAGTAAATTGACAAGAGCAACGCGAGTACGTACTAGCCCTTTGCACTCTTAAACAACGAAAGTATAAGAAGAAATTTGATTCCTTGCTCATGAACATCTTAAAATTCTATCTGGGAAATTGTATGACCAGATTATTTAATAACAAATTAGCAAAACAAATAAATAGAAAGGATAATATTAATTATAGTAGTGAATAATGAGGCTTGTTTTGTAGAAGTTATATTGAAACTGGGGATTAATGAACAACTTATATTTTTAATTCCATACATGGCATTAAATGTATGTTATTACTCTTAGAAAATAAAAGACAGTAAATACTACAAGCATATGCTACGACATTTAAAGAAATACGCAATTGCAATATTAACTACTTTGAATTGCAATTAAAACGCAATTCCTGTAGCTTTCTTAACTCTACGGGAAGACAAATAGTAACCAGTACGTACTCACGCAACGGCAAATATTATATCATCATTTTTGCTATGAACCAGTAATACATACAAAAACTTTACATTTTCAAATGAAACTATATACAATAAGGGGTCACTTCAAAAAAGTGGGGAGGCAACTGCCCCCTCTTGCTTCCCCTAATCGCCGCTTGTGGGAATATCTATTATGTAACTACACCTGGTAGAGGAGTACGGATCAATTCCAGGAAGGATTAATCAAGAACGTCAATATATTATTTATATAGTTATCCCCGATTTCTGTTGGTCATGCAAGCTGATAGGTCATGCATGGGTCATACTTTCATAGGTTCATAGGTTCGTAGGTCATAGGTCATGCACCTACTTACTCTACTATTGTTAATGAAGGTTTTGTTCGCTTCTTTATTTATTGAAGTTACTGCGTCCCTTTGCAGCAACGAGGCTATATAAGGAGTGGACGTACAGTTTAAGGTGGAATCCGAATCTCCGTAGGCTCTCCTACCGAGAATCGAAGATGGGGTCCCGTGCACTAAAGACGACGCGACGCCAAAAAGTTACTAGATCAGTGTGGACAACTATTAATAAAGAGGTTAATTCCAAGAATGTTATAAATAGAGGATCTGCCCATATATATCTTCATCCTATTAAATCGATGAAGCCAAAAAACAACCGAGCATCGACACGTCTGATTGGCTATACCCGTTTCTGCCAATGTCTGATTGGGTACTTTCGTTTCCGTCATGATTGTTGGCTCAAAACATTGCGATCCTATTGGGCGGAGTGGGCAGAGTAGGGGTGGCGAAACTGTGACGTATTGCTTCAAGATTTTGGTAAGGGCAGATCCTGTATTTTATAAGATCCTTGGTTAATTCTAGTATTTTTTTTTTTTATTTACAATCAACAATGCAATCTCATGAAAGGTAAAGACAGAACCATATTGATTTAAAATGTTATATTTTTTAAATATGAAACTGATATAAAAGGAACTAACGAAAATTTGGAAGACACTTAAATCTTTTTGATAAATCGACTTGAATTTATAAAAGAAAAGTTTGTTTGAAAGAGCCCTGAAAAAAATTAAGAATTTGTACGTATGTCATAAATGAAGTTCTGAACTTGGCTAAGTGATAAACTATGGCTCGCTTCAATCCCTTATATACAGGATGGCCCAAAAGTAGGTATACACCCCTGCATTGATCAAGTATAACATTCTAGCTTATCGGTTTATTTGCTTCGGCCGTTCCGAGCGTAAGGTATAACTAAAAATGCTTTAGAATAAATAATAAAGAAACTGATGGATAGCAATAATAAATGATATATATAGTGAGCTGATCAGTATGGGACTGTATACCTACTTTTGGGCCACCCTGTATATTATACTTCCTCTGAGTAGAGTGATTTGCGATCAAAGAGTGCCCGGAATTGAAGTATATTCTACAACCTACGGGCCTATGACTTAGTATGGGCTTCAACATTAACTTTTCTCTTTAATATTATACCTTATAATATAAGTTGTAGTTACATTGTTAGTTATTTAGAAGGATTATAGCACTGTAACAATTGGTCAAGTTTAAATTCTTTTCATTGTTGTGCCTCTATCACCCACAACACCAGCACCAATTTCATTGAATGGTTTGACATAAGTGCGAATGAGGCTTAAAACTAGTTTCAATGGAAATGAACTGAACATTGCATTTTCTGTTTTGAAATCTACAATCTGAACACTTCATACGATAGGGTGGATATTAATATTTGTTGTAAATTATGGAGAGTCTTTCCGAAGAAAGCAGCTACACCAGAATTGTCCAAAATATTGTAGTAGGCCTATATGCTCGATATACCAGTCAGTAATGGATATATCGAACTAGTGTTTAGTGTAATGGAAGCCCTATGATAAATAGAATATTAACTGAACGTGTGATGGTCGAGGTTTGTATTCAGATAAACTTTAAAATGAACTTCTAATTTTTTCCTAAAACGATTCTGGAAAACATACTTCTTCTCCAGCAGCGAGATGCTTCAAAAGATATTAATTAGGTAGACGTCTATAGAATTTTTACTTTCATTTAGGTTTGTACCACATACGTTTGGTCAAGTAGGTAAATTTATCATTAATAATAGATGAAAGAAAAATATTTGTTTGCATATACAGTATATCATAATTGTGTTCGATGTGTGTTCTCTATGTTAGGTTGTGTGTATTCTGCGTCTTTTCTCAACTGACTCTATGACCTTTAAACCGGAGGTTCAACGCCGCGTTCAGGAAAGCTCTCCACTGACTTCTATCCTTAGCTAACTGGATACAGTTTCTACTTTGTATTGCTATTTCTGTGAGACCCATCTTAATATTGTCGTCCCATTAACACCTAGGTCTTCCTAATGGGGTCATTTTCTGATTCTGTTTCCAGTGAAAACTGTGAAAGGGTTCCTACTTTGTTCCATTCAGGTTACATGACCTGCCCACCTGAGTCTACTAGATTTGATAACCCTAACAATGTTTGGTAAACGGTATAAAGTAGGCCTATACAGTTCTTCATTATGAAGTTTCTGCCATTCCCCATTCCCGTTTCTGTTGGGTCCGAATATAAGTATCAGGATTTTATTCTCAAATACTTTCAGTATGCGTTTTGTTCTGAGAGTAAGCGACCATATTTCGCAACCATACAGCACTAAATATAAGAAGTAAGTTAAACAAATTAAATTTACGGCCTGGATTAAAGGCCAGGTGTCAGGTTGACAAAAGTGTAAATATAGCCCCATTTCAAGCTATTCAGTATCAACAAAGACAAAAACTAGAGAGAGAGAGAGAGAGAGAGAGAGAGAGAGAGAAAAAGAGAGAGATCAAAAGAAAAGAATAGATTCCATCGAAATTGTCTGAGACAGAAGCGTCGTCGTTAAGCAAAGAGGGATGAGTGAAGAGCTTTTAAAAGTTAGTACAGTGGTTGTAAGCAGCGGTGCTATTCTAATTTTTAACAACAGGTTCTCTCTCTCTTTCGCTATATATATGAGAGAAATAACAGATGGATAGATATAATTCTCCTAGAAAACTAACCATACAAGGTAGACAAAAGAATTTTTTTGACATCACAAATGACTAGTAGCAACCTACACAGTATCCTAATACAAGGTGACGTGACGAAACTATGTAGCACTGCGTATATCTTGGAACCGCGTTATCCAAAATGTATTGTTGTAAAAATTATTGGAGAGACCTTCATCCAGCAATGGATCGACCATCGTTGTTAATAATGTTTCAAATTAAATAATGGTGTTTCAAATATAATGGTGTTTCAGATGTAAATAATAGTGTTTCAAATGTAAATAATGGTGTTTCAAATATAAATACCCTCACCGTTTCACTCATATGACCACAGTTCCATTCTTGATATCTCATGCGTGCGTGCGTATGCGTATTTATGTCTGAATATAATAAACGGTGCTGCGAACACAAAATATTTTAACAACCGGTTCTAGCGAACCGGCACGACCTAGAGATGGCCAGAACCGGTTCCTAGTGGAACCGGTTTTCGGGTCCGAACGGATCCGGTTCTAGAAGATCCGGTTCCGGAACCGGTTTTTTGGATCCAGGTCTGAACCGGTTTTGGGATCCAGGTCTGGAACCGGTTCTTCAGATCCAGGTGTGGAACCGGTTCCCAAGATCCGGTTCTGGAACCGGGTTTTCGGATCCAGTTCTGGAACCGGTTCTGAAAACCAGATCTCCAAGAAGCGGAAATGGTTCGCTAAAACCGGAACTTTGTGTACATTCCAACGCTAAACCCGAGCTGCTGGCAGGCTGTGAACAGTGTGCTAGATGAAATGGGGAAGGCGACAGGCAGGTGCCCAGGCGGCGTCCGCTTGTCTCATTTGGCTAAATAAACTGGGTAACTGGCAAACTCATTTGACTAAACAGGCAAACTGGCAAACTCATTTGGCTAAACACCCACTGGTGGACAATTTTTTTTTCTGGGGGCACAAGCGGGTCTGGGCGGGGAGGGCACAAGCGCATGGTCCTCTTTGCAGTGTTTTGAAGGGTGAACTTTGTGCCTCCTTTACGGGTCTTTGGAGGCTTTCGGATCCAGGTATGGAACCGGTTCCTAAGATCCGAGATCTGGAACCCTGTTTTCATATCCAGGTCTGGAACCGGTTCCTAAGATCTGGTTCTGGAACCGGGTTTTCGGACCCAGGTCTGGTGCCGTTTCCTAAGATCCGGTTTTGGAACCGGGCTTGCGGATCCAGGTCCGGAACCGTTTCCGGTTCTGAATTCGGATCTCCGAGAACCGGTTCCGCCGGAACCGGAACTTTGTGGGCATCCCTTGTACGAACCGGCTGAATAGCACCACTGGTTGTAAGTGTTAAAAGTAACAATGGTAATAATATGCAGAAGTATCCAGTTTTCTGAATTTATGTCCCTTGTTACGCAAATGCTGCTAGTCTCCAGGCATGGCATCAGTTGAATCTAGCGACCGTGGTTTGTTTGAATGATGTATGGTGGGACAGAGTTGTTCATCAAACCTCTTAATATTGAATCAACACTGAACATTCTGTATGATTGAGAATCGAACACAGGATTACGATACACTACGATCCGAACTTTTCAGTGTACGGGAGCAAATATTAAAATAATAAGTTTAATCTTAAAAATTAGTTTGAAACATATGAATGATTACCTTACAGAAGATATAGAATAATAGATCTGCTGTACCTCATGACCTGACGGAAGCATTTTTTAAAACTTATCACGTTACAAAATTTATTAGTTTTCATCAACAATATCCCAAAGTCCACTTGGGTTTCTGCTTCTCATGAAAGTATTAATCTTTAGAAGTTCTTGATAATCTTGAATTGCATGTATCCTTTTTTCTTTACAATTATTTTTCACTTTATTGATCTATTGATTTAGTTAATCACAAGCAAATACTTTTGATTGCATGCAATTAATGGATTCTGTTTTACTGGCTGACGATGGCAATTATCAAGGACGAAGCTACATCTGTAAGTTTTACCATAAAACAAGAAAAGTACACTCAATAAAATAATATAAAATTATATGGCTGTACAATTATGAGGGATTACTTCTTTCGATTGATATGGAAATTACGAGATAAACTAGTGGCAAGATGTCTACCTGCATTGAGTATATATACTGGGCTGAGTCTGCTGTCAAAGCATCGAAACTGCGACGACAGCAAACGCCAGGGACCAGTACCTTACAGTTTGGTACAATGGAGGCGTCCTCGGCTAGGTTCTTTGCGCTCCTTCTGTTCTTGGGAGTTTGGCTGGATTTAGCTCATTCCAGAGTTGTTCCAGCAGAGGTAAGCATTGTTTTCATTTATTAAGCTTATACCTTCTTCTTCTTCTTCTTGTTCACCTCAACCATAGGTTGGTGGGCAACATGGACATTTTAAAACTTTTTTCTCTCTCGGGAGAACTGTTTTATACTTTGATAAGGCCTCTTCTTCGTAACTGTATAAAGATATTCTATCCTTGATCTTCCTCTTCGTGGTTTTCCTTCTGCCTTTCCCTCTATCAACAAGGTGATCCAATCGGAGTGTTGAATAAGATGGCCAAGCATACTGTTTCTTGTTTGTCCTATCATCTTCACGATCTGTCGTCCTTCATTAGCTTCCTTTAGTCGGTCTTCATTCCTTTTACCTTTCGGTCCATGATGTGGGCATCATATTCTGAGCCAATGCCACATTTCAAATGCTTCTAGCTTGGATATTTCAGCTTTTCTCAATGTTCACGTCTCTGATCCGTAAAGCACCACGCTCCATACGAGAGTTTTAATCAACTTTTCTTTTTAACCCTTTAGTGGGCAGTGTTGTTCTCAAGCAACATCGCATTCTATTGCGTTATCCGCACAAATTATAACTTCAGTGATCATTTAATTGGCATTATTGCTTTCATACAATGGCATTATTGTTTTCATACAAGTAGGTATACAATCCCGTACTGATCAACTCATTGCTTTTTATATAATTTCTTATTGTTATCCATAAAATAGACTCAGTTTCTTTATTATTTGTTCTTAATGTGTTTTTACTTATATCTTAAGGTCGGAAGAGCAGAAGCAAATAAAACTATAAGCTAGAATGTTATACTTGATCAATGCAGAGGTGTATATCTACTTTTGGCCCACCCTGTACGATGATTTTAAAGATGAAAATCGATACTTTCATTCTCTGAGGTTTGGCAACTCTGACTGATAGGGAATCCTCTTCCTACGTACTATTGGCTGGGTGAATATTACACTGATGACTGAGTACTAGGTACACCGGAAGTTTTTCTTCTCAATTTCAACTACATCGAATGGATATCTTTTCATCGAGGTTTTATGCATACTAGCACAATGTAATCAAAATGTGCAGACAACTTTGCTCTTCATAATATATTTTAAATATTCTTAAAGAAATACCGCATATTTCAGAGCTACTTCAAGTTAGCGCCATGGCGTTTTGGGAGTTCATTCAAATCGCACAGAAAGATATAATTTTAATGTAGTTAGACGTATTCATTGTCTTGCACGGTGCTTTGGGAAAATTCTGCCAAAGATGCCGAATCGAAAATATTTGGGAAATACAGGTTATGGATTCCGTGTATAATGATCTGATTAATTGTATCATGAAGATCTTATTTATTCGTAGAGAATTATTAGAACAATATTATTGTTTAAAATGGCAAATCGTTATCATATTCGTTATTAAAGTTTTGGAGTGCCCCGTTTCTTATTTGTCAATTGATTTCCTTTATTGAATAGTTAATATAAAAAGCCACAGAATCAAGAGATTTATTCGGCAACTAGACCTAACCAGGGTGAGTTGATTTAAATCAGTCTGATTTTAATCACGATTTAAATCACCTGTTTTTTTAAAAAATAATTAAAAAAATGATTTAAATCAAATTCCGAAATAAATTAATTTAAAGCAAAAATAAGTAAAATCTCATTTCTCTTCTGTTATTTCGATTATGGAAGATAATAATCATAATACAATGAAACTCAAATGTATGTACAGAACAGTATGAAAACAAGTGTCATACAGAGGATGATTAGGGAAAATCTCGATTTGAACGGGTAACGGGGGGAATTGTGCTTTCTTCTCTTCGTAGCATAGGGTTTGTAAATCGTTAACTATTCTAACGGGGATATGACCATCGACATTTAAGACGAAAATTCTTTTGTGTTTGTGCGTCTGTTTGTTTATTCCCAGTGAAAGGGGCGTATTTAGGGGGGTCCGATTCTCTCTCCGAAACTTCCGGAGGGAGCTCATATGGTTCGGATTCCACGTTAATCAGTAGGTCCACGTCTCATATAGCCTCGCTGCTGAAAGGGACGCTAAACTAAACTCTCTCTCCGAAACTTAACAATTTTGTACATTTTACATAACTTTAGGCGAAATTTAAGTATTTTTTTATGTATTTCGTGCCGCAAGCTAGTTCTGGACTGCCTAATTTTTTATTTTTAAAAGTACGTCTCTGCTAAATATCAATAACTTTTGTAAAAAAAAGTGCCATGTTGATAAACGTTGCTGTACTTTTTTTCTTAATACTTAAGAAACATTATTTGGGATTGAAATACATTAACAATTGAGAAATAATTCAAAATTCAACCCCAATACTTTCACCTAAATGGCATAATTAACATTTATCACTAATTCCTAATGTTTTTCTTCAGTTCGCGATTTTCATTATACGAAGAAACGTGTGATTTAAATCAAAAATCGATTTAAATAAAGGAATCAACAATAAATATTTTTCAAATAAAAAAATTATAACTTTTTCCACTCTAGAGCTAACCAATCTGACAATTTCTTTTTCTTCTGAATTTACCCCGATGTTCTTAAACTCCCTTATTCTTTGCATTATTTTTTTTAAAAAAGATTTTTATATCGGCGTTAATTTATTAGCAGGACGTATAAATTCAATACTACTGTCAACCTCCTTGTATGAATTTGCAATCTATTAAAATTGAATAAAGAAGATATTGATGTAATTTGCTATATTTGTACTAATTCTAATATAGTACAAAACCCAGCAACGTGGTCCGCAACTAATTTTCAGTTCGGGGGCACGGTGGTTCAGTGATAGCGCGCTTACATCTTGTGTGTATGGACCGTGGTTCGATCCCTGCCAAGTTAGTTTGTGGTGGACAACATCGTGTACGTGGGTTGTTTTCGGGAGTACTCCCATTTCCTCCCATTTTCTCATTCCACCAAATTCTGCCATCGTCATTCATTTGTTTTAATCAGCCTCACAGGCATAATTATGGGACGTCAAACTCATATATTTCATTTCATTTCATTTTTAGTTCTTTATTTCTTATGTTTAATACACAGCGAATACTTTAATTCTTTCATAATGTATTTACCTTAAAGAACTGGTAAAATTTAAAAACAACTATACAGAAACTCAATATACTTTTCAGAATGAATTAAATTAATTACTACACCATAATATTGAAACCTAGTTTTAGTAAGAAAATATGCTAAAGGCATTTCCTTTTATTTCGAAAACATTCGTTCATTTTATACTGACGACAAAAGCAAATACCAGTAATCAGTGGCGTATTTAGGGGGGGGGGCTTCCGGGCTTAAGCCCCCCCCCCGAAATCTTACTTACTATAGTAAAGTATATGAAATATCTTGCAGAATTTTCATATTTTCAGCCAAAGCCCCCCCCGAAAGATAGCAAAGCCCCTCCCGAAACAAAATCGTAAATACGCCACTGCCAGTAATTCAAAACCAACAAATGTTTCTTCAATTCTTATGGTTTCAACATTGGCACTTAAAATACGTAGCAGCAACACAATCCAATCCAAAGCACTGACAACTACAAGTAGGCAACTTGAGGACCTTGAGACTTCATAGCTAATTGCGTTATTTTAAGGTCTGTAATTCTTATACAGTTCTGAATGGTAAAATGCTGTGTTACATCTATCAACTGCAAATCAAACTGCGCAATTCGTGTAAATTCGTAAGATAGTCTGGACTACTAAATAGTCCCAAAATTAGTGCATTTGTTCAGCGAGGAAACCATGTTAGTACAGTGTGGATTTTGGTTGCAGGTTGCATCAGACACGCTTTAATAAACAAGGTAGTACCTCTGTAAAACTAGAGGTTTTTTTTCACACTTCATAATATTCATTCTCCATTACTTCATTTATAACAAAAAACTTTTTAAAAAATACTTTTAATACTGATGAAAATTCTTTTAATTTTACCCATTGCGAAATTCTCACGCCGCAACCACCCGGTGAACTAAAGTTGGCCATGAAGAGAGGGAAATTATCTTTCATTACAATACTCAACCAATGGATGATAATCGGTCGTTATATAATCGAGACAAAATTCTGATCCCACTTTCAGCCTCACTATTATATTCAACAATCCATTTTAAAGCTAAAGAAAGTGAGGACGAAAATTTCGGGCATCTGAGTTAAAGTATGAATAAATTGTATTATCAGAATTAATCTACTTTCCCAATATAGAGTCTATTGCGTTCTTCAAGGTTTAACACGGGACCAAAATGTACTATAAACCACTATAAATAAACACCCCGACTAGTGAGGATAGAGGTCTGCAACCTTCTCGCAGTAACCCCTGCCAACTGTAATTCAGGAGTGTAGAAGCAAAACCTGTTAAATCCATTTTTCAATTTTGTCAGAAAACGAAACAATACCCCATCAGGATCCTGCCGCCTACAGTCGGAAAATTTGTCCATGCCGACTAAATGCCGCGATCAGATTGCCGGCGCCGGACACCGGCGTCTTTCTGCGAGATTTTCGACCACGACGAATAGTTGTTTTGCCGAGCAGTCGGCAAACAGCCAAAAATGAGCATTAAATGCGCCGGCGCCGCCGTCGAAAAGAGGCCAGCTCAAGGAGTTGGCAGAGGGTCGGAAAGAGACCTTTCCGAATGTTTTGCTGACTCTGACGGTCGGCAACAGTCGGCAAAGAGTCGGCAAAGGACATTTTATTTTACGATTTTCGACCGTTTGTCGCCTCGGCAAAAGGTCGGCAACTGTGAACAAGTAGATCGTCGTACCGCCGCGGCGATGGCGGCAATCCCTCTTTTCCGACCGAGACTTTCTGATGGGCAAGTGACTCCCTTATGTTTCAGAATTGTTGAACAATTCGTTTGTTTAGTGGTCACTACTTAATGCAGATGAGTGAAATCTACCACTAAAGAAAAACAATTGTTCAACAATTCTGAAACATAAGGGAGTCACTTTTGTTTCGTCTTCCTACAAAATTAAAAAATGGATTCATCAGGTTTTGCTTTTATCCCCCTGAATTGTTCTTCGCTAACTACAGAGCATTTCAAACTTGAAGACCTTTTATGATTGTAATCACCATATTGGATCCACCATTTTGAATTTTCTAATTTTGACGCCAGATTGTGAATCAGCTGTCGTAAAATCTCCCTGGCAGTATGTTCTCTTCTATATTAAATGATTTGTTTTCTGTCTATACTTGGAGACCTCCCCTAACATTCAAAGGGTGGTTTCTGAGCTTAAAGCCACATCATTGTGGAAATAAAAAACACGTTTCGATTATTTTTCGATCTTCTACAAGTATGCAAACTTTCATTCAAACTGGAGAGTTATACTTCCGTAAGTCTCCTTGTCACTCATTACAAGAAAATGTTAGTTGAAGATATATTTTTAATAACACATAAGAGTATGTATACTTTTCATACTCTGCAAACGAACAATTGTCTGCATTCAAGATCGAACGTGTGATTATTGTTCATATTGACTGCAGCAAAATTTGGATATTAATACCAAATATATGTATGCTTAAGTGTTAAAAGAATGGTACTATTGCAAAGAGAGGAGTAGATTGTTAATAATAGTTTCCGTTTGAGCTATCTAAATAATGTTCTTATGCAAAATGCACTTAAAATTAGTGTCAGCTGATAAGGAAAGTCACATTCGCATAAGTTAACATTTTTCACTACAAGCTAAACATATTACTACACATTTTATTGCTACAAGCAAAGGATAATATTACACATTTTATCGCTACAATCTGTATACAAGAATTATTATGCCTTTTCTTCTGTTAGTTTTTAGCGATAAAATGTTATTTTCTTTTTCCGATGTTACTTCCCTTAAGAATAGCTATTGCTCCAAATAAAACTCTAACGATTGTTATGTTCACTGGCTTTCTCTCTAAAGTGCAATTCCTTAGTTTAATGTTTACTGTTTCTTATCTTAATTCTGTAAAAATTATGAACAAACATACTTTAAAAACATTGCTATTTAAGGTTAATTACTCTACAATCGTGCTCTTATTCTCTTTCAGGCTTCCTATAGACTACCGAGTTTACTTCCGCTTCTACCTGACTTCTCATCTAATCAGGATCTAGTGAAACCAGCAGATGTGGATTCGCAAAGGCCAGTCGAAAAACCAATAGAAGAGAACCCTTCCAGTGGAATCCAGGTGATTCCAGGAGAATTGCCTCAAATATCTGTGAGGCCAGCTCTTCCGGAAAGCCCTGTTAAACTACCTGCAATTGAATCTGTTCCTGGAGATCTTACTGAAGAAGCCACCGATAATAAGATATCTGTGAAGCCTAGTGTCCCTGGTCTGGCTGTGCCACCTATTTTTGTTCTTCCCGAGGAATCAAGTGGAAACAATCCATCTACTAGACCGCTGCCTCCACCAGTTGCTGTTATTCCAGGAGACTTAACTGAGGAATCAAACGATGATAAGATATCTGTGAAGCCCAGTGTTCCTGGTCAGGCTGTACCACCCATTGTTATCCTACCTGAAGAACCAACTGGAAACCATCCATCTGTTAGACCACTGCCTCCCCCAGTTGCTGTTATTCCAGGAGAAGTCAGCGATGATAAAATATCTGTGAAGCCCAGTGTTCCTGGTCAGGCTGTACCACCCATTGCTATCTTGCCTGAAGAGCCGACTGGAAACCAACCATCCGTTAGACCAGTACCGCTACCAGATGTTGTTGTTATTCCAGGAGAAGTCAGCGATGATAAAATATCTGTGAAGCCCAGTGTTCCTGGTCAGGCTGTACCACCCATTGTTATCCTGCCTGAAGAACCAACTGGAAACCAACCATCTGTTAGACCATTGCCTCCCCCAGTTGCTGTTATTCCAGGAGAAGTCAGCGATGATAAAATATCTGTGAAGCCCAGTGTTCCTGGTCAGGCTGTACCACCCATTGCTATCCTGCCTGAAGAACCAACTGGAAACCAACCATCCGTTAGACCAGTACCGCTACCAGATGTTGTTGTTATTCCAGGAGAAGTCAGCGATGATAAAATATCTGTGAAGCCCAGTGTTCCTGGTCAGGCTGTACCACCCATTGCTATTCTACCTGAAGAACCAACTGGAAACCAACCATCTGTTAGACCATTGCCTCCCCCAGTTGCTGTTATTCCAGGAGAAGTCAGCGATGATAAAATATCTGTGAAGCCCAGTGTTCCTGGTCAGGCTGTACCACCCATTGCTATTCTACCTGAAGAACCAACTGGAAACCAACCATCCGTTAGACCAGTACCGCTGCCAGATGTTGTTGTTATTCCAGGAGAAGTCAGCGATGATAAAATATCTGTGAAGCCCAGTGTTCCTGGTCAGGCTGTACCACCGATTGCTATTCTACCTGAAGATCCAAGTGGAAACAAACCATCTGTTAGACCACTGCCTCTACCATCTGTAAAGCCAAGTAGACCTGGTGGCATTTCTCTACTTCCATTACTACCACAACTTCCAGGGGCTGGTAAACCATTACCAGGTGCTACTAAACCGATTCAAACCATTCCGGGAGACGTATCAGGAGGTATTTCTCTATTACCTTTGCCACCACAAGTTCCAGGTCCTGTTAAGCCATTGCCACTTCCCGAAGGAATTGAACAATATCCAATTGTAATTCCAGGTGTTGCAACTGACCCCAATGCACCTAAACTTCCAGAAATAAACTTGCCAGAACAATATCCAATTGTAATTCCAGGCGTAGCAACTGATCCAAATGCACCTAAACTTCCTGGAATCAACTTGCCAGCTGAAGAACCTGCAGAACAATATCCAATTGTAATTCCAGGTGTTGCAAGTGATCCCAATGCACCTAAGCTTCCTGGAATCAACTTGCCAGAACACTATCCAATTGTAATTCCAGGTGTTGCAACTGACCCCAATGCACCTAAGCTTCCTGGAATCAACTTGCCAGCTGAAGAACCTACAGAACAATATCCAATTGTAATTCCAGGTGTTGCAACTGATCCCAATGCACCTAAGCTTCCTGGAATAAACTTGCCAGAACAATATCCAATTGTAATTCCAGGTGTTTCAACTGATCCCAATGCACCTAAGCTTCCTGGAATAAACTTGCCAGAACAATATCCAATTGTAATTCCAGGTGTTGCAACTGATCCCAATGCACCTAAGCTTCCTGGAATCAACTTGCCAGCTGAAGAACCTGCAGAACAATATCCAATTGTAATTCCAGGTGTTGCAACTGATCCAAATGCACCTAAACTTCCTGGAATCAACTTGCCAGCTGAAGAACCTGCAGAACAATATCCAATTGTAATTCCAGGTGTTGCAACTGATCCCAATGCACCTAAACTTCCTGGAATAAACTTGCCAGAACAATATCCAATTGTAATTCCAGGTGTTGCAACTGATCCCAATGTACCTAAACTTCCTGGAATAAATTTGCCAGCTGAAGAACCTGCAGAACAATATCCAATTGTAATTCCAGGTGTTGCAAGTGATCCCAATGCTCCTAATCTTCCTGGAATATCTTCGGATTCTCCTGGAGGTATTTCTTTCTTGCCAATTGAAGTGCCTGGAGGAGGAATTCAGCTGTTTCCAATTAAAATTCCAGGTGTTGAAACTGACCCCAATGCACCTAAGCTTCCTGGAATAAACTTGCCAGAACAATATCCAATTGTAATTCCAGGTGTTGCAACTGATCCCAATGCACCTAAACTTCCTGGAATAAATTTGCCAGCTGAAGAACCTGCAGAACAATATCCAATTGTAATTCCAGGTGTTGCAAGTGATCCCAATGCTCCTAATCTTCCTGGAATATCTTCGGATTCTCCTGGAGGTATTTCTTTCTTGCCAATTGAAGTGCCTGGAGGAGGAATTCAGCTGTTTCCAATTAAAATTCCAGGTGTTGAAACTGACCCCAATGCACCTAAGCTTCCTGGAATCAATTTGCCCGCTGAAGAAGCTGTAGAAAAATATCCAATTGTAATTCCAGGTGTAGCAGCTGACCCCAATGCCCCTAAGCTTCCTGGAATATCTTCGAATTCTCCTGGAGGTGTTTCTTTCTTGCCAATTCAAGTACCTGGAGGGATTGAACAATATCCAATCAAAATTCCAGGTGTTGAAAGTGACCCAAATGCACCTAAGCTTCCTGGAATATCTTCTCCGGAAGAAGAAGCAGTAGAGGAACCGATTCTTCAACCTTGCTATGTGCAGCCCATGCCAATTCCCGGGAAGGTAACCGTCGATCGATCGCCACTGATTAAACCCCTTCAACCAGTTATTTATTTTCGCTGATAATAAATTTCTGATCACAATGTAACATTATATGACAGTAATGATAGTAAATCGTTTGCAAAATTATTCATTAGTGTTAATGCTAACTTTTCAATTGAAAGTTTGAAAGAATTTAATGTAAACAACTTAAATTCTTTTTATTAAAAACAATCAACTTTGTCTATTAGAAATCTATTTTTGCAGATATTTTTAATTCATAAATGTAATTCTTTGTAGTGATGAATAAAGCAAGAGAAAAGCAAATGTACTTGTGTTCTTTTTTGTTTCTTCATAATACTATTTAGAAAGTAGAGCACCTATTTTACCTGAGTTTATAAAGTTTTTTCAACAGAGAAGTAATTCAAGATATGAACTTAGAACCTGACATCGAATTTAAACCACATATACAAATACTCAGATGACTCATTTTATTGGTGTCTCTTTAAGCATCGTGATTCTTATGTACCATATTGTTCGACCTAAATGGGACAAACATGTTTTTCTTGTCTGAGTTGGTATGTATTTACCAATGATGGCCCGAACCGCCTCAAACATGTTGGGCTTTATGCAGAGTCGTTCTGACTCGTGATTAGTGTCATACTAAAGAGAAAGACTAAACTATGTTTTCTGTACTAATCAAGCCCTTAGTATGACACTAATCTTACGTCAAAACGACTCTGCATACGGCTCGTTATATCTTCTTACAAGGGAAGTATGAATGAGCTCATATCGAAACCTACCGTAAAATTTCACTCAGAGGAAGGAAGTTCCACAGAAAGACCACACACACACACACACACATACACACACACACACACACACACACACACACACACACACACACACACACACACACACACACACAAAAGCAGCTGCGTTTTCGAAGTGGAATTAACCAAAATGGCAGATTGAAATGTCGCGTATCCATGTCGACAATTGCACAATATGTTCAGTACGATCCCTTGTAAACGGTATGTTAATAATAAAAAGTCAATAACAACAATGTGGGTACATACTATACCTAAGGGAAAGTCGTACTATAAGGTGAACCTTGACAACAGCCATCTTGAAATCCGCCATCTTGAATTCAGCTCAAGTTTTGTAAATAGGAATATGGCAATATGATATATGATTTTGGGCTAGAATTTAAGCCGAAAAACAATGGTAGCAACAGTTTTAAGATACGTGCATTTGGTAAAAGGTTAAAGGCATATTTATTGTGTATGTTTGCATGTGCACAACTCCCGAATGAAGCAGATGTCCAAAAATAAGTTGTCGCTGTTGAAATGTAACTCCTACTTGATAGTTCCACAATACATTTCAATGAGGGACGAAAGAAAAGCAGAAATGAGACAGATCAGAGGAAAATTGCACATACAGCATTTAATATAACGATTTTCTTATCAGCGATTTTGGCTAAATTTTCGTATTATCTGGTCTACCTCCGCCCCTATTCAACCAATTTGGACCAAATTTGCAGACTAATCTCCTACAAGTGTGTAGCTTTGCTGAACTACATTTGGAACAAATTGGGAAAATATAGAGTGTGTTTCCTATATTTTTGTATTTTACAAATTGTTGGACAGCTGCTTCATTCGGGAGTTGTGCACATGCAAACATACACAATAAATATGCCTGTAACTTTATACCAAATGCATGCATCTTAATACTATTGCTACCATTGTTTTTCGGCTTAAATTCTATCCCAAAATGATGTATCATATTGCCCTATTCCTATTTACAAAACTTGAGCTGGATTCAAGATGGCTGCTGCCAAGGTTCACCTTATAGTACGACTTCCCCTTAGGTATAGTATGTACCAACATTGTTGTTATTGACTTTTTATTATTAAGAGGCCGTTTACAAGGGGTGGTACTGAACGTATTGTGCAATTGTCGACATGGATACGCGACATTTCAATCTGCCATTTTGGTTAATTCCACTTCGAAAACGCAGCTGCTTTTTTGTGTGTGGTCTTTCTGTGGGACTTACTTCCTCTGAGTGAAAATTTACGCTAGGTTTCGATATGGGCTCATTCATACTCCCCTTGTTAGAGGTAATGTGACTGATCGACCTTGACTATAATTTACTTGTTTGACTGGGTTTAGTGTAGCAGTAGCTCAGTTCTGAGCCTTTCAGTGTGGCAGCTGGTAGTTATAATGTTACGTTCCGTGTAACACGTGTTATTTTTGCTTCTTCAAAAATGGATATTACTCCGAAGAAGCATTCAAAAATAATCGCTGTTAATGAACACATTCTATGACTATGAGAAATATAGCGGTGTGGGCAAATCAAGTGTTTCAAGAATTTTAAGAGTATTTCAAGATTCCGAATAATCGTCTCCAAAAAGAAAAGGAAAATGTGGACGCGAGCGGAAAACTACTTCAAGAACTGATAAAATTCGAATAAGAAATAGCAAAATAAATCCAAAAAAGACAAGCACAGGCCTTCAAAGGGATATATTAGACTATGGTATTGAAGTGAGTACCTCATCTATACGGAAAAAGTTTGTAAAAGTTGGCCATTCTAAAAGTTAACTCAAACAATGTTCAAAAAACCTTTAGCATGGGCCAAAAAATACCGATCATAGATTATTAACGACTGACGGTAGGTGATTTTCAGTGATGAAACACATTTATTAGTTCAGAGATAAAAATCAAGTGTAGTTAGACGAAGTGAAGGTGGAACTATGCAACCAGATCATATCCAACAGACTAAAACATTTCTAAACAGATTTTTTTTTTAACACAACAAATGGCATTTGTGACGATTTGCAGACTCCATTTTTAATTATTTAGCTCGTAATTTTCACACAAAGATGAGATCTGCTCGCACTATAAGTTAGTGGATGTCACAAAAGTATTATAAACAAATTACACCATGACTTTCATGGGAAAAGTGGATTAACCTAGGGGAAAATGACAACATAAATTGAAATTATTTAGTTTATTATACAACTAAAATGGTAGTATACATCACATTTAATTTAGGTATTTTACAAAATTAATTAGTAAAAGTAGTGATATTTGCCTCTTCAGTGATCTTTGACTACATTATCATAATTTGAAGAACTAAATAGACTTTCAAGTATTTGAGTTAGCAAAGATAAAAAAAAAAATGAATTACGAGTATGCGACGTTTACTCTTATTCGTGAGAGTTTTACTATCAACTGATGAATCATTTTGCAGTGCTGACTGACATATTATTACTTGAGCTCAAAATAGCAAATGTGCATGTACATACCTTGAATAGAAGTCTTGTTACACCCTGCAACTTGGTGTCCCGAAGGTCTGAGTTCTTATACACGTCGTCACTACGTCGTTGCCGCCCGAATGAAATTATCTAGACCTTGAGGTCCCTTTTTATTATTTTTGCAAGGGCCACTCCCAAACCGCACATCAGACATCACATCCTGGTCGTCAGATTCACAAATATGGAAACTTATTGCTCTCTGCATTCTGATTGGCTATTAGCAAGTAACCGCACCCAAAAATTATGGCGTGATCCAGCACACACGTGGATGGCGTGACTGTTACCGCCGGAAGATTTCAATAACAGGATTTCCAGAATTATCCACATTTATCTATGACTGGTCCAGAGATTCTTAACTATTAACCAAAATTTCCGCAAATGCGGGGTCACGTTGACAAATTTGTAATATTTCATCCTGTTAGTAACCAAGCATAAGTAAACATCCTATGACCTTTTTGCGCAGTAAAACAACCATAATCAACTTCGAGGTTTTGCGTAGTTCCGTTCTCTGTTACCAGCTCATGATAAGCTAAAAGAGAAACCGTCCTGTAATTGCACATTAAACCAAAATAGCCTTTTTCAATTCCTTCAATAAAGAGCAATGTAACCATATTTTGAATCCGGCGTCACATTCCCACTGCTTCATAATTTTCGTCCTCGAAAATCATCAAGAAGCGAGCGCTCAAGCAGGCTGAAGTAACCAAGACTTTTCGAATGACCCTCGTATGAAATGAAAATTTTGCAAAATATGTGAATTGTATGTCATGCACATAATATGAGTTGACTAATATGAGTTTGTTGTCGTCATAGTCGTAATTCACCTTATTTATACAATAAAATAAGGTACATGTGCAATATAATGATAATTGTCCGTCTTCTCATGAAAATGACACAATAGACGGATACTTAGGCATGAAAAACATCAAGTGAATAATCATAAAAATTGGCATAACATATAACATATGGAAGTGGCACATTGTTATAACATATTGCTGCTGTGTTAAGTTAAGGAAGTATGATCTTAAGAATAATGGTTAACAACTTTTGGAACATTGTGTTGAAACATTTGGAATTTCTACAACTGCAATTAAGGTCCTAAACAAAATACTACATAGATAATGAAGAGTTGATAATAATTTGAACATGCTACTGTGACTGAATAGCACTGACGTATTACATTAAAGTTAAAAAAAAAACAAAACAAAAGAACAGTTATAACTTGCTTGCTACATGCATATAAGTTATGGAATGAAATTACCACATTATACTTAATAAGATTTAGAATTGGTCGAATACGCAACCTAGCAAGAAATCACGTAACTGAAATACTACATATATTGAAAATACTACAGTTCAAGCAGGCCTACGTGCCCTTTCTGATGCACCCTTGGAACTCCCTGAGGTGGAAGTTAATCAACCGAAGTTCGAAGTAAATCGACAGAGACTACAAAATCGTGTAGGACAAAGATTTTATAACAATAGAGGTCGTGGTACTCGAGGCCCTCGTCCTAATCTGATTCGAAGATTTCAGAATATAAATATTAATAATATACAATGCTACGCATGTGGTAAATATGGTCACTTTGCTCGCGAGTGCCGAATTCGACAAAATCAAAATCAGTATAGGGATCAATCTAATAGACCCCACCGCGGAAATCAAAATTCAAATAGAGGTCAACCGATTAAAGGAGGACAATCTTTTGGAAGACGCCCAAATAGAGGAAGACGAATTAACAATGATAGAACTCAAAATGTAGACAATTCAAATAACACTCAAAAATAAGTATGTATTGAAGTTCACTTTAAGTATATTTTTTTTAGCAATGACTAAAGCGATAGAGTATACTGACTAGAGATTGGCACAATAATTTATATACCCTTATATTGTAGGATAACCAACTATGAACTACTATACGATTCACCCTCGAATAGGAGAATTAGGAACAATTCCGAATCCCATAAGGTCATTAGTAGAGCATTGGTTGAAGGATATCTTACGGCTATGTTTCGAAGGTATCCCAGAAAGGTATGTCAAGATCATAGTACCCCTTGAATTTTCGTCAATCTTAGCCACTGAAGCTTACTTAAGATATGCACATTTTCGTTCCGGATGTTTATTTAGATTTTGGTTATATAAATCAAAAAGACGATTAGTATCTATAATTCGTAAACTTCGGAAAAGGTATGGCATCGCCTTCAAATTAACATTCAGGATAGATAGGAGACTTCAGCAAGTAATATTATTAGTAGTATCTAGAAAAATAACATGGCATGAATTTTTAATTGGTAATTAACTCTGTTCTTTACAGATGGGATTTCTTGTAATAGGGTCTATTCTGATCAACTTAGGGTTATTAATAGATGTATCATCACCAACTTCAGGTAACCAATTTACTGTTTCAATCACAACAGGTGCATTCTGGAATAAGATTTCAAAGGTAATTCCTTATGAGGCTACAATTCCATTAGTTTACCATCAACAGGTAACCACTATACCCCCTGATGAAGATCAATTGGCTTTAATTCATAAGATAACTCAGGAAGTATGTTCTCAGCCGGAGAACGTAACCTTTTCATATTGTTCAGTAGTCCAGCACATTAATGAACTTGCTACGCTAATTAATGAACATGATATGACACATCTTGATTATACAATATTAGATCAAAGAGTGAAACGCGGTATAGATTTTCTCGGCTCAGCTCTTTCGTGGTGTTGTTCAGTAGCAACAGTCTCGTTGGTAGATAAGGTGGCTGTTCGAACCACGGAAATGGAACGAGTCATTGAAGGAATTAAGACTGAGATATATCAAGACCATAGAAATATAGTACAGTTTGTGAAGGCTGGTCAAAATTTCAATTCGCAGTTAAAAGCTACCATATCTAAATTAGAAACCCAAATTAAGTTGACTCAGAAAGCATTAAACCGCGAATTAGAGGAAGGCATTCCAGAAAAACAATTGTTGCTAACCCTACAAGTCGCCGGGCTACACCGATTACTGATTCGGATTATCAAAAGTAATGAAGACCAAACAATATTAGCTCATTGTATGTCACAGAGAATACCTCCTACTATGATTACCCCAGATCAATTAAAAGCAAATTTGACTAAATTACAAGCTAAATTAAGACGTTATTCATACATATTAGCTGTACCATTAACGGATCTGATGAAATATTATACATTACCTATTGCGTCTTGCCACTATGAGAATAATGATTTAAATGTAATAATTAAGGTACCTATTACTAGAAATCCTGGCAATGTCGAAGTATACGAATTAATAACAGTACCATATAAGTTCGGAAATGCTACTTGCTTAATCTCACATCAACCATCTATCGTTGTGAAACGTGCTAACGATATTTCAGTATTGGCCACAGATCGGTTATCGGCATGCGATCCTAAGAGTAGTGAGTTATGTTACATTCCAAGTTATCCCGCGGATAATTTGCGTTCACCAGGTTGTGCAAGAACACTATTTCATACTGCCTCAGTAGCAGAGATCAGTAAATATTGTGTTTTCCGATGTGAAGAGACGAATGGATTGTTGATCACTGAAGTAAGACCCGGACTATTTGCTTTAACCAACCCCCCTTCTGAAATTTATATAGAATGCCCCAAAGTAAAACGAACAATGCAACTCGATTCTACTATGCCTGGAGCTTATCAGTTATCATTGCCTTGTGAATGTAAAGCAATTATTACTGAGACTCATGTGATATCCCCTTCTTTTCCCTGCCCAGAAATTAATGATAAGGAATTGGAAATGAAAATCATAATTCCCGCTTCTTGGACTCAAGTTTCTACCTTAAAGTTGAAAGGATCAACCTTTGAAAATTCTGAATTCACGCATCTCAGTCAGTGCTTAGATCCAAACTGGACAGCTCGCGTTCCCCATTTCAAAATCTCGACCACGTTATCTTCAGTTACGCCACTGACCACTCCGATCATACCCTTTAAAAAAATTCAATCTACCAGACCGTATTTAACAATTCTGTTTGTATGGAATGTCACTATCTCCTTAATTATTTTATGGATTGGGTATAAATTAAGGAGCCACTTGGGCATAGCCACCCTTATTTTATTGAGGCCAACCCCTACAGAAGCCACACTATTGCACGACATAGCGGAAGTAGTTTCATACACTCTTCTATCAATTGCCATATTTGCACTATGTCTTTACATATTGTATAATTGTTGTTGTAAACATCTGTGTCCCCTTCTCGCTCAAATGAAGTCGCACAATAATATAGAAGCAGAAAACGTAGGAGACACAATATCGGTAAGAGCATTAGCTACCCCCGTAGCTACCCCTAGAACGGCGAGGCGAGGACTTAATCCATCAGACAATATGGCTACCACAGCGATATGACTAGTAACGTTGCTCAGTGTTATCAATCATCCTGTTCAGTCATTATCAATTCCTACGCTAGCGCATGGTGGATTGTCAATAGTTCCATTTGATTCACCAATTCTCTATGAATCAGCAGTAGTAATTCTCACAAAATTTTCTTATCCTCCAACTATTACGGAACAATATGAGTTTGAAACTTTTGATCAAAATATTTTATCCGAAACTATTTCTGCTGATGACCCCTCAACTGGATCATTCTTTCATACAATTACTAGACTACATACTAAGCGACTGTTGTTGACTAAGGACAATTTGGATTATATTCATAACAGAATATTTCAATATTCGGATGAGCCTTGGTTTTTCCAATTATCTAATCGGCAAATAAAATCAGAAACTGAATTTGAAAAATTATTAATTGGCTGTCAGCGACGAATGGTTCATCCGCAATTGATAAAGGTAACTGAATTGTCTTATGTAATAGAAGACATTCAATATAAGTTACGGCAAAAAGGAAAAACACTGAAAATAATACAATCAGACCCCGCTTCTATATATAATTATCCATTGGCCGAATGTCTTATATCTCCTCAGTATGCAATGCTAGGGATAAAACTTCCGGTCACTGACTTATCAGCTAATGACAGTGCATACATCATTTCCCCTCTTGCCTTCAGGCGACATCACCAAATTTGTCATTTGGATGTACCTCCTTTGTTTATAGTTTATCGTCAAATCACCAACCAAATTCTTTATACTACTTGCAATATCCACACTGATTTATTATGTCTCGTGACCACTCCACCTGTTCACATGTTACAGTATATGGAATGTATTAAGGCCCAATTAAGTGGAAGAACAAAGGATATTGATCAAAATTGTAAATGGAATTGCTTTAATCATTCAAGGGATATGTCAATATCATATATAAACTTTACTACAATATCCTTATTGATAGCTGAAGAGCAAGATTTTACTATTTCATGTCCAACCGTAGATATCCCGTTGCATTCCACCCCCAAGGTAGGCTCTGTATTTGTACATCTAGGTTGCGATTGTAAACTAATGTTCGAAAATACGACATTAACTTCTAAATTTCCGTGTCTTTCATTGCAAACATTAATGGCCAAGGTGTCACATATAGTTCCATCATCTTGGTTAAGGCATAAACCGGAAAAAGTTCCAACCCCCATAACAAATTATGAGGTATTAGACAATTCAGAAGGTATAGAAAATTTTAATGAAACGCATGATGAAAGTTTAGGATGTATCATAACGTTAGTCGTGGGATTAATTATTAATATTATATTAGGTTGTCTTTTAATTGTATCCGTCTTCTATTATAGAAAATTGAGAAAACTCCCTCGACCCCCTAAGACTCTCCCCCGACCTCAAAATGTGCCCGATGAATATGAAATGCCTCGCACCTTTCATACGAGACCCGAATATTGCGAAATATTGCAATAATAATAATAATAATAATAATAATAATAATAATAATAATAATAATAATAATAATAATAACAAACAAATTTCGTAAGTATACGTCAGTTCGAGTATAAGTAAAAAAAAAACAATAATCAGATTATTACAAATTATAGTAATAATTAAGAAATTACAGCTAAAATTGTCACTATTAACTGCCAAGCAATATACTTATAACTACATTTCTTTTTACTATAGGAAACGAAACAAATTAAATAAAAAAAAATATGGCTGGACGGGAAAATTGTATGATCTGCTCAGACGGATATATCAAGGAAGGTTGTGTGTTTGACTCACTAACGAGATATCTCAATCAAGTTGGCATAAACCCCCATACCACAATTGAAGAACAGCTACATGAGGACTCACAGAACGAGGAAATGATTTCGAAATGGAAGGAAGTATTCGTAAACCAACATATTCATGCTTTTTCTCCTTCCTTGTTGTTGAAAGCATTCCAAGGAATATTGAGAGATCGCTCATTACTAGCTTCATTGCGTTCATCTTCTTACCCACTGCGAAACTCTCCTTCCCAACCAACTTTCATAATTGATATCCAAGGCTTCTTATTAGGGAAATCGTATTATTTGCGTGAATTGGGAATCGCAACCCCAAATAGCACATTCCTTTTCCACTGCTTAATCAACTTACCTATTTCTTTAGAATCCCTATTAGAAACGGATCAACGCCGAGTCCATTTTCAAACAACTCGCATTCATGGTCTTGAGTGGTCTCGACCTGAGGGGATTGCCTTTTCCACAGTACAGAATATGCTGTCCACATTAATTCCACCCGACAGCAGAGTTTATTGTAAAGGCAGTAATAAAATTAAATGGCTCCAACAACTATTCGAAATTAAAGCTGAGGATTTAGAAACCATAGGATGTCCTCGATTAGAACACCTTCCCCGCTCACGCCAGTGTTGTAGCTCGCACGCACGAGTGAGCTCTGCGAGATGTGCTCTAAGCCAGACCAAAGCCTTATGTGAATGGTTTACGCTTCACAAGATCAAGGCTAAAACGGAAACTGAAAGCCACCCCTCTGGAAGCACACATAAAGAATGGCTTGTCTTAGAAATCAACCCCTCTCCTGATGATTGGGAATAGATAACCCAAAATATATTCTGACTAATGGAATGAATGCTCGATATACATAAATTTAGGTTAAAAAAAAAAAGAAGGAAACAAGGATACATTTACAACTTGACTTATTTTTTTTTCAGACCTTTAAGGAAATCACACGCGGAACCTTAAATTTTCTGTAAGTATGGCTGAAAAAGCAATATTTCCAACCTTCGGCTCGCTATACTTTCTGCAACCTTCATTAAATCTCCGCAAGGAAGTGGACAGACGAAAAACATTTTGTAATTGGCCTCATGTTTTTCTAAATCCCAATTTTCTGGCAAAATACGGTTTTTATTTTTCCCACCCCCCTGATTTTGTAAGGTGCATATTCTGCCAAGTTACATTAGGTAATTTTCGTCCGGGAGAATTTTTTCTACCGGTTATATTGCACGCCAACCCAAATTGCCCCTTAATACTACGCCGCGACACTCAAAATATTCCTATGGAGGAAGACTCTGGATTGACCACTGCGCCATTTCAAACCATTGCATCAATAGGCCCCAAACCCATTCCCCCGAAGATTCATTTGGACCCCTTGTATGTCATCGAATTGTATAATACACGGACTTATCTATATAGCCCTCCCCTGCATCCAAAGTATGCAACCGCGGGACCGCGATTAGAAACGTTTCTCACATGGCCAAAGAGGACTGGTCAAAATTCAAAAGAACTTGTTCGATCTGGATTTTATTATACCGAAAATCATGATTTGGTTCTATGTTATTACTGTGGATTGGGATTATTTAATTGGAAACCTGTGGATAATCCCTGGGTCGAACATTCAAAATACTCTCCCACCTGTTATTATTTATTGTTGTTGAAAGGAGCTGAATTTGTTCGACGAGTTCATCAGGAGTTGGAATCCTGTCCAACATCCAACTATTTTGGTTCCCGTCTAGGCGCTATGCCATATCTTCCAGTTAAAACTGACCAAAAAGAATTAAATAATGGAGAACATGAGTCACACATACGTAATACGAATCACAATTCGCCTTATGATATATCAGACAAACTTAAATGCAAGGTGTGTTATCAAAACGATCTCAACATTTTAGCCTTGCCCTGTAATCACTTAGCCCTATGTACTACATGCGCAAGTTCGGTGAATCATTGCGTAATATGTAGACATCCGTTAATTGGATTTAGACGAATATATTGGAACTAAATTGTGTTGTGTAAATTCAGACAATTAATATTACTGTAGTGATTTACTGTTGTTTACCTATTCTTAGAGGAAAAATGAGTGATAGGCATAATCAACGACGACACGAAGCCGTACGCCGAAGAGAACGAACAGAAATTGAATCCTTTCGACACAGGAAAATGGACAATTCAATGGACAGTCATTTTAAATACGTCTTATATGCAGAGCATTGTAAGTTACTGCCAGAAATCTCTTGCTACAGCTTATCAGATTTTTCAAAGGCCAGAGAGATCATAACTTCTTCAAATCACTGCTACTTCCTTGAGCTTAAACCCTTACAGGATGATAAATACGATCTCTTTCTTTTAGGAGTCAGACAGGTTTCTCTATCACATATGACTACTCTTTTTAAACGCTCCTCCTTGTTCATGACCTTCATCGGCTATGTAATTGTACATAAAAACTTTTCCTACAGACTAGCTTTTATTATTTTTACTGAATTGAATTATGACGATGTGCAATATCGACTAAATCGCCTTAAAAACAAATTTGCATTAAAGCACTTTATTCCATTAGTCAGAACAGAAAGTGTGCTCCAGAGCTTTCACTTTTATGATAAGAAGGCTTTCTTAGTGGCTTCACAAAGAAGATCACTTTTACGCACAAGTGCATTCTCACAGACCGCTATAAATTGGTTGAGACGCCAGGCCCATGAGTAAAAACTTCCCTTCTTGCCAGCTTGTCTATACTCGAACTGATTTTTCAAAACTTCAACTTTCAGTCCTTTATCTATGCTATGTGCCAGTTTCGCTTTTATATTTCTTGTAAAGTAAAAATAATGAAATAAATAGTAATATATAATCGATATATAATAGAAATATATAATCAATTATGTGTATATATCTATATGCAATAGTTATTAGGTGTATAATCGATATATAATAGAAATATAAAATCAATTATGTGTATATATCTATATGCAGTAGTTATTAGGTTATTTGATTTTCAAATATTCAGTATTCATTAGTTTGTTTTAATTTTCAATATACTATAGTTATTAGTTGTTACGTTTCCGTATTCAGTAGACATTTAGATTCTTTTAGTAAAATAAAGATATTATTATGAAATAAATAGCAATAGATAAATATGAAATAAAATGTGTAATCATTTATATGTATCTAACTACATGCAGTAGTTATTAGGTTGTTTGATTCCAATAATCCTTAGTTTTCAGCTTATTTTATTACCTTTCAATATCCAAAGATTATTTAACTCACTTTAAGCTTAGTATTCAGTAAATAGATTTGTTTTTACTATTCAATATTTTAGGTTAATATATTATTGTTGAGTTTTTAGTACTGAAGATATTTAAATGTATTAATGTTTAGTATTCACTAGTTACTCAGTAGTTCTAACTTTCAGTTGTATTATCTTGTAGTTAATAGTTGTTTAATTTTTCAGTTTTTAGTAGATATTTAAGTAGTTATTATATTTTGGAATTATAATTATATTTAGCGCAATTTTATTATTTTTAGACTACTATATATATATAAAATTGCACATTGGCATGATGTATCTTAGTAACACTCCATATAAAATATATGATAAATCCTTATGGTAGTATTCTTGTAACTCTTAGAAACTTTGATGATGATTCTGTCTGGTCACAACCGACGTCTCGAACCTCTGCACCTTTGCACCGGAACTTCTGAACTTCTCAACAACCGTTTGAGACCTTGAGGTTCTTTTATATTATTCTCGAGGGTCACACCCAAGCCTCACATCCGTCAGTACATCCGTTTTATCATCTCCACAAATATGGAAACTTATTGCTCTTTTGCATTTTGATTGGCTCTTAGAGACTGCCGCACCCAAAATACGTGGCGTGACACACATGTACATACGTGTACTGTCACAGCCGGAAGAATTAAATAGCGTGATCTCTAGACTTATCTATAGATTCATATCTATATAACCAATTTCAACATATTAATGCGGTGTCACGTTGCCAAAATCATGATTATGTATCCTGTAGGATGACTATGAGTAATCTTCGACAAGTAAACTTCCTACAAAATTGCGCAGCAAAAGCAACATTAGTCACTTTCAGAAAGTTTTACGTATTTTCCTGTTTCTGTTGCTAGCTTGTAGCAAGTCAAGAGAGAGAAAATGTCTTTTATAATGCATATTAATCCAAAATAGCCTTCTCAATTCCTTCAATAAAGAGCAATGTAACCATATTTTTGGATTAAGCGTCACACATTGGAAGCTTAGTTCCTCTTCAAGGCATGATTCACTCTGTCAAATACATGGAAATATTCGCAGTAGCATTGTTCCATTCATGGAAACATTTGACGGAACATTTCAACCTGACTTGGCCCCTTGTCACAATTCGAAATTAGTCCAGACTTTTATGCTGGTACAGCTCACAGATGACGAGAAGAACTCTAAAACAGGGGAAGCGGGGAAAGGTCAACGACACGGTCAAGTCCATTTTCGGTTTTTGAGGTGTGGTCTATACTTAGATGTCGTCTGCTATTCCAGGTAGTTAGTTATCTGTGTGCTATTCCGTGGTGTCATTTGAAACTCCCGTGCGAAAAGTGGGCAAGCCCATACCTACGTCACACTACTTCTGCTAGGGTTCTTCTCCTCATCTGTGAGCTGTAGATAAAATAAAAGTACTTGATTGGCCTGGTAATTCACCAGATCTAAATCTCATTGAAAGCTTACGGCTTATTCTCAAGAGTTGTTTAGCTAAGATGAATTGTACAACAGAACGCATGATAAACAAGACTATACAAGTGTAATTAAACGATAATGAAGTCAAGAGCATGTGCGCTACACTAGTGGAGTCAATGCCAAGACATGTTGAAGATGTCATTTCTGCTAAAGGAGGACATACTTCGTACTAATATAGAGAATTATCAGTGTAGTTAAGGTATGTAATGATTAAAAGCCAAGATTTTAGAAAAAATAGTTAATTTTTTCATTTGTCCCAATTAATTCGAATAGTATTAGAACAATGATATCAACTAGCGCTTCTATGTCGTCACAGTTTTAGTTCTGGTCGCAGATAGCACCTAGAGAATCAGTAAGTGCTGAAAACTAGTCCGTTTCCTTTAGCTTAACAGGCATAATGTATGTTAAACATTTTTTATTTCATTTCATTTTCATTTCCTCAGACTAATGGGACAGTGGTAAGTATACATTTAGTCACGAATCACAATGTCACGTTATGAATAATATTACTTCAGCAAATAAATAATCGTCAAGCTTAATGTTTACCGCATCTCATGCATTAGTAATAAATTATTGAGTGAAACAAGAAACATTATATTGGAAAGTATAAATTACAACAGTATTGGAAAGCCAAATAAACAGAAGTATATATATACAAAATTAGTGTGTGCAGACTTTAGTTATAAATTAACACTATAACAATACCAGAGTACTATTTACAAAATTCGAAAGGAACGAAGAAAATTTTTAAAAATTTCGTATTTTTTTATTCTTGTCTAATGGAAATCGGAGTTCCATATTTCCTATACCACAGGTGGGCAAGCAAATTTAGATGGAGTCCGGATATTTTTTAAAATGTTTATCGACGTACAAAAAAAATTATACATCTTACTAATTTTTTATTTTAATTTTCACTCACAAAATAACATGAAATAAAATAGATAGGCATAATTGTATTCAAAAATTAATGGAAGAAATTACATTTGCACTCTATAGAACCTGTTTTTTAAAGTTAGGTTCACGCGGGGAGCAGTTTGTGCAAAGTGTGTCTTCAGGGTGGGCGGTCGTTAATCTTGAGTGATATTGGTTCTTCAAAAAATTAATTTTTGAAAATTAAGTTTCACAAATATATCTGGAGCCAAACATAGTGGCCAGGTAAAGGACTTTTTTATTTTTTGCAATTTCCATATTCTTCTGGATCATATTTAATCTAAAATTCTTCGGCGGATGCAGATTTATATGTTTGCAAGGAAATGTCTTCCTGCAAGTCTATTATCTCCATTTGGAGTAAAGGCTTTGAAAGGCAGAACAACTTTGCAGCTACATCAGTCCATTCTGCAAACTGGAGAAAGTTCAAAAGGCGATTTTAACAACTGCGATAAGTCTTGGAATCTTGCTTCGAATTCCTTCCTAAGATTAGACATAAAATTTGAAAATATTGAATGTCTATTTCAGAATTATTTTTATATTTAAGAATTGTTAGAAAGTGAACAAATTCTTTACTTGCAATCTCTTTTTGAAATATATTACTTCAGACAATAAATAATTGTTAAGCTTAATATTTACTGCATTCTAACGCATTACTAATAATTTATTAAGAGAAACAAGAAAAATTACATTATGAAGTACAGTCAGAAACAATATTAGGGTTTAAGTATAGGTAGCAGCTACCATTTCTTATACATCCAACCTATACTGAATATTGTTTCTGACTGTTCGAATGACAATAGCGTTGGAAATACCAAATGAACCGAAATAACATACGTATATAAAATTAGAGAAAGTATACCTAAATTATAAATTAAGAGTATAACAATACGAGAATATTTACAAAATTTAAATGGAAAGATAAAGAAAGTAAAGAAGTTACATATACTTTATCCTTGTCTAATAAAAATCAGAGTTCCATATTTCCTATACTAATACTGTTTAACATAGCCGGTATTCCAAGAACAATAGAGATTCCGATTCAATATAATTCGTCACATTAATTCCAATATTTTTTTTTCTGTAATGAGATAAGTGGTCACATAATCAGATGATTGTAATGAATAAATGAATGATGACAGGCTTAATAGAAACATCAGCAGCGAGGCTATTTCTTCCCGTCGGGGTATGTCTAATGGTCGACACATATTCCTGTTAATTAACCAAATTTTCAAACTTTTGGGAAAACAAAAATCCAAAAAAAAATGTTTTAGAATATAAGAGATTAAAATGTTATAAAATTTACACACATGTAGTAAAATAGATTAAATAAATAAATAAAGTATAGAACATATAAAAATAAATGAGATGTAATACACTAACTCTGGTTATCAGAAAGTGAATATACTTTCTAGTGTAATTGTTTACGGCTGTTTGCCGTAGTTTTCAGGGTTATGAACGGAGCTGGATATACACTAGAAAACTATTTTTTAAGTAGAAAGAAAATATAACACACATTTCATATATTATATAAAATGTATATGTACTTTGAAAAGAAATGATATGAAATTTAGTTTTCTATTAGATTTCAAAGTGACAATTCGATTTCATCAAGTGGAAAGTGGAAAGTGGAAAAGATAGGCAAACGTTGGAGAACTTTTGTAAACAAAAGTCTTTAGGCATCTACTGCGCAGGCTGGGATGGGATAGGATGTAGCAGAAAGCGGCTAGGATCTTTGCTATGGTACCATCCAGGCATTCGCTTGGTGAAATTGAGAAACCTTGGAAAATCTCAATTATGATGGTCGTCGTTGAGTTCTAACCCACGTTCCTCCGATGTCCCCAAAGACATCATCCCAGCGCTTGCAAACAGCGAACAAGACGATTTCAAGTAATTGAAAATGTTATGATATATTGGGAAGGAATCTTCATCGACAGTAAATAACCACAAAGTTAACATACAGCGAACCACAGCAGTAGCCTGGATCTGAGATAGAACAGTGTTGCGACTTTGCGACACCAAACAGTGAGATGGAAATTGCACTGCCTTAAAGGGCACCGTTTTCCTACACAAATCACTCTAAGAGTCTGAAATTAACACGCACCATAAAATAATGTTCATGGAGGAATATAATTGATATATATATATATATTTGGAGCGTTTTGTATTTTAATGGTTAAAATGGGTTCAATACAAGATTTAATGCTTTCTCTTATCCTAATAGGATTGTTAACACATGCTACATGCTATTAGCATATAGCATATTCAAACATGTATCTCTATTTTCACATTAGTATATAAACCATTAACGAATTTCTAAGCTCATTACCTAAGGATTCTAGAAATGCTTCTTCATCACCATTAGGAAATCGGTAGATAGCTATTAAATTAAGTTTCCACAACCGTTTGATATGTGTAGGTTCATTCCACTTGCGTCAGCAAATTCAAGTTCTGTAACCGTTTTCATGTTTACATCTCCGTTTATAAAGATCATTACATCGTCTGCTTGAGTTAAAGATCTTTGCATAAAGTAACAACAATAGCCAGCTAACTTAATATTACAAGTAGAATCATTTTTTCAAATTTCTATCAAAATCATTATGTCCACACACATTGTTATATTTTCAGTATTATAAGAAATTCATCAAAAGTTTTACTTACACTTGGCTTATTTCTAATTAGTCCTTTGTTTACAGGTAAAATGCTTAGTGCTAGTGAGTAATAAGACTGTCCCATATCGCAGTGATGTTATTCTATTTTTTTTTAACAACTGGTTCTATACAGGGTGTTTCAAAACAACACCAACAACGTTTGAGAGGCGATTCTTGACACCAAGATAGGACAAAAACTATAGACCAACCTGTGCGCATAAATGCTTCCTTTCGGAGTTACAGGCTGCAGAAAATATGAAAAAATAAACTTTAAAGGTCAATAGCTCTAAAACTAGGAACTAGTATGTGCCTTATCCAAATATCCATGTTTCAGAATCCTGCGGTACTAGAGCAACAATATTTATAGAGGTAGTTGGTGGGTACTTCAAATTACATGGGCGTAGCCAAATTCCCTCTATAAAATTTGTTGCATGAGTACCTTAGGATTCTGAAACATGGATTTTTGGATTGGGCACATACTAATTCCTAAATGAAGTCTTGACCCGACTTCGGTAGATCCCATAGTTTTGGAGCTATGGATCTTTAAAGTTCATTTTTTTTTCATATGTTTGGCAGCCTATAACTCCAAAAAGAAGCATTTGTGCACCCAGGTTGGTCTATACTTTTCGTCTTATCTTGGTGTAAGGAATCATCTCCCAAACGTTGTCGGTGTTGTTTTGAAACATCTTGTATAGATTGAGAAAGAGAGAAAGAGAGAGAGAGATAATAGATGGATAGGTAGATAAATAGATATAACTCTCTTAGGAAACAAGCTATACAGCGTAGACAAAAGCAAATCTTTACTCAATACTACAAGTGACAAGTAGGGATCTACACAGCATCCTAATACAAAGTGATGTGACAAAATTAGGAAGCACTGAGAATGGTTGTCAAAAATATTGGAAAGATCTTAATCCAGCAACGGATCGACAATTGTTGATAATGGTATATATGCATTTAAGATATAAATAACCCTCACCATGTGATTCCAGTTGTCATTCTTGGTATCTGAGCATTTGAGATCAAGAAATAAACGCTTGTACATTGTTCTGAGAGATCATATGTTTAACACTGTTACTGAAGAATTTCTAAAAACAAAGGTAGTTAAACTAAAATTTACTGTTCCTGGGTATAACTGGGTAAAATTTACTGTATAACAAACGGTTCTGCGAACTGGAAATATTTTAACAACTGGTTCTAGCAAACCGGTGCAAACCGCTTGAATAGCACCACTGCATAATCCATATGTAATATTCTGAGAGATTTACATTCTATTGCTACAAGTAGTACACCATAAAATTCCCTTTGTCGTTGTAAGTGTCGGTGTGTGTTGGAAAAAAGGAAAAGGTCCACGGTTATGAAAAAAGGAACTTAGCATTTGGTGATAGAAGTTTGGGAGATTTACTTTTTTTTTTTAAATATAACTTCTTTTTTCTTAACTTTTCTTATTTTTTTCAAATATATGCAGGTCTGTATTTAGGTAAGTGCTATTCTGTGCTCGAGCGCAGGGCGGCAGAATTGAGGAGGCGGGAAATTTTCGATTTTTTAAAACAATTCACATTAAAGTAATATTTAAAACTAGCAACCAACAGAGTTCCGCGCAAGCACGAGAAAATAATATTGTTTAATTCGGTCTAATTATAGTAGTCACTAATTAGCTAGCTTATCTGATTATTTTTAAAAAGTCATCCCCTTCCACCTCACTCCAAGGGATGAGGATGAACTTGAACAGCATGAAAATTGATACCGTTAAACTCAGCGACCTCGAAAACTATGAATTCAATACTAATATCTGTAGTTTTCGATTATTTATAAAATCTCGCCCACCCCCCTCCCTGGGGAGTGGAGGATTACCTTGAAATTGATTTGGATTAAAACTCACTATTCATCTCAGCGACCCTCAAAACTGTGAATTCAACTCTAACAAAGGTCGTTCTCGGCGGAGGGAGGGGGTGCGACAAATTATTTAGAACACAGGGTCGCACAATATATAAATTAGTGCTCTCAACGGGTCGGGTCGGGTCGGGTTGAAGACCGACCCGACCCGACCCGTGACCCGAATTGACTGACCCGACCCGATGACCCGAACCGACCCGACTGACCCGAACCGTGATCCGATCTGATTGACCTGACCCGATAACCCGACCCGAGCTGACCCGGTTGACCCGACCCGACAACCCGACCCGAATAACCCGACCCGACAACCCGACCCGAATAACCCGACCCGACAACCCGACCCGAGATGACCCGACTGACCCGACCCGACAACCCGACCCGAATAGCCTGACCCGACAACCCGACCCGATCGGGTCAGTCCGGGTCGGGTCGGGTCACGGGTCGGGTCGGGTCACGGGTCGGGTCGGGTCAACCCGACCCGTTTGAGACCACTATGGTCACGAGACTGGGTGAACGCCAAAATGCACTCACATTGGGAAACTAGTTTTAAAAGCATAATTTTAGAAAATAAAGCATAAAGCATAATTTAAAATATATAGCACAATTCTTGGAAAATTCCCTTTAACTGAAAGTTTAACATACTGTGTTAATATTTTTTAAAGCCAATATTTACAATGCAAAATCATTGAGAACATAACAATGCAACAATGAAAAGCTTATTTTCATTTCTGTAAACTTTTCGGTGAAATCCTTTGATGTGGAGAAAAGAAAAAAGTAAAAGAAGAAATTTTTCTGCCAACAATGAATAGTATGCAAGAACTCCATACTATATTGTTACAGTGACGACGCCAGCTTTAAGTTCTTAGGGGGGCAAAGGAGGGGCAGATACATTTTCGGGGGGGGGGGCTATTTGCCATACCAAAAATGACATATTTATTACGTTTGACTTATTTTACATTACATTGTGTATTTCGTTGCTGTTTTTATGTTAGATCTATATGATTATAAATTAAACTTATTTCAAATAAAATTTGTAACTAACAAATAAGTAACGTCTGCACATGAAATATTTTTCAATGAAACTTTTGAAGCCTAAATATAAATTGAATTACTTTCGCGTATGCTACAAGTAACACATTCGTCTAGATGCTACATATCTCTCTCTCTCTCTCTCTGTATATATATAGCCAGAGAGAGAATTTACGAGGAGCTGCTGAAAATGTCGTAGTCCAATCCAGAAGGAGTGTAGGTACCAGGTAGAAAAATGAAACCGTAGTTTAGAAAAACATATCTCTGTATGTACAAATATAAATTTTCATATTAATAATGAAATTCTTATTGTTTCTCAGGCCTCTGAAGTGATTATGTGTGCCCAAACAGATAATTTCACGAACATCCAGATCCTTACTGTTATAACATTTTTGTTCCACCAAGGAAAGTCACCGAAGTAAATTAATTAGGAAATCAGTGAAACACCACGGGACTCTCCTCCGTTATATACAGTGGTGAAGAAGTAAGTGGCTTAGTATAAACGTAGCAATTTCTCAACAAATTATGCTTTACATTCAGGATGATTAAAAGCAATGACTCTTCCTGGAATCATGGATGCAATTTGTGACATTATTCTTGAAAATTGCAGCATTTCACCCAGTTGTGGATATAGCCCGGGGCCGGAGGGCCTAGACCACCCCAGTTTTTGTGTGACAAAAATAATTTAAGCTATTATTTATATAGTTTTTAAAGTGTATAGTAAACTCACGATATATTTATTATAGTCTGACAAGTAAGGGACCATATGGTTGTCGCGCAAATCAGATGCAGACATACGCCATCTGATTGAGCATGAAAAGATATGGAGAACACAGAAATTTAAGGTGCTAAGGGCCATAGGGAGCGGAGCGAGGAAAGAGGAAACATTGAATGTCGGCAAAATTGAAGAAAGTCAAGAATGACGGGAAAAGTTAATTTCATGCAAGTCAACCAAAAGACCGAAACTAAACATAACAAGGGCATCAAGGACAAAGAAAGATCATAATTAAGGTTGCCATCCGGACCGCAGTGTTGCCAGCGCTGCATAACATTGATATGGAAGGTATAGCACAGTATAGCAATTCATGCACAAGGAAAAATATTAGTAACACAAAAGACAATTGAAAAGACTCTGTACACGTGCGTAAAAAGGTTTAACGTAGTCGTGAGTGAATATTACACCCGCGTGAATACAAATGGAGGAAAATAGAGAACAGTACGCACCATTTGTAGTTTAATTGCAGTTGACGTAAAGATCACGAATGAATGCGTGGTCAACATACAAACATTTCTAGCAGTGAGCACAGCGGATGAAAGCAAGCTGGTCACACGCGTCTCTGCAGCATTCCTCTGTGAGTCATTTTTCAAAACAATATACGGAAGGTGTTTCAAACTGTCCAGGATGTTCATTGGAGTAGCCACATTTGAAAAACGCAAAACATATCATCTTTTGGAATCGCCTAGAGGAAAACTGGTAATGAAGAAATGACTGAAGGCAGAGAAAGTTCTCACGTTGCCACATATTAACACTGGAAAACACTAACGTATCTGTGATGAACTTCACTATGTTCTTAAATGCACGAAAGAAGAACACATCAGCAGGTTGTATAAGGCCTGTACATTTCAGAGGAATCAGCTTTTTGTAGAACTGAACATCGTCAGGAACTGTCATGTTGTAAAGAGTATTATCCTTGTTTGGAGTCCAGGAGTAAACCAAAAGCAAAACATGATCCTTACCCTGAAGATCGGACCATCAAACTTCTTCCAGGAAGATTTGCAAATCCCGTTTGGTCATATTCGCTTATCTGCTTGCATATGCTTTCACATTGGGGAATTCAGCGACCATGCGCGCTGGAAAGTTACCACTGGGTTCCGAAACAAGAACATACATGTGTAGAAGCAATGTACCGTCCATCCCAATCACCGGCATAATCATATAGGAATGCGTCGTTGCGGTAACTGAACCTACGGCACCAAAAATTGGGCTGCTTCCTTTAATGGCAAGGGTTCTGAATGAATGCAACTCTTTAGCAAATCTCGACTGATCTGAATTAAGGACCTGCTCTGGAGTCAACTTGTGCTCTACAATGAAAGACTTGATCTCGTGAACAAAGTCTATGCCGGATGCTTGAACTGCAGCAGTATCAACGGCGACTCGTGTACTAACTTTACGTCTATATTTGTCCTCCCTCATGTACATTATTCACTCACGACAATCGTTAAACCCTTTTGCGCACGTGTTCAGAGTCTTTTCAATTGTCTTTTGTGTTACTAATATTTTTTCTTGTGCATGAATTTCTATACTGTGCTATACCTTCCATATCAATGTTATGCAGCGCTGGCAACACTGCGGTCCGGATGGCAACCCTGATTATGATCTTTCTTCGTCCTTGATGCCCTTGTTATGTTAGTTTCGTTCTTTTGGTTGACTTTCTTTCCCTGTTTGCAAGAAATTACCTTTTCCCGTGATTCCTGACTTTCTTCAATTTTGCCGACATTCAATGTTTCCTCTTTCCTCGCTCTGCTCCCTATGGCCCTTAGCACCTTAAATTTCTGTATTCTCCATATCTTTTCATGCTCAATCAGATGGCGTATGTCTGCATCTGATTTGCGCGACAACCATATGGTCCCTTACTTGTGAGGTCTGCACCCCGCTTTCTCAGTTTTTACCTTCTCAGCAAAACTTGTGTCAGAGATTCTGGGCATTTCTTTGGAATTCGTCGGTAGCATAATTCAGAATGGCTTGGGTATGCGCAAGTTCTCGGCATAATGGGTTCCCAAAATATATGTCAGGAGAATAAAAGGGTAACGGCATTAAGAGAAGCCTTCTTCCAATTTGACCGTAATGCTGATCAATTTCGCTGACGAATAGTAACCATAGATGAAATATGGTTGTACCACTATGATCCTGAATCGGAACAACAGTCAATGGAGTAGTAGCACTCATTTCTCCATCGCCCCAAAAAGTTCAAGACACAGAGGTAGGTTGAGAAACTGTTTGGAACATTTTTTGGTATAAGTATGGAGTGGTAGACTACCTCCTCAATGGTCAGATATTTAATCCAGAATCTATACATTACTTACAAAACTGAAAGAAAAATTCAAAGTTCAACGCTGCGGAAAATGAAAAGAAAGGAATTCTGTTTCTTCAGGAGAATACACCTGTCCATCAAGGCCCTGCGAACATAACTGACATTGCATAATCTAGGATTTCAATGTCTAGATCATCATTCTTATTCCGCAGATTTAGCTCCGTCTAACTATTACGTGTACTTATTTCCCAAACTTAAATAACACTTGAAAGACGCCATTTTAGATCTGATAGGGGTACTGCTACGAACAGTGGTGCGAGGAAATCTAGATTTTTTTAACTTTTCTGCAAAAGCTGGAGCACTGTACAAGGTAGTATATTGACTCTCGGGGGAAGAGAAGAAGAAGTAAAACTTCACCAATCCACGTGCACTCCTTCTGGGTTGGGCTACGAATATTTCAGCAGTTCCTAGTCAATATGGTAGACGTCACGTCAGTACTTTGAAACAAAATAAGTAAAGGAGCACTAGTATAAACCAATTACTAACTAAAGATCAGCACTCTGACAATACATTTTATTGGGAATCAATTTCTTCCATAATTTTATTATTATCATTTGCAGGAAGGGAAAACACAACTCTTTCTATCTCCTTCAAAAAATTAAGCCCTGGTAGTTGCAAACTAAGCTGTTATAAGCACATCCTCTGAATATTGGAAGCCGAGAATAATGTTTCAGAAAAAAGAAGTTTTAAATAAAACAAAATATGAAGCTCAAAACTTCAAACCTGGATAAATACAAACAAGTTACGTAACTGGTTTTACCTTTCTTTTGTTTCCAATCGAAGTTGATCCAATGAGAAGAAAACAAGTCGACCAAATCTACTATTGTTTGCTAGGCACAATTATTAAAAATCATAAGAAACAAGTGTAACTAAAATTTACCTCAAAAGGGGCTAAATTAGAAAACAGAAATATGCGTGCATACCCAGACGCTCAAAGAAGAAAGCTTGAGGATTAATCTGCCACATAGTAAATTCATGGAAAGTAGACTACAATTTGTCAATGAGATTGGTTATGATACTGATATAAAATACTACGTGAAGAATGTTTAAAGATTGTACGAGTCTGGAGGGGCAGTCTAGGTGGCAGTCAGGGGGGCAGAAGTAGCTACTAGGGGGGCGCTCGCCCCCCTTGCCCCCCTCTGGCGTAATCACTGTATTGTTATGTTTACTTTTTGAACTTAAGCACTTTCTGTACTTCTTGGTGGCATCTTTTACTTTCCCTTTCTGTATATATGTACCTGTAAGGCGCACACAAATGATAGAAAAAAATTATTCGAGCAAAGCACATCTCTTTACAATGAATTAAGTAGAAAGTTCATTAAATATGAGAGAAACTAGTTGCAAAAAAATATCAATAAATAGATCAAGATATTTAGAATATTTGATGTATAATAAATATACATTATACACGATTAATGTAAAATAATCATTGAAATTAACAATAAAGCATAATTTAAAAAAAGCATAATTAAACAAGAAATAAAGCATAATGTGGGTTGCTCTAACAATTAAGTTGTATGAAGACGAGAAGAAAACGAAAGCTGATTCCTTAACGAATTTCGTTGATCTTCTTTGTGTCTACAAAAACGCATTCCTAGAAACCTACAAGCTAGGTATCATCTCTGTGATTATATCAGTTCTAGTGCTACATGTGAAAGGTCATTCTCTTCTTTGAAAAGATTAAAGACTTGTACACGCAATTCAGTGACTCATGATAGGTTGAAAAACTTAGTGTTACTTTATTTTGAGAAGAAAATTGCTAAATCGTTAGATCTTTAACAAGTTGTGGATATGTTTGCTGCTGCCCACACGAATAGAAAAATCCTCTTCAAGTAGAGGCATGAACCTATAAGTTATTTTCTTTACCTGTAAAAGTGTATTTGCTTCCACTTAAGTCAACCAGCTACACATATTTTAAACGCCATGATTAAATAACTACTTATATTAGAAATCAATTGCATTAATGAGTCCTAGTTGTTTGAGGTACTAAATTCTTATATTTTCACTGTTTTCCAAAGAGTAAAATCATGAACAATAAAGATGGAAACATTCACCTTGAATACACACACACACACACACTCATTTATATATATATTGGAGATGTCCCCCTCAAAATCCTCTAGGGCCCTTCATTGCCCCCCCCCCTGAAAAAACTCTAGCTACGCTACTGGACACCATGCACCAGAGATGAATTCTCTACCACTGAGCCACCGCAGCCCTGCTTGGGCTTGGTCGTCCATATCCAATATCTCTTTTGGCGTTGCTTAAACAACTTCTAGTTTTCTTCTAAATCCAGACTCCATATTGGCGTAGATATTAATATTACAGTCGATTGGTAAAATCAATCTTCCACATTTAAAAATTAAAGTACATACAAGTAGAAAAATAAGCATTTATCATAAAAACACTAGCTGCAAGTGTTCAAAATAGATTTATGGTTTCTATAAAATCAATTGAAAATTGCTATTTTTAATTAGGCAGCTAGTGAAAAACAGCAGCTTTCGACTCCAGCCGAGTTTAAACTCAACCTAAACTCAGTTGACCAAAGTGAACTGACCCGACTAACCCGACCCGACAACCCGACCTGATAACCCGACCCGACCCGAATAACCCGACCCGAGCTGACCCGATTGACCCGACCCGACAACCCGACCCGAATAACCCGACCCGACAACCCGACCCGAGCTGACCCGACTGACCCGACCCGATAACCCGACCCAAGTAAGCCTGACCCGACAACCCGACCCGAGCTGACCCGACTGACCCGACCCGATAACCCGACCCAAGTAGCCTGACCCGACAACCCGACCCGAGCTGACCCGACTGACCCGACCCGATAACCCGACCCGAGTAGCCTGACCCGACAACCCGACCCGAGCTGACCCGATCCGAGCTGACCCGACCCGACTCGGGTCGGGTCGGGTCACCGGTCGGGTCGAGTCAACCCGACCCGTTTCAGAGCACTAATATAAATACGGGCCTGAATATATGTTTCTGCACATTTCCAACAAAATATATCATTTTTTTCTCATCAGAAAGAGTGTTATTTCTATGTATATAATTTCTAAAAACAGACTACAAAAAATTTGAACATGAGAGTACAATACGATTATTGAGACAGAATATCTCACTAAATTAAAGCAGATAGGTATACAATTTTCGTGGCGTTGTGGATCTTAAGCATATCAAAGTCTTTTAATAATAAAGATGAGTGCTACCTTCAACGTATTAGTGCGCCACTGCACTTTCATCTCAATGTGAGAAATTTCCTCGATCGCTCATTCCTTGAGAAATGGGTAGGACGAATAGGAACAACTGCAGAATATCGCCCTCATTCTCCGGATTTAACCCCCGGTAGACTTCTTTTGAGAACTGTAAAGAATACAGTGTATGCCCACAATCAATAAACAATGGAAGATTTGAGAGAACAATGTAAACAGGATTGTGGTGATCATTGGAAACTATAGGACCGCGGTGGCTCAGTGGTAGAGCGTTCACCTCTGGTGCTTGGGGTCCCGGGTTCGATCCCAACCCCCGCCAAGTGAACTTTGTGGTGGACAAACACCGTGTGCGTGGGTTTTCTCGGGGTTATCCCGTTTCCTCCCACTTTCTTCATTCCACCATTTCATTCATTTCTCATAATCACCGTCTCCTTTAGCCTAACCGGCATAATCGTGGGACGTAAAACTCAAAGATTTCATTTTATTTTCATTTCATTAGAAACTATATAATTGGTATGCTTTTTTGTATTGCGTTTTTGTCGGCGATATATGTCGGTGAAAGGTGACCATTTTGAATATTTTCACGCTAAAGGTGGGCTATACAAAGTTCACTAATCTGCTTTCATTAGTGAGATATTCACTTTTAAAGACATTAATTTGAGACATCCTGTTAACTATATGTGTAAGCACATTTTGTCAAGCTGTGATGGGAGAACGCAGCAACATTGCTTCTTCAATTGAGATGTTAAACTACTCATATGTCTGCTATATTCTCTCCGAGGTTTGACCAACTCAGGTCTCGAAGATCAATCACAGCACACATGACTCACATGAACACGGCTATTTTATGGACATGTAGGGTTATAAATGTTTTACAGAATCATCCCAAGATGGCACTGATATAAAAATAAGCCAATAATGGTTACTAATTGGGCTATCGACTGAAGCAAAAGTATAGAAAAAGTTGGTCACGTAACGAGACGAGAAATCGCTCTCTTCTCATCTTGTCTCGTCTCAATTCTCGAAGAGTTGTTTTTCGTGTCGATTCTTCACAGGAATTTCTCCTCTCATCTTAACTTTTGTTGTTTCGTTTTGTACACTTATGCCAGTGGCTAATCCAGGGGGGGGGCGATTGGGGCAATTGCCCCCCTCCTGCCAGAAGAGGAAACTTTCTTATTTTATATAAAAATAAAACCCATCCCACAGTTTGGAGCTCGTAAAAGTAGCTCTAAGCAGCAGTATTACAACCCACCGGCCCCCGAGAAGTCCATCCTGGATCCGCCCCTGATTTATGCACAAAATGTATGGACTGATTTTGGTCTTAATTTCATTCTGAATTTATCAAAATCCTTCCTCGTCACGAAAGATAAACGAAGTGTATGCTATTATAACATTTAAACTATATCATACAATTTAAACTAACTTTAACAGTAAGGCCTATGAAACCCGGAGGTTCAATGCTACGTTTACAGAGGCTCTTCACTGACTTCTATCCTTGGTCAACTCGATCCAGTTTCTACTTTGTATTCCTATTTCTGCGAGATCAATCTTAATATTGTCTTCCCATCTGCGCCTAGGTCTTCCTAATGGTCATTTTCCGATTGGATTTTCAGTTAAACTTTGAAAGCGTTCCTACTTTCTTACACTCTGACTACATGGCCTACCTACTTGAGCCTCTTTGACTTGATGACCCTAAGAATGTTTGGTAAACAGTATAACTATACAGTTCCTCGCTATGAAGTTTTCGCCAATCCCTGTTGCCGTTCCTCTTGGGTCCGAACATTCGTCTCAGGATCTTGTTCAGTTTACGTTCTTCCCTCAGAGTAAGCGACCATGTTTCACAATCATACAGAACAACAGGCATGATTATCGTTTTATATATTTTAGCTTCATATTCCTCGACAGAATTATTGACGATGAAAGATTTTGAAATGAATAACAACAAGAAATTTCCTGCTTTTAGTCGACATTTAATTTCTCCGTGCAAATGTTTTGGTCTGTTAACATTGGCCCTAGATACTTGAAGGTATCTACTTTGTTGAAATCATTATTTGATACTTTGACGCACTCATAATTTGCAGTTATACAATCCCGGCAAAGTTACATATATTTAGTTTTTTCTCCATTTACTTTCAAACCCATGTCTCTGCAAGTGATATTTATTAATGGAGTAAATTGTGTGATGGTTTGATATTGATAAATGCCCTTCATTCTCTTAGCACAGTCATTTAATTATCAATTTATAGATTTGAGTTGAGTTGATTTTGAGTTTAACGTCCCGTTCAGCGGCGAGGCTATATGAGACGTGGACCTACTGATTAACGTGGAATCCGAACCACATGAGCTCCCGCCGGGAATCTAAGCCGGGTCTCCCACGCCAAAGGCGCGTACACTAACCGCTTAGCCACGGAGGAGCTCCAACTATGACTTATGTAACACTAGAAAAGTGTTTGCTTTGTAAGACTTCAGTGAACTAGTGCTGCCTACAGGACTCGGGAAACGTTCCGTCTCGTCTTGATTCCTGTATCGAAAATGAAACGAGAATTTATCATGTCAATAATCTTGTATCGAATTTGAAAATCTAATTATGTTCCCATTTCCGAGACTAGAGGCGAAATTTGTCATCTCACGGACATGAGTACCAATAGTTTCTTAAAAAAAAAAAAAAAGAAAGAAATCTCAAATTATGTTTCTATCGCGCCATCTATGCGAAAATTCTTCAATTACTTGAAAACTGACCATCTCCGTCCAACTGGAATTCTTTAAGTTTCACGTCCCACGATTATGCCGACTAGGCTAAAGGAGACGGCGAAAATGAGATATGAATGAAATAGGGAATGAAGAGAGTGGAAGGAAACGAGAGAACCCTGAGAAAACCCACCCACATGGTATTTTCCCACCACAAAGCTCACTTGGCGCGAGCTGGGATCGAACCAAGTACCTCATGCATAAGAGATGAACGCTCTACCACTAAGCCAGTGCAGCCCTTCAGTCCAACTAGCATCAGAGTATCTGGATAGTTCTGTGGGTGTCGATCCTCTGTTCTACAAGGTTTAAGAAAAATTTAAATAAGTCGATATTTGTTCCATTCGAGGTGCGACTAGTATTGTGTTAGCTCCTTAGTTTCTTCTTCTTGTTAGAAGGGTATTAGCTCTCCAAGTACTTTTGCCCACCAGGTAAGACTTCCTCGTCTCCTCTCGAAAACGAAATGATAATTGATACAAGACGAGAAATTTCTCATCTTCTGTCAAAATCAAAACAATAATTCAGCGTTTCCGAACCTTTTTCAACTTGCGGCACACTACGGGTGTAACTTGGATTCTCGCGGTACACTCATAGATATTATTATTTGTAAATATAAAACACACTGGTATTTTTTTCTTTGATTACTGATCTCCTTCGCACAGAGAAGAAAGCTCGATTACTGGGTTTTCCTCGTGGTAAGTCACTATGCTTATTTTTCATTCTACTTTGAAAACAGAAAACAACTGCAATGAAATGTTGGACTCAGGTTATTAAAAATACGCTTCCTTTTTCGAAAACTGTATCCAACCTTTTACTAAGAATGAAGATCACTAAATAACGAACGAACAAACACATCTCTTTTACTTTTAAAACACAAATGTAGGTAATTTGTCGAAAGGATTGAATGATATTTTAAATTTTCAAGTTACGAAATAGTCTGCAACAATAAAGAAACAATAATGGTCATAACAATAACAAATACCTTTTTTCAACATTAGAAATGTACAGAAAAGTAATACGGTATGAGACTTAAAATTGTAGGTTCATAGTAATGTACAATAGAAATATACATTTTCCCCTACGTTTCGCAATTTGATTGCTATAGAATTAATAATTTTGTTTTGATTTCCTCGCGGCACATCAGCGGCCCATTCACGGCACACCAGTGTGCCGCGGCGCACCGGTTGGGAAACGCTGCAATAATTGATACCAGACGATAAATTTCTCGTCTTCTCTCGGAAACGAAATAATAATTGATACGAGACGAGAAATGTTTCGTCTCTTCTCGAAAACAAAATGATAATTGATACAAGATGAGAAATTTCTCGAGTGTCGTGAATGAGACTGGTTTACTCAAATACAGGGTTTTCATAAAGTTTGGACGGATTTAATTCGCTTATAATTTACATAAAAATGCTCATATTGAAATCAAATAAAGTGCAAACGGTAGCGGAAGGATTAAATTTTTACCTGTAATCTGCACCAGCTCAATTCATTCACCGCCACACCTCCAACTGGGCGCCATTTACGTCCACACATTCGCCTAGGCGGCGCTGGATTCCCTTACCCTGCTCACTGTTGCAGGCGATGTTGGCGGCCTCCCACTTCGAGGACGGTCCAGGACGCTTCCTGTCTCCAAGAACTTAGCATGCCACTTTCGGATTGCACTCTCAGTCGGTGCCGGCTTTTTGAACTCTTTGGTGAACTTTCGACACACCAGAATTGGTGATTTTAGCTCTGCGTACCACAGAACACTTTGCGCTTTCTCTTTCACCGACGCCATCTTTGATACGGTAAAAAAATAGTCTTCTCAGAGGAGTTTTTCATTTATTTCTTTCTTTAAAAAAAACACACACACACCAATACAGCTTACAACTTACTTTTAACAGTCAACATTGAAACAACAATGGATGGAATTTGGTAAGAAACTGACCCTTGCCCTCCCTCTCCCTCTCTCAACGTGATCAGAGTTGCCGCTTATCTAACAGTGTTGCCAACTAAAATTTTAATCCTTCCGCTACAGTTTGCACTTTACTTGATTTCATTATGAGCATTTTTATGAAAATTATAAGCAAATTAAATCCGTCCAGACTTTATGAAAACCCTGTATTAGATTTCAAATACTATTTTAGTGTTAAATGATTGATAGTATAAAAACTATAAATCAACCAAGTAACTGTAAATAATAATAATAACAAACAGCATTTATCAACTTTCAAATATGTGCAAGTCATTACAGAGCATACTGCAATTATATAAATTTCGCTTAAATGTCGATCTTGGAATTTAGAACGTTAATCATATTATATTTCCTTTATAAATTAACATTATCTCAATGCATTGTGCATTCTGAATATTTAATTTGTTGTAAAATATTAGATAACAAATAATAAAGGTGATTTAATAGATTAAACTTAAGCTACTTATGCAGTACTAAGTCATTTAACTATTAAACTGTTTAAACTATTTATTTGGTTCAGTTGCTTTTTATTAGGGAAATTATTCTCATGTTGAAAAGTAAGGAAGTCTGCTTTCTAAACCAATTAACATTTAATATAAGAACCAGATTAAAACAGAAAGACGATGTATACTCACGGCCTCTTCTGTGTAACACGCCCACATCCACGGGCGGCCAAATCTGTCATAACTATGTTATTTAAAATAAATATTTCTTGTTGGAAACACTTCATGATGATGGTAGTTAAATTTATTAAGCTGATCTTCTATTTGAATACTACATTCATAAATCATGTTTAGGTCGCATTTGCTTAAGGCCACATCAACAGTGCTGAAGCAAGTGGTCAAACAAATGCCAGCATGAATTGCTTGATTGTTGTCAAATATAAGAACTCAGTTCTCGAACAGTAGCGAATATCTGTTTCATTTAATTAGTTGTCACAGTTTTGATATAAAAACTAGTCATATTTGTAAAAAAAAAAAAAAAAAAAAAAAAAAAAAAAAAAAAAAAAATTCCTTATCAATGAAGGTGATTTAAAAAAAATAACAGCTGTAGAAGGAAAATCAAGAAATAAAGATAAAAGAGGTAGTTGCAATGAAATTACAAACTGATATATTGACATTGAAGCTTGATATTGAATTCTATAAAAAGGATTACTAGTGCAGTAAATGAAGCTCAAATTTTAATGAAGAAAGGAACAAATTAGTAACAAGCTGAAAATTGGTACAGATGTTGGGAATGATGCTATAAACAACATACTAAAAGTCCCCTGAAATTCTACGTGACCTTCGCCGCTATATTGGAAAATGGCCGCCGGAAGTGTCAAATGAACAATACCCAGATAAAAATAGCAATATCTTCGCTATAAACTTAGTATCGTTTTATAGAACAGCCATTCCACGAAAAGTGGGAATTTCACGAGAAATGTACATATGAAATCTGAAGAATAATTTTATCTAGACTGAAATTCATCATCCTTATATTGTATAGAAACAACTAATTTGTGCATTTATTGTACCTCTTGGTTATATATTTGTATCACTGAATGAAACAGTTCGCGCATTGTCAAATTTTCATTCAAACATGGTGAATTTGGATAGCTTGTATCAATTTAGTGGACGAAGTAAAGTAACGTATTTGTAGGAGGAACGAGAGAAACACACTTATAGTTTTCAACTTATGTTTCAAGTTCAACTTTACAACTGTTTATACTTATGCAAGTTCTGATGAGTAATAACAGAATGTAACCTCCGTTACAACAAATATTGATAAATTTATGTAAAATGGAACTTAGGTGTGTTATTTGCTCTAAACCTGCGGAGAGTAATAATGAAGACATGACTAATGTCTCATCTACAATAACTGGTTTATAAATATAATATTTCTTTCTTAAAAGGTGTAACGGAGGTTACATGTCTTGAATTGACATTGACACGATGTAACCTCCGTTACACGAAAGAATGACGTAAATTCATGTACAATCGAAACAATAGGTTTTTTAGTTACATAAAACCTTCAGAACTTAATAATAAAGCCACAAAAATTAATTCTGCACAAGAATTCTATGAACATGCTGTCAATTTATCTAAAACTGTCAATGTGTTTTTTGTATCTCAAGCTGATGGTGAAGAAACGACTCGACTCCTTCTGAATAAACGTTGGATGTTAGCTACTGATATCATTGGAATATGGAACTTCCATCACTTTGAGAAAACGGATGAAAATATTTTAATTGGTCTTACCGCAACATCCAATTTAATCAAAATACATGTTTCTTAGAGGTCGACTCAGAAACCAGCCATACAAACATCATCTCAAAGGCATTTAAAGTATAATGATGTTTACACTGATGACGATGATGATAGTGGCACATTGTCTAGCACACGAACGAGCCATTTTAACGTTCCTGGGCCATCAGTTGAGAAACCTTTATCGGAATTCAAACTCTCATCACATAATATTAAGCCAGGAACTTACGTTCTGATTGATTTCAAGTGTGGCGCTACAGGTAAAGTTGCCTATAAGTATGCAGACATCTGTCAGACTGAATGTGAAGATGAAGTTCGGATAGCATTTCTAAAATTCTGTGGCAGTGACGGTAGATTGTTTCTGATTGATGAACATAATGAAAAGTATGTTACATACGAGCAAATAGACAAAATTTTACCTCTTGCAAATCTGAAGATAATACGTAACAGGATACTGTACAAATTTTCGCATCCAGTTCATGTATATGAAAAGCGAATATTTGATTAAAACCAGACAAAATACCCAATCTTCTAGAAACAAACTTTAAAACTTGATGGAGTATATTTATTTCTGTTAATTATTTTACGCGAGTAATAGTGTCATTTGTCTTTTTTCTGTTACGTGAAGTTATTTTGTATCTTATGTTCTATAGTTTTTAAATCTTTCCAACTTCACTGCACAATATTTTATATTGCCCTTGAGTGAAAATCCTGAACTTGGTATCATTTATAAATAGACAGGTTGTCTTATTTTTGCTATGTAATGCACTCTTTTCTTTACACCCACGATTTAATTACAGAGAAATTATATCTCGTCTTGCAAGTCCTTGTCTTGTTTGGTACTAGTGTAAGACGAACATTCATTAAGATATGTATATGTTTATAGACTGCCTACAGTTCTATATATTATGTAAACCGAGTTATACAGTACATCAGGAGTAGTTCAGTGAGTGATCTCAAATTACGGGTAACCTCCGTTACAAAAAATGTGTAACCTCCGTTACACAACAAACATATCACAAACAAATAAAATTTTATTTTTTCTCCTCACAACTCTTCTTTCAGTTTATAGTTTTATCTTTTAATAAACAGAAAAATCGAACAACAATTGTTTCAGTGCTACAAGGAACCAGAGTTCTGATGGGAAAAGTACGAAGAGTCAAACCTCTTCCCAAAAATGTAACCTCCGTTACACAACAAATAACTATTTTTCTCCACAACGATGTGATATTTCCACATGTACCTTTATAGTATAAATGGTGGCGTGGATATTTATTGTTTGGTCTATAACAACATGGACAGCACAAGTTTCATTTGTATATTATATCAGTTTGCAGTAGTAAAAGTGTAACCTCCGTTGCAAATGGAATGGCTAACATAGATAACACAATATTTTTTAAGGAGAAACAATTTTTCATAAAACGCATACTTTTAAAATATTTAGCTCTAAATTTTAAAATTCCGAAAACTACCGTCAAACTGATTTAAAATTTTATTGAACTTAGGATGTAATTATTAACAAGTTAAAATTTCGCATAGATGTTGGTAAAGATTATTTAAATGACATACTAAAATCCCACAACTTCTTCGTTCACCATATTGGAAAATTTACAAATGTCTGAAGTAATTGAAAGATAATATTTTGTTAAGTGAAATAGAAAATCTTGACCGGGCTAAATATTTGAGAAACTGTAAATGCAGTCGATCCGAAGCCAATTGGGATCAATGGTGGCGCAAGGGGGAAACATTATGACGTGTTAAGGTTGTCCTCCGCCATTTTGGTGACCGCCATCTTGCAATCAACTTGTTTATTTTAAATGGCAACATGGTCGTGTGACATATTAAACAACATCCTGGTTCAAAGAGAAACTCAATGTTAATGTTATTTTTTTCAAAATTTACAACTATTTTGAAGTTTTGAATAGATTTAGGATATGTTATATGTAAAATGCTGTGAAATGTGCTGTGCGAAGTTTCGAATTGAAGGATAAAGATAAAGCAAAAAGTATAGTTGGTTATATTTGTTCACAGACAGTAATAATTCTCCTTTTCAGGTAGCCAATGTCAATAATTTTACACTGGTGGACAATAGCTTTAAAGTGCCTCCAAAGATAGAAATCTAACGGAGTTAGGTCGGGGGACCTTGCTGGCCACTTAAGTGGTCCATGACGACCTACCAAACAACTGGCAAAGTGTTCATTGAACGATCGATTACATTAAGACTATAATGCCGCAGTGTCCCATCTTGTTGCCAATATTGATGAAATGACCCTTCCTCGTATAACAAAAGTGGCATAACAGTGTTTTCAAGCATATCTCCATATTGTGCAGCATCCAAGGTCCTAATCAATGAAAACACGTCCAATAAGTTTTCGACCCATATTCCATACCACACCATTACCTTACCTTCTTCTTGCATCTTTGATGCATCTATCCAATTAAGATTTGTATTATTCCAGTACCGGACATTTTGGTTGTTAATCTCACATGTTACATAGAAATTTGCCTCATCACTAGAAACAATGTTATGAGGAAACACTCGGTTACGAGGTATCTGGGCCAACGCCTACTCACAAAACTCCATTGGTCTATCTAAAACATCCTCTGGCAGTTTTTGTTTCAACTTTAATTTTTAGGGGTGCCACTTTTTCTTTTATAACATTCTTTTAACACTTTTGACACTAACATTATGTTCACTTGATAGACGTCGCACACTCTCCATAGAACTTTTCACCAATACACCCAATACAGCTGCTGATGTGTGTGGATCAGTTGCATTTCGTGGTCGTCCTGATCGAGGTAAATCATCAACATTTCCCTTTATCATGAATTTGAGGATTAGTTTTCGTACAGCACTATCTGTCACCTTCTCGCTATTAGGATGTCGCTCTTTGAAGACGGATGTTATTGCTGAACTGCGTTCTCCAGACAAAAGGAAGATTTCGATTCTTTCCTCTCGAGTTAGCATCCTGTCCTACCTAGAATAAATAAAAAAAAAAAAGATAAAGACTCAGTCGGTTCCCGTCCATACAATGTTCCACACATAACAAAATTTAACGCTAGCCTAAATCCATTCACAACTTCAAAACCTTTGCTGATTTCGAAAAAGAGCTTTACCGTAGGATTTCTCGATATTGGGCAAAATATTCGGTACAAGGCTAATACAAGTCTTAATTAGATAGATGCATCAAAGATGCAAGGTGCAGGTAAGGTAATGGTGTGGTGTAGAATATGGAGCGAAAAACTTATTGGACCTGTTTTCATTGTTGGGACTTATTGGACCTATTTTCATTGATGGAACCTTGGATGCTGCACAATATGGAGATATGCTTGAAAACACTTTATGCCACTTTTGTTGAAAGACTAAGGGTGATTACATCAATATTGGCAACAAGATGGGGCACCGCATTATGGTTGTAATGTAACCGATGGCTCAATGAACACTTTCCCGGTTGCTGGATAGGTCGGCATGGACCAGTTGAGTGGCCAGCAAGGTCCCCCGACCTAACTCCGTTCAATTTTTATCTTTGGGGGCACTTTAAAGCTATTGTCTACCAGTGTAAAATCATTGACATTGGCTACCTGAAAAGGAGAATCATTACTGTCTGTGAACAAATATCACCAACTATGCTTCGCAGAGTGCAAAAGCACTGGAGTCTCACGGTTAATGATATGCATAGAACAGAACGGACAGACTGATATGCATAAAACAGACTAACATACGATAATTCGGTAAGAGGAGGGAGTGGGGGGTCAAAAAATTTTTGAGGTAGTTTTGGGTCAAGGGTAACCTTTTGGGTCAATAGCGACCCAATTTGGATCAAGGGCCGATTTCGCTCTTACTAGGAAAGACCCTTTGTTCTACTTCTGACCAGAATAGTGTTTCGTTGTTCTCCGGAAACCGAATCCGTTTCCACATAAATAGTTTTATGTGTTTTCCAAAGGTTTTCACCGAAACCAGTTCAGTTTCGGTGAAAGCCGAACCGGTTTTGAGAAGACCGAAACCGGTTTCGGTGAAAAACCAAACCGGTTTTCAGAGATGTTCCATTCCGATTTCTGTAGTCAACATAAGAATTTCGTAAATTTGTACAATATTCCGATGTCCGGATAACGGATTGTTCTCAATGTATATCCGGACGGACGAACGAATGAACAGACAGTCAAAAATCAGGTTTTCGATATGTAGAGAGCACGAAACGTGTAAATCAGTTCAAATCTCGAATTCGGTTTTTTCCATAATGAACATACTTTCCTGCCTTCTATCGTCACTCGAAAGGAAAAATGAAATTCCTTTCTTTAAAAAAAAATCAAGATAATATTATTGCAGGCTGACAATAATCGCAGGAAAATTGCACTCAATAAAATAATATAAAATTATATGGCTGTGCAATTATGAGGGATTACTTTTTTCTATTGATATGGAAATTTAGAGATAAACTAATTCCTATATGTCTACCTGCATTGAGTATATATACTGGGTTGAGTCTGCTGTCAAAGCATCGAAACTGCGACAACAGCGAACGCCAGGGACCAGTACCTTGGTACAATGGAGGCGTCCTCGGCTAGGTTCTTTGCGTTCCTTCTGCTCTTGGGAGTTTCGCTGGATTTAGCTCATTCCAGAGTTGTTCCAGTAGAGGTAAGCATTGTACTCATTTTTAAAGCTTATTTCAATAATATTCAGCTTCCTACATTCAGCTTTCCTTTTTAATGATTTTTTTTGGTACTAGACTATCTGTAAGATTGTGGAACGTTGTTGAAGAAAACAATTGAAGAAACGAAATCTTTCATTTTTACGTCCCACATGTGTGTCGGCTAGGCTAAAGGAAACAGTGATGATGTGAAATGAATGTAATGGTGGAATGAATAAAGTGGGTTGAAACGGGAGAACCCTCAGAAAACTCAGGAACACAGTGTTTGTCCACCACAAAGTTCACGACACGAGCTGGGATCGAACCAAGGACACCATGCACCGGAGATGAACGTTCTACCACTGAGACACCGCGGTCCCAGCCTACATAATGTATTTCTTATTTTAAACATTCTTTAAAAATACCGTATATGTCAGTGTTTCTTAAAATTTGCGCCAGCTCCGTCGTGGCTAAGCGGTTACCGTACGCATCTTACAACAAAATACTTTAGTTTGTGTAATATTTACCTGTACCTTGGGCAGAAAGTACTCATACATATGCACTATACTTAGTAGAATGTTCATTTCATATTAACAAAAGAAGAATGTTTTTAATATATGTAAGTGATTATTATGGGATAGTTGATGATATGGACATGTTTTATGGTTACCTAGTCAGTGAGTTTGTGTACTTAACAGTTTTAAGAAAAGGATATTATAAGTTATATCAAATAATAAACCAGTTTAACATCGTTTATAGACGTTGTCAGTTTTATTAAAAAGGTGAGATTAGTGATATTTAAATATCGAAGCTAATATTTTTATGCCAAAGAATTATTACCACTTCGGATTTTTATCCCAGCAAACGAACCAGGTTTACGACTATCTTTTGATAAGTCGTTATAAAAATTTGGTTTACCTCACCCGGGATTTTGTAAATTCAATTCCCGAAGAAGAGTAAGGCTGAATTTACTTTCATATTACAGTTAATGAATACGAACTTAACCATATTGCGAAGTGGTAAAGTAATCATAAGAAAAATGGACAACAAAACAATGCAGCAGGAATCAAATACTAGTGACAGCGATGAGACTAGTGTAACACCAGGATTGGCATCGGAAGATATCTTGTTAGCTTTACAGCGACAAATAATGCAGATGTCTACCGAGATAAAGCAGACCATAGAGCAGAAGTCTAACGAAGCTAACAAACAAAATGAAGAATTAAAGCAGACCATGGAATAGAAGTTCAACGAAGCTAACAAACAAAATGAAGAATTAAAGCAGACCATGGAACAGAAATTTAACGAATCTAACAAGACCATGGAACATAAGATAGAACAGAAGTTTGACGAAGCTAACAAGCAATATGAAGAATTAAAGCAGACCATGGAACAGAAGTTCAACGAAGCTAACAAACAAAATGAAGAATTAAAGCAGACCATGGAACAGAAATTCAACGAATCTAACAAGACCATGGAACATAAGATAGAACTGAAGTTTGACGAAGCTAACAAGCAATATGAAGAATTAAGTAGACGGATAGAACAGAAATCAGATGAAACGAAACAGACAATTGTCCAGGTGGTGAACGACATTTCCTCACAGTTCGAGGAAAAGTTAAAAAGGATATCCGATGATTGTCAAGAAAAGCACAATCAACAAAACCAAGAAATTAGTGCTGTAAAAAAAGATTTAGAAGTAATAGAATCTTCCATTAAACAGCAAAAGATTCAGGTCAGCAACAACTCTAATAACATACGTGTAAATACACAGTTGTTAGCTACTATTCAGGAAGAGATTAGAACGTTACAGGCTAAAGACAACATTTACCGTAATAACTTGGGTAGTGATCGCTTTGAGTTGCCCCACTCATCAGAGATGAACTCGCCTTCGCCCGGATCTGATGAGGATATTATACTAGAAGAAAGTTGTCCGAAGAGCACTGATGAGCGAAACATAGATGGTGTCATGACACAGCACGTCACGGATAGGAACTATCACTCAACAAGAACAAGGAATGAGAAAAAGAAGGTAAAATTAAGTGTTAAGATAAGTGAAATTAGAGCTATGAGCAAATTCAGTGGTAAGTGTAATGAGAATGCTACTTCTTTCTTAGAGAAATTCCAAGACGAATGCAATATAATGTCTATCGATCGATCACAATATATGAAATTAATACCCCATGTATTACTCCCACCTTGTTCCTTATGGTTTAAGGCAATACGTGATCACATTAGTACCTATGAGGAATTCAAAGCGGCATTGATCGCAAATTATGAAAATGACTTTTTGCTGGCAAATAGAGATGCCACCCTTAGAAATCAACACTTCAATCCTCGATTGCACAAATCTTTTGTAGAGTTTGTTGTAAATGTCTACAACGAATTAAAGGTCGTTAATCCTTTGCAATCGGAATCGAGAATAATAGCATCGATTCGAAATTTGCTTCCATTTAAACTGCAACAGATCTTATTTTCCACACAGTGTATGAGTTTCAGCCATTTATTGATGCTTGTCCAATGCTACGAAACTCAATACCATGCCATGAACCCACAATCAGGAATGGGTAAAAATAAGAATAATTCAGATCATTTGGTGCCTGTTCGGAATTTAAATATTCGGAGTGTGAATAATACAGGACCTAACCTAAGCCGAGTATACTCTAGCAATCCAAATGAGCAAAATAGACAAGGTTATATAGGGAATCCGTTTAACCTAACTAATCATGGTAATTATGATGTCAGATCACTCAACAGCAGTAGATATAAAAATAATCGAAGTACTGAGCGAAATTCCAGAAATGCAGCGAACTACGTAGATAGACGTAATTGGAGATCGAGAGATGGGACTTCATACCAAAGTCAGAATCACGATGAAAGACATGTACAACACAATGTAGAACCTAATCATGATAGCGCAGTACAGTGTACTTTATTAGACCCGTATGCAAGTTCGAATGTAACCTGATTACCGTTACTGAAATTAGGTTAAATTCATGTTAGTTGTAGATTCTTGTAAATTTTCATTTTAAGTTTATGTGTTAATATCAATAATGAAAACGATTCTTAAAAATACTTGAAATGCTTAAATAGAGTTTTAGGTAGACTGTAAAATTAATTTTCAAATGATTTTTATTCTTTCTTGTTAATATGAGGAATTATAATTCGATTTATAATTAATTAAAAGCAAAGATTATTTATATTAGATTGATTTGTGTTGAAAACTTAATTGTCAAAGATTATGTTAAAAAGAAGCTCTATTCTATAAAATCAATTATCCAACGACTACCTTGAAAGAAATTCTTCTTTATTATAACATCTTAGTGCTACTATGTATACCTTTAAATGCAACATCCGACTTATTTGTTATTTAATGCGCCCGTAAAGATTAATGTTATTTGTAACCCACGTTTGTCCTTTACATTTTTCGAAATCGCATCCGTCGACGATTAATTAAATAAGCGACGATATTTTAATAAGGAAATATATTAATAATATAGTGGATAATAATAAAATAAATATAATTAATGTAATTAAAGATAAATATTGATGAAATGAAAGAATTATTACGAATGTATTTATATATATATGTATATGTGAAATATAATGAATAGATATACAAGGTGCGATTAAAATATGATGGGCATATGTAATACAAGAACACTAATGTAAACGGACCAGTGGTTCTTGAAGATAAAAGCCAAGCCTACTCATGACTTTTATATTCAGTCCCTTTGTCGAGCGACATTTTTATACAACAAAATACTTTAGTTTGTGTAATATTTACCTGTACCTTGGGCAGAGAGTACTCATACATATGCACTATACTTAGTAGAATGTTCATTTCATATTAACAAAAGAAGAATGTTTTTAATATATGTAAGTGATTATTATGGGATAGTTGATGATATGGACATGTTTTATGGTTACCTAGTCAGTGAGTTTGTGTACTTAACAGTTTTAAGAAAAGGATATTATAAGTTATATCAAATAATAAACCAGTTTAACATCGTTTATAGACGTTGTCAGTTTTATTAAAAAGGTGAGATTAATGATATTTAAATATCGAAGCTAATATTTTTATGCCAAAGAATTATTACCACTTCGGATTTTTATCCCAGCAAACGAACCAGGTTTACGACTATCTTTTGATAAGTCGTTATAATCTTTAGCTTGGGAGATCTGGGTTCGATTCCCGGCGGAGAGCCCATGTGGTTCGTATCCCATAGATCCACGTCTCCTGTAGTCTCGCTGTTGAAAGGAACACTAAACTCAAAATCACATCAACATTTGCGACACAATGTTTTGGACGTGCAACGACACAGAACACAATATTCGCAATTTAATATGGTTAGATCTTTGCATTATTTACGGCGCTGTGAAAACTTCTGACTAAGGATATCGAACTGAAAATGTTTGGGAACCACTGTATAGTTTTAATCTAAAGAGTTTGTTTACTGGTATAGAATTGTTAGAACTGTATTAGAATAGCAGATTGTTACGATATTCCTTATCGAAGCGTTTGGAATTACTTTTTCTCATTGGTTATATGATATTCTTTATTGAGTAGTTATCTCAAAAGGCTACGACGATAAGAAGCTTGCTCAGCAAACCAGTGGAAACCAAGTTGAGAATACTTTCTCTTGTGACTAAAAATCCCGATGGTCTTAAAGCTCTTCATGCGCTGAATGATTGAATCTGAATAACAAGAATTTTAGGAATGATTAAAAAAAATCAAAAGTTGCGATCTTGGCCAAGAATTTGAGTTGTGGAATCATAATCTGAGTTCTAGTGACCCCCAGTTTTTACTTTCTAGATCCGCCACTGCTAGGACAAAACCTAGCAACATGGTTAGGCAATCAATTTTCAGTTTTTAATTTATTGTGTTTAATAGACATTCAATTCTTTAAACCTTTCATAATGCATTTACCATAAACTATCGGTAAAAGTTAACAAAGGCTCATAAGATTTTTTTTTTTTTTTTTTTTTTTTTTTTTGTTGCTGATTGAGTGAAATTAACACACCAAAAATTTCAAACCTATTTTAGTGAGAAAACATTTAAGACATTTCTTTGTGTTTAGACAAAAGCAAACCAACTCAAAGTCAACGAATATTTCTTCGATTCTTGCGGTTAGAACTTCGACACTTACGCCAGCAGAACATAATCCAAAGGCTGATAAAATTTTAAGTAGACAATTTCAGAACATTCAGACTTCGTAGCTGCTACAGAGAGAGAGAGAGAGAGAGAAAGAGAGAGAAAGAGAGAGAAAAACGAATTTTTAATATAGAAAATCCCGAGAAGCTACAGTTAGCAGGATTCTGTATCTTACGTTATATTTTCTGTACCAGTCTACGCACATGCTTGTTGCTTAGCCAGGACTAGGGTCGCCAACTGTCCGATATTTTACCGGATAGTTCGGTTTTTGATCTTCTTGTCTGTGTATGCGGTACGACCTCAAAACCGGACGTTAAATTTCCGGTAATTTTCCTTCTTATTAGCACTTTCCTCTGTTCTATTGAGATTATTTTGGAGTGATGAAAGGAATCGTTTGTCAATGAGCATGGTTAAAGCAGAAATTATAATTCGTTTTGATATCGGTTTGTCGTGCATCGAATTTACTGAAGAGTTGAAGACAGGAAAATGTACTGAACTTATAAAAACTGCTAAAGGTCAACAAAAGTACATTTTCAAGAGCGCACCTAACTCTTCCAATTAAATAATGCATGCAGATCCAATAAAAGTATGTAGGCATGATGAGACGTTACCACCCCCAGCGAAGTAGGGATGCGTACGAGACGAGTCGAGACAGGATTTTCGTGACAAAATTTGAGTCGAGACACGGCTCTTCCAATAGAGAAATATACATTTTTCGAGTCGAGACATCACTTTTACAGCACATTTTCGAGACGAGACAGCCTCAAATCTTGTCTCGTGCGCATCCCTACCGCGAAGCTGGTAAGAATTATTTTTCAAGTATATTTTATGTATGCCATAATTATACTGCCAATTATATTAGCTTTTCTGTTTTAAATGCGATATATTTTCAATGGTAGACTACAAAAATGACAGGGGCCGCGGTGGCTTAGTGGTAAAGCGTTCACCTCTGATATGTGGTGTCCTGGGTTCGATCCCAGCTCTCGGAAGTGAACTTTCTGGTGGACAAATACCGTGTGCGTAGGTTTCCTCGGGGTTCTCCCGTTTCCTTCCACTTTCATTCCACCATTTCATTCATTTCTCATCATCACCGTCTTCTTTAGCCTATCCGGTATAACTCTGGTACGTAAAACTGAAATACTTCATTTTATTTTGATTTTTCTTTTGACAAAAATTACATGCACCGACTCAGTCAAAACTGGAATAAGTAAATTTAATAAATGCTTCACAATTAACTAAAGTTATTAAATTCGAACATCGAATTGGTCAATTTTATGTGAAGGTTGTCACAAGTTGTTTCAGATTGTTCACATTTTTGACGAGCGAGGATGTCACAGTTCCAGTTCTGGAACCGGGTTTCGGATCCAGGTCTGGAACCAGTTCCGGAACCGGGTCTGAAAACCGGATTTCCAAGAACCGGTTCCTCGTGGAACCGAAACTTTGTGACCATCCGTACGCTAAACCCGAGCTGCTGGCAGACTGTGAACAGTGTGCTACATGAAATGGTGGAAGCGACAGGCAGGCGGCGGCGGCTTGTCTCATTTGGCTAAATAAACTGGGTAACTCATTGCTAAACAGGCAAACTGGCCAACTCATTTGGCTAAACACCCACTGGCGGACCAATTTTTTTTCTGTAGGCACAATTGGGTCTGGGCGGGGAGGGCACAAGCGCATGGTCCTCTTTGCAGTGTTTTGAAGATGAACTTCGTGCCTCCTTTACGGGTCTTTGGGGGCTTTCGAATCTAGGTCTGGAACCGGTTCCTAAGATCCGGTTCAGGAACCTGGTTTTCAGATCCAGATCTGGAACCGGTTCCTAAGATCCGATTCTGGAACCGGGTTTTCGGATCCAGGTCTGGAACCGGTTCCCAAGATCCGGTTCTGGAACCGGGTTTTCGGATCCAGGTCCGGAACCGGTTCTGAAAACCGGATCTCCGAGAACCGGTTCCTCGTCGAACCGGATCTTTGTGGCCATGCCTAATACGTACTCCAAGAGGATGTGCTCTATTTCCATTTTCAAATGTTGGCAATCCTACCCAGGATCAATCTGTATAGCCTCAAATAGATGGAAATCACATGTGTCCTCCGTTGGCACCTGCAGGATACAGGTAATTAAGGTTATGTATGCAGACGTAACACAGTCCCATTCTTGTATGCGATCTAGATTTTCCTGCTGACCGAAAATAAAACATACGGGCAAAATAATTCTGTACTTAGCAACACTTAGACAATGGTTACGGAACACGCTTACAGAAGATAACCAGTACGTATACAATATCTAAGCTGGTTGGGCTTCAACGTAGTACGACCTGCCTGCTGGTCTAGTGGCTAGCATGTCTACCTTTGGTGCTCGTGGTCCCTAGTTAAGTTCCAGGTGAAAGAGCGAGAAAATTAATTTCACATGATTCACTTTCATTAATTATACATCTCGTTTCGTCTGAAGGGCATAATTGTACGACGTTAAATTAAAATAATAATAATAATAATATTAAAGAATTTTCATTTTCGGATGCAGTATTGGAACTCTGCGCCAAAACACAGATAACAGTTCTCCGGCCGCGACAGGAACAGTACCACAAAAGCCGCCTTTAGCCGGAATCTACGAACTTTCTCTGTAAATGCGATTGATTTTTCTCCCCGTGTAACTGAGTTGTTTAAAGGTATGTAATTCTTATATACCTCAATGGCAACATGCTACGACTTCTCTTACAGCCGAATGTCAATTTCGTAAAAATGATAATAAAATAATAAATAAATAAATAAATCGTAAACTAGTCTGAATTATCAAATCAGCATTATCAGTTTTTCAGAGAAAAATAATAACGGAGAGTTTTACGATTTTTAGGAAAGAAAACTGAAATATGTCGTTATCAGAATTTACGTATAACAAGCAAACACAGGATTTCACACAGTGGCGTAGAATAATTTTAAATCGAAACAGGGATAATTTTATTAAAGATAATTGCAATATATAAAAAACTAAGTTAGTTTTAGTGCTGAAGGAGATGCTAAAGTCAGATCCAACCAACTACGTACGAGGCGGTGTTGAAAAGTTCTTTTCTTTGCCAAAAAGAAAAAAAAAGTATCAGAGGTCCGAGATTACATATTTATTCAACGTATTCAACCTTGAGATTAATATACTTTTGACGGTATCGTTAAAGCTTTTCTAGCCCACGCAAAAAAAAAAAAAAAAAAAAAAAAAAAAAGAAAGAAAAAAGATTGTCCCTCAAACCAACTCTCAGCAGGCTGTGTGACGTCACAAATATGCTCAAAAAGGTGACGCTTCAGGTTGAGAAATAGAAAATAGTCAGAAGGGGCCTGGTCTGGAGAATAAGGTGGGTGATGTACCAACTGGAATCCCAGGTGGCCAATTTGTCGGTGTACATTATCATGCAATATCATGATCACTTTTCTGAGCTTTTCACGGCTTTTCCTCTTAACTGCCTATTTCAGCTGATCTAGAAAATTAGCATAATACTCGTTAATGATAGAGGCGCCATTCGGTAGCTAATCCACCATTGTAATGTCATCTTTGTCCCAGAAAACGGACTCCAGAACTTTTTTTGCCGATTTCTGGGTACAGAACATTTCGGGGCGGGGAATCCACTATGGCGCCACTCCTTTGACTGCTCGTTGGTTTCGGGATCATAAATATGGAGCCAGGTTTAATCATCTGTCACTAGTCTAGCCAAAAAGTCATTTGTGTTCTCAAAAGGGTGACATTGGTTTTGGATGCTTCAACACGTTCCTTCTTTTGATCCGTACTCAAAAGTTTCGGCACCCATTTCGCTAAAAGCTTGCATATGTTAAGGACCGTTGTAATAATAAATAACCAACTCGCTCCCTGGAGATCTCCAGTATCTGGAAAATCTTTTTGACGGATATTCAACTGTCCTGAAGAAAATCTTTGAGGTTTACGTCCCACGGTTATGCCGGTTAGGCGAAAGGAGAACTGTCCTGAAGAATCAGCGCATGGGACAACATCGCGTGTTTGTTGTTCTGTTGAGATTGATGGGCTTCCGATGCGGGGCTAATCTTCTACTGTGAAATGGGCAATCATAAAAACGTGATATCCATGTTTTTACTCCTCCCCAAGGACATTTCTCCCCAAGTGTTTGCCACATTTTCATATAAATTTGCAGGCTTTCCCAGAAGACATAAAGACTTCATAACGGTCCTCAGCTCCGACGACGTGAAACTTCCTCGTGTCCCTTCCAGTCACCTTCTACTTAGAATCACACATGCTGTACAATTAGGATTTAATTGATTTTAACACAGTTACGTATTAACACATGAGAGATTTTGGATAGGAAGGAAACACGTTTTCCGCCTATAAAACAAAATTGATGCGGTCAATCGTCCTACAGTCTCGAAATTTTGAATTCTGTGTAACAAAATACATCGAATCTGTACCCTGGGGTCAGGGCCGTACGCAGGAATTTATTTCGGGAGGGTCCAAAGATTTTCGGGGAAGAGTACAAACACAATTTCAGACAAAATTATATTAAAAATTGTAAAATTGCCCTAAAATTAGACTAAATTTACAAAAAAGTCCGGATTTAGGAATGGGGGTCCAGACCCCCAGGATCCACACCCTGAGTACGTCCCTGCCTGGGGTTCACTGAACAGAACTTTTTTCTTTGGAATAACTGTATTTCGTGTATCTTCACTATCCAAAATCCCTCAAGTTTCTCACCCGTAACAAAAAATTGATACTATGGACCTTATTGGGTTTCGAAATTAGAATTATGTGTAACAAAATACATCGAACCATCGGATCCGGAGCACAGAACTTTCATGTTTTGTGTGTGGTCGTGTTATTATTAATAATCATGTGCTTTCTGCCACAAGCGGAACTATTTAATTTAATGTTTAATATTTCCAATTTTAGGTCTATAAATATTACAAAGATATATATTTTAAGAACACGGCTATTTGAGGTTAATTGTTCTACACTTTTGCTCTTGTTTCAGGCTTCCTATAGACGTCTACCGAGTTTACGTCCGATTCCACCTGACTTCTCATCTAAACAGGATCTAATAAAACCTGCAGATGTAGACTCGCAAAGGCCAGTCGAAACTCCGACAGAAAAGAATCCTTCCAGTGGAATCCAGCTGATTCCAGGGGAACTGTCTCAAATATCTGTGAAGCCAGCTCTTCCGGAAAGCCCTGTTAAACTACCTGCAATTGAATCTGTTCCTGGAGATCTTACTGAAGAAGCCACCGATAATAAAATATCTGTGAAGCCCAGTACACCAGATGGCATTTCCGTACGTCCATTACAACCACAAGTTCCAGGTGCAGTTAAACCATTACCATTGCCACTTCCTGGAGGAATTGAAAAATTTCCAATTAAAATTCCAGGTGTTGAAACTAACCCCAACGCACCTAAGCTTCCTGGAATCAACTTGCCAGAACAATATCCAATTGTAATTCCTGGTGTTGAAACTGATCCCAATGCACCTAAGCTTCCTGGAATCAACTTACCAGAACAATATCCAATTGTAATTCCTGGTGTTGAAACTGATCCCAATGCACCTAAGCTTCCTGGAATCAACTTACCAGAACAATATCCAATTGTAATTCCTGGTGTTGAAACTGACCCCAATGCACCTAAGCTTCCTGGAATCAACTTACCAGAACAATATCCAATTGTAATTCCTGGTGTTGCAAGTGACCCCAATGCACCTAAGTTTCCTGGAATCAACTTACCAGAACAATATCCAATTGTAATTCCTGGTGTTGAAACTGACCCCAATGCACCTAAGCTTCCTGGAATCAACTTACCAGAACAATATCCAATTGTAATTCCTGGTGTTGAAACTGACCCCAATGCACCTAAGCTTCCTGGAATCAACTTACCAGAACAATATCCAATTGTAATTCCTGGTGTTGAAACTGACCCCAATGAACCTAAGCTTCCTGAAATCAACTTACCAGAACAATATCCAATTGTAATTCCTGGTGTTGAAACTGACCCCAATGCACCTAAGCTTCCTGGAATCAACTTACCAGAACAATATCCAATTGTAATTCCAGGTGTTGCAAGTGATCCCAATGCACCTAAGCTTCCTGGAATCAACTTACCAGAACAATATCCAATTGTAATTCCTGGTGTTGCAAGTGACCCCAATGCACCTAAGTTTCCTGGAATCAACTTACCAGAACAATATCCAATTATAATTCCTGGTGTTGAAACTGACCCCAATGCACCTAAGCTTCCTGGAATCAACTTACCAGAACAATATCCAATTGTAATTCCTGGTGTTGAAACTGACCCCAATGCACCTAAGCTTCCTGAAATCAACTTACCAGAACAATATCCAATTGTAATTCCTGGTGTTGAAACTGACCCCAATGCACCTAAGCTTCCTGAAATCAACTTGCCAGAACAATATCCAATTGTAATTCCAGGTGTTGCAAGTGATCAAAATGCACCTAAGCTTCCTGAAATCAACTTACCAGAACAATATCCAATTGTAATTCCTGGTGTTGAATCTGACCCCAATGCACCTAAGCTTCCTGGAATCAACTTACCAGAACAATATCCAATTGTGATTCCTGGTGTTGAAACTGACCCCAATGCACCTAAGCTTCCTGGAATCAACTTACCAGAACAATATCCAATTATAATTCCTGGTGTTGAAACTGATCCCAATGCACCTAAGCTTCCTGGAATCAACTTACCAGAACAATATCCAATTGTAATTCCTGGTGTTGCAAGTGACCCCAATGCACCTAAGCTTCCTGGAATCAACTTACCAGAACAATATCCAATTGTAATTCCAGGTGTTGAAACTGATCCCAATGCTCCAAAGCTTCCTGGAATATCTTCGGATTCTGCTGGAGGTATTTCTTTCTTGCCAATCGAAGTACCTGGAGGGGGAATTCAACTGTTTCCAATTAAAATTCCAGGTGTAGCAACTGACCCAAATGCACCTAAGCTTCCTGGAATATCTTCTCCGGAAGAAGAAGCAGTAGAGGAACCGATTCTTCAACCTTGCTATGTGCAGCCCATGCCAATTCCTGGGAAGGTAACCGTCGATCGATCGCCACTGATTAAACCCCTTCAACCAGTTATTTATTTTCGCTGATAATAAATTTCTGATTAAAATATAACATCACATAACAAATAATTACAGTGAATGACTTGAAAACATTCAAAAGTTTGGTTCAAATTTTGGAAAAATTAAACATTAATAATGTATTATGAATTTATGTATTTTACTGAATTCAATCAATTCTGTCTATTGGAAATATATTTTCGCATATACTTTTAATTCATAAATGTGATAATATTTAGTGATGAATAAAGCAAGAGAAAAGAAGATTTACTTGTGTTTTCTCTTTTCTTTTTGTTTCTTGATAATGCAATTAAGAAGGGATAACACATTCCTACTTTTGTTTGAATTTTTAACATGTGTTTTCAACACAGGGTTCTACTATAGATATACCACATTGACTTGACACCTAGTCTTCTGTTCCTGTCGCTGGTATCGGCAGAAGGAATTCCACTCCTTTTTTCTAAGGCTCTCTCGCTTAGCAACAGCTAAACCCTTATTGGCTCGACGCGTGGGTGTGGGAGGGCGTGAGCTTTAGTTTACATTTTTGACACGGCTCAAGACATTTTGGCAGCACTTTAGATGCCAGAACCTGATAACATATCTTCTAATACTCAGATTGACTACTTTAATAGCGTGATTTTTGCATAGAACAGTAATTTCCAACTAGTGTCTGGATGACGTAAAATTATTTCTTTATCTACGGGAGAATCTACCAAGGATGAATGAGACAGTGGTAAATATACAAATAGTCATAAATCGCAACAGTCTTAAGTACAAAGACGAGATCTAATCTTTTATTTAACTGTGTTTTTGAAAAATCAAATTAAATTTGTAACTTTTACGTCCTACGTTGAACCACTGTTTTGTTTTCGCTTGTTCGCATCGATGGTTGATAGATTGTCAAATATTCCGTTGGCATTTTGATAGTGGCTTTCCGAACGATGCCTACAATTAGACACGGTTGGCACACCGTTTGACAACGAAAATGTTACTTGGGTAATTACAGCCCGTCTGGCTGGAAAAAGAAAAAGAGAGAGAACAATCCCCAACTCCATGCAAGGCAAGGTTCTTTAATGAAAATTGTCTTAAGTGAAATAGTGTGTGCTTCCTACTTTGCCACGAACACACACTGTGTGGTTTCTATCACATCTCTCAGTTACGGTGGAGTCCCATGCATAACTGGACGGCTGCCGGCTTACAACCGGTGGGCCGCACAATCCTCAGCCAGCCACCTAACACCCAGTTACCGTTACAGTTAGTGGGGTCTCGTCGGATATGAAAGGTTAGTGGGGACTGGAACCATACACCCCCGAACGTAAACCGTAACAATATATATTCACTCGGCATTGCAGATTATTAGCCCTATAATGTTTCTCTTGTTCAGTTACTACTGCAGACGTATTGTATTAATTTTCCTTCAAAATACTATTTAATATTCTTAAAGTTCTATTTTCATATGGGAAAATTAAGTTAGCAGCTATCTACATGATGAACTGTTAGATCCCACATTAAATAGCTTTACGTATTCAGCGTAAAACGACTGGAGGTATCTACACAACTGGTTTCACTAAATTTGATTCGATTCATCATATTGTAAGGATCTTCACCTTTCAGTATGCATTATTTCATCGAGCACATGTTATATCTATAAAACACATGCTATTGTTTATAGCCATCAATACAAGCAGATGATACACATGAAGTAAAGAGGAAGACACGAATCCAGCACAACGGAACCTGATGAACGAGCTACTGAGAAATCACCTATAAAAGAAGACCAGGAGAGGAAGAAATTATCAATTGACCACTGATCGCATAACCTACATCTGCTCCTGAGGTCGCCCTGGACGAAGAAGTATTACCTTGCCCAAATCCTTGGAGGCTACCATGTGCTAAGGGGATTCCGTGCAAAAGTATTTCGTTCATCAGCTTTATTTGAGATAAGGAAAAGACTGATTTATTATCTTTGTGCTTACTAACTAAGTAACTCTATGGCCTATGGAACCCGGAAGTTCAATGCCGCGTTCACAAAAGCTCTCCACTGACTTCTATCCTTAGCTAACTGCATCCAGTTTCTACTCTGTATTCCAATCTCTGCAAGATCCATTTTACTATTGTCCTCCATCTGCGCCTGGGTCTTCCTAATGGTCCTTTTCCGATTGGTCTTCCAGTCAAGACTTCGAAAACGTTTCTACTTTCTTCCATTCTAGCTACATGACCCGCCCACCTAAGCCTCCTAGACTTCACGACCCTAACAATGTTGGTTAAACCATATAAATTATGTAGTTCCTCGTTATGAAGTTTCCGCCATTCCCCATTCCCGTTCCTCTTGGGTCCGAATATTCGTCTCAGGATCTTGTTCTCAAATACTTTCAGTCTATGTTCTTCCCTCAGAGTAAGCGACCATGTTTCGCAACCATACAGAACAACAGGCATGATTATCGCTTTGTATATTTTAAGCTTCAGATTCCTCGACAGAATTCTCAACGACAAGAGATTTTGAACCGAATAATAACACGAATTCCCTGCTTTTAGTCGACATTTAATTTCTTCGTGAATATGATTTTCCTCTGTTAATATTGATCCTAGATATTTGAAACTATCCACTTTATCAAAAGTATTATTTAATATTTTAACGCATCCATAATTTGCTGTATTACGGTCCCGACGCACTTCCATGTATTTAGTTTTCTCTGCATTTACTTCTAAACCCATGTCCCTGCAAGCGTTTAATAAGATCTTCGCATTTCCTTCTATTGTTCTCCTATCATCCCCTATTAAATTTACATCATCAGCATATGCCATAACCTGGTGAATACCGTTCAACTGTAGGCCCTGGTTGCTATCTTTGATTTTCCTTATGGCGTATTCCAGAACGAAGTTAAATAAGAAGATAAATAAATAATGGCGACAACGCATCTCCTTGTTTCAGGCCATTTTCGACGTGAAAGCTCGTGGACAAAAATTTTCCTTCCCGGACTTTACTTTGGGATTCATTTAAACATATCTTAATTAATCTAATTAGCTTTCTCGGTATTCCAAGTTCTGTAAGAACGTTGTATAATGTTTCTCTCCTAACCGAGTCATACGCCTTTCTAAAATCAATAAATAGTTGATGTACCGGGGTACTTCATTCCGACTTTTTTCCGAGTATTTGGCGAATTGTAAATATTTAGTCGATAGTTGATCGATTTCGTCTAAATCCGCACCGATAATCTCCAATAATTTCATCTGCGAATGTGGTCAATCTCGCTAATAGAATATTTGAAAGGATTTTATAGGATGTTGACAGAACAGAAATGCCTCGATAATTATTACAGTCAGTTTTGTCACCTTACTTGTGAATTGGAACAATGATTGATTCTTTCCACTCTTGTGGCAATTCTTCCTTGTTCCAGATAAGGAAAATGAGTTTGTGTATCTTGTTCCACAATGTTTCGCCTCCAGCTAAAATTAACTCAGCCGGAATTTCATCTACACCCGGAGATTTGTGTTTCTTTAATTTCTTTATAGCGGTTTCTACTTCTATTGGGTTGGGTTCTGGAATATACGGTTCTGCGGTGTGTATCTTCTTTTCTCCACGCACACTAGTTTTTGGTTGCGTGTTAAGCAAATCGTCAAAGAAATCTTTCCATCTATTTAGGATGCTATCCGTATCAGTGAGAACTGTACCATCAGATTTCTTTAATATATAAGCACGAGGTTGATAGCCTTTCTTAAATTGGCTGATCCCCTTGTACATGTCCCGGGTGTTTTTATTTTTACTATTAACTTCAAGTTCCTTAATTTTAGCTTTCAAAAATCGCGTTTCTTTGTTCTAAAAGTTTCGGAAGTTGCCCGCCTATCTGCGAAATTTGGTGTAGTTATTTCATTCGGATTTTGTAGCCAACGCAATTTTGCCTGTTTTCTCTTCTCTGTTAGTTTAATGCATTCCTGGTCGAACCATGGTTTGTTCCTACGTATTTCCGCGTGTCCCAATTTTTCTATTGCTGAACTTTTAATGCTATCTCTAATTTCAATCCAAGTATCCTCAACACTAGTGCACTCCGAATTTTCTAAAGCCGAGAATCTATTCGAAACTTCAATCTGGTATTCCTCTCTTACCTGGCTCTCTTCTAATTTCTTTAAATTGAATCTCTCCGTTTTCGACCATTGAATATTACCTTTAATCAACGATAATCTCTTTCGTATTATCGCTGCTACCAGGTAGTGATCAGTGTCACGATCAGCCCCTTTAAACGACCGGACATCAATTATGCTAGATTGCCTTCTTCTATCCACTAAAACGTGATCAATTTGATTATGTGTTTTTCCGTCTGGCGATGTCCAAGTGTATTTATGAACCTCGCGATGTGGGATTTTTGTACTCTTCACGATTAGGTTTTTGGATGTTGCAAAGTACGCGAGTCTAACACCGTTGTCATTACTTTCGTTATGCAGACTTTCGTTCCCTATAATCCGTTTGAAAATATCCTCTCGTCCTACCTTCGCGTTGAAATCCTCTAATAGAGAATTTTCATATGGTATCGCGGTTGTTGGTCAAATATCCGTTCCACTTCTTCGTAAAAACTGTCTTTTATATCGTCATCTTTATCTTCAGTTGGGGCATGTACATTTAAAACAATAATATTACACCACCGTCCCTTAAGAGTAATAAAAAAAAGTCTGTCAGTAACAAATTCAAACCGTTTAATTGCTGGTAATATTCGTTTGTGAAATAAAAACCCTGTTCCTAACTGGTGATTTTTATTTCCTTTCCCGTAAAATAACGTGAAATTTCCGGAATTCACAGATCCATTTCCTTTCCACCTAACTTCCTGAACTCCTACTACGTCCATCCTGTATTTTTCTAACTCACTCGTTACGGATTTTAACGCGCCTGCCCTATAAAGACTTCTAATATTCCATGTTCCAAATCTCATGTCCATTTTCTTTTGCTGAGGCCGTGCCAAGTTAACAGTCCTTGTCCGAGGCTTTTGTAAATATTTCTGAACAAGTTTTTTTTTTTTTTTTTTTACAGGATGAGGTCTTTAGCCTTACCCAAACCCCCAAGCTGGAGGACCACTCCTAGTCGGCCTAGCTGTCCGCGACTGCTTATTCAGTATATTCGCAGCTAACCTCTATATCTAGAGGCCTTCACCTCGATCCGCAACCTGAGGACGCGCCATGCGGTGGTGACAGGAACCCACGTTACACGGTCTTTGTACTTACAAAGATGTTTTTTGTAATATTTTTATAAATAAATTTGGTGAAGGTTTAAATCTCGGACTGTTATTGACATTACAATTTCTTTTCCATTTTCTTGAAAAACTGCACATGAAAACATCCCAGTAAAACCAGTATCTCTGGCAACCTTGCTACGCTACTGAAGACACTTGTAAACAATGAATTTAGTTCATAACTTTACCGCATGCGTAGATAAATCAAAGGAGTTATACTTACGTCAATTATTTTTGCAGTAAATAATTTATTTCTGTCACGGAAATAAAATGGTTAAGATGCAACTAAATACAAAAAAGCTACCAAGATGAAAGTGCACGCAAATGTCCCGAACGCCATGATTACAACAGTGTTGACTATTAAAAATCCCTATAATTCTGTCGGAACCTTGAAACATTTTGTATTGAATGTAGACCTTACTTGATATATTGTAGAAAGGAATGCCCTTCACTTGTTTTGCTGAGGTGAACAAGTGTTGCGTTTTCATTTCTTTCCTACATAGATAGTCACTTCAGTTTCATAATGATCATTGACCTTTCTTTCGTAGAACATAAACAAGAGCTCGTCATAATGAATGGCTATGCTTTATACACTTCTACAGAGTGTATTTGAGCATTTCTACAGAGTGTATTTGAACATTTCTACAGATTGTATTTGAACATTTCTACAGAGCGTATTTGAGCATTTCTACAGAGTGTATTTGAACATTTCTACAGAGTGTATTTGAACATTTCTACAGAGTGTATTTGAACATTTCTACAGAGTGTATTTGAACATTTCTACAGAGTATATTTGAATATTTCTACAGAGTGTATTTGAACATTTCTACAGAGTATATTTGAACATTTCTACAGAGTGTATTTGAATATTTCTACAGAGTAGTCCAAAAGTAGGTATACAGATCAGCATTTATCAAATATGACATTTTAATTTATTAAGATAATGAATTTGTTTGCTTTGGTTGTTCCGAGCTTAAGGTATAAGTGAAAATAAATTAAGAACAAATTAAGAAAGAAACTAAGTCAATACCTGTATGGATAATAATAAGTAAATGATACAAAAGGTCATCACCGATCAGTACGGGACTGTATACCTATTTTTGGGCCATTCTGTATACTCTGAAGCGAAAGTGCTGCATCAACATAGATAAGCAATTTTATTGGTTATTTTGCAGTTATTCTCAACTACGTCTATAAACGTCCCTAGGAAAAGAACCCATTTCTGATTTCTGCAATGTTTCCTTGGAAATTTTCTTCGTCATAAATGATTCATTGTTTTCTACTTGTGTATACGCGTCAAGCACAGAGACTCCATATCTTGTCTGTCTGAAATTTAATTTTAGAAGAAAAGTTATTTTCTTAAATTGATGATGTATAGCTTTTCTGTATTTCTCTTGAGTTCATTGCCATCCCTAAGAAAAAATGTATTGGCTTCGCTATAGAAATTTTATTTCCTTAAAGTACGTATCAGACTAGTATTTCTTGGTCTATTATTATTATTATTATTATTATTATTATTATTATTATTATTATTATTATTATTAATAATAATAATAATAATAATAATAATAATAATAATAATAATAATAATAATATTGTAGTAAAAAATGAAATGATTTTTTAAAGTTTAACATCAAATGGTTTGGCTCTTTAGGCTAAATGAGATAGATGGTTAATGGAAGTGAATGAATGAATGATAAATTAAAATCATTTTTTGTGGTCTCCCACCTTGAATTCATATAAAATATGAGTGTAATATGGGCTCATTTTTAGTTTAAACTGTAAATGTATACCAACCTCATTTTTACGTAACACATTCATGTATTCTACTGCGTGGGGCACAACAGACTAATTTTATAGCAATCACAACTTAAATTAATTCAAAATTAGTTACAATGATATAAATAGAAAACAAATTGTATTTTGATTGATAAGTTTGTGAAAATTGTACATTATTTATGTATTTATTGCCTTTTTTTCTACAGCAGCGAGGTTAGGGCCATAAGGTCTTCTCTTACACCTAACTACTCACAAAAGGTTGAAAACTATTAAAAAAACACGATACATTGATTCACATTAGGGCTGGCCACATTTTTTCGAAAAATACTTTTTCGAAAACGAAAAATGAAATTTTTTTTCGAAAAAACGAAAAACGTCGAAAAAACGAAAAAAATGTCGAAAAAGCGAAAAACGAAAAACCGAAAAATGAAATTTCTGAAAATCGAAAAACAGATTTTTCGAAAAAGGCCATCCCTAATTTACATTACATACGCTTTCTCTCTCTCTCTCTCTCTCTCTCTCTCTCTCTCTCACTCACTCACTCACACACACACATTCACACACACAAATACACATGTTTACTAAGAACACAACCTAAGGATAACTAATATAATACAAAACTATATAAATATGTCAGTTGTAAAGAATCCTACAAAAGTTTCGTGTTGTGTTTATCAGAGAATGATTATGTTAAGTGAACAGGTTCTGCTTTAGCAAGATTTTCGTTTCTAGGGCAAATTTTGATTTTGATTTTACGTTACTCCCACTGGGGGGTAAACTATTCCAGAGACGGGTACTAGTAGGCACGAATGATTTGCCGTATGTCTCTGTGCGATGCTTAGTTAGTAGCAAAGAATTACCTGCTCTAGTGACGAGGCCGTGACGGGCAACGAATTGATAATTATTGTTTAAATATCGAGGGACCTTGTTTGTAACGATGCTGAACACTTTTACTAAAATGTGATGTTTCCTCCAAAGATGGAGCGGTAGCCAGCCAATCCCATTGAATGCCGGGGTAATATGGTCGTAGCAACTGAGATTAACGCGAGTACATTCTGAACATATCAAGAAAAGGTTTTATTAATAAACTTGTGAGCGAAATTTAACTACGGTACATTCTCTCCACAAAGACAGGTATTATATTTTGATTGACACTTACAGATTGTTCATTATAAAAAAAATGTATTTTACATTCTTCACACACACACACTGAGAAGAATATATTTATTGAATGCAAAAGTCTCCACAAGAGATTTCTTTACATTCTACACACAAGAAGAAGACGTACTTTTTGACTGATTAGTTTGTGAAATAGATTTGATTACATTGTGTTCACATTCACAGATAACATTTTATGACTGGTACACTTGTGACACAAATTTATTTACATTTTGCAGAGATGGTGAAAACTATTTTTAAAAGAATAAGTTTGTAAAAAGAAAAAAATACATTCCGTACCTATCTTTTGATTGGTAAATTTCTAAAAGGAATCTAATTTCACTCTGATTGCGTGGATAGGCAACATTTGTTGATTGATACAGTTGTAACATAAATTTATTACATTCAGCACTGAGTGAGAATTATTCCTTTAATTGATAAGTTTGTACAAGAAATTTAATAACGTAATCTCATCTTACGAACTACGTTTGGTAAGTTTGTCAAATAAATTTAATTACATTATGTTCATATGGACAGGCAATATTTGTTGATTGATATACTTGTGATAGAAATTTATCACGTTTTGTATTCACTGAGGAGTATCCTTTTAATTCATAAATTTGTACAAGAAATTTAATAACATTATCTCATTCGGTGTATGAAGAGGAATTACGTTTGATAGTTTTTTAAAAATAAATTTAATTACATTCTGTTCACATGGACACACAATATTTATTGGTTGATACATTTGTGAAATAAATTTATTAGATTCCGTTTACATGGATAGGTAATAATTGTTGATTGATACACTTATGAAACAAATTTAATTACATTCTGATCACATGGACAGGTAATATTTTATTGACTGATACACTTATGAAATATATTTAATTACATTCTGATCACAAATGGACAGGTAATATTTATTGATTAATACACTTGTGAAATAAATTTAATTACATTTTGTTCACATGGACAGGTAACATTCGACTGATACACTTCATGAAAGAAATTTACAAACATTCTTCACACACGATGAAGAAATAATTTTGATTGATAAATTTATGAAAGAAATTTAACTATATTCCGCATAAATTTATCTGTTATTAGAAACATGTAAAGCTGAAGTCGAACTTATCCAGCTAATATCCAACTCCTGATATGACTATGTTGTCAATGGCAATTATATCTGTGGCTTCAGTGGCGAACAACCATCCATAGAACCTCACCTAGAAGAAGAGATTATGAAACAAAAGTTATTTTGTAAGTAACAAGTATTTCAGTGTTTTTTTCTTTGGAAACTAATTTAATTTATCTTCAGTATGTTAATAGTAGATTGATAAAAAGCTCAGTGGCAATGGCCAAAAAATGTATTTTAGGGTAGCCAGGGCCGGTTCTACTATATGGGCAACAAATGCATTTTCACGGGAGGCGGTTGAAGGTGGGGTGGCAAGTTTGGAGGAGCGCCCAATCTGTCACAACTATGTTATTTAAAATAAAGGGTTAAGTTCCAAAGTTGGGCGTCCGTTTCCAGCAAAATTTTTAAAATTTGCAGGAAAGATATGGATAATTTGATCGTTTGTGTGCTTGATAATATATAAAAGTCTCGAAAAATCTGTTTATTTGTTATATATAAGCGGCTATAAACATGGGACTATACGGTGAGCGGAGAGAACTACTTGGTGCAAGGTAAACGAACAGTTGCATTGTGGGAAAGAAACGAGTATTTGTGTTATCAACATGGCGAATGTGCAAGGGCAATGAACATTTAACATTTGTGAAGCAATACGTTGATAACGAGCAAAATCTTTTAAAATTTTGTGAAAAGCACGGATTAATGAACCTAATAACAAATTGCACAAAGTGTGCGACGGAGATAACAGCGAAAAAACGTGGCGAAAGCGGACGCCCAACTTCGGAATAAATGCCAAAATAAATATTTGTTGTTGGAAACAGACTTCATGATGATGGTAGTCAGATGACCTTTTATTTGAGTACTACATTCGTAAATCATGTTTAGGTCTCACTAGTTTAAGGTCACATGGATAGTACTAAAGCAAATGGTCAAACAAATCCCAGCATGAATTGCTTGTTTACTGTCAAATACAAGAACTCAATTCTGGAACACCTGTTTCATTTAGTTAGTTATCACAGTTTTAATATGGAAACTAGTCTTGTCTTTATTGTTACAAACAAATTCCTTATCATTGAAGGTGGAACCTTTTTTTTTTTTTTAAAAAAAAAAAATTAACTATGTAGAAAGAAAATCAAGAAATGAAGATAAAATAGCTAGTTGCACTGGAATTGCTAAGCGATATATTGGGATTGAAGCTTGATATTAGATTCTATAGAAAGGATTACAATCTTTCGTCTGTAGGTGTGTTTGCTTTACCTTTCACTAACATAATAGATTATTATTTAAAGAAAGAAAAAAAAGCAGACACAACGAGATTGTATTTGTAGTGTTTAGATCTTTCTGAGTGCCAGAGCTCTTTCTCTCCACTTCGATCATGGTGGGGTAGTATACTTAAAATTGTGTTTTTTAAGATTTATTCTTTCTGGAGAAAGAGGGGTGGCAAATTGCCTAGGGCGGCCCTGAGGGTAGTATTTGAGGAACGATTCAGAAAAAAGATCCCGATGAAATCAGGAATTAAAGAATATGTAATATACGCCATGATTGGCTTCATTTAGATATAACTTTTCGAATTTCTTTTAATATTTGTTGAAGAGGCAGGACTTTTTTGAATTAATAATAAATATAAGTCCTGTAAAAGTGGGGTAACATTTGAGTTTTTCTGATTTGACAACGGAGCAATGTAAAATTCCAAAAGACTATCTGAAATGACCTTTATAAGTAACTATGATAAACATCCGTAGTTTCCGATCTTAATTGAGTAACTGGATAACAAAGTACGAAAAGGAATGCCTTTAGAGAATTTCTCCACAACCATTTCATTATCAGGCTTTTTATTTTCTGTTATTATGCAAGCACCCAAAACACGGATGTAAATGTGGTTGCATACATATAAGGGGTTATTAGAAATAAACAGAGATAAAACGTACATAACGTTTGACATTCTCCCTTCCGAGTCTAAAAATCGATAAAACGGCTTCCTACGCGATAAGATCTGATGAAAGTATACTTATTTACAAAATTTGGTGGCTTTGGATGACTCCTTTATCTAGGTGACATCCGATGAGACACACACAAAATATATTATTATTATTATTATTATTATTATTATTATTATTATTATTATTATTATTATTATTATTATTATTATTATTATTATTATTATTAAGATTGAGGACTCGCATCGGAACGAGAGTTGAGGCTGTCTCATCTCCAAAATGTATCGTGAAAGTGATGTTTCATTTCTAAAAAAAAAAAAAAAAAAAAAAAAGTATCTATGTTTTATTGGAAGACCTCTGTTTCTCGTCTTGAATATCGTCTCAAGAATTTGGTTTCATCTCGTCCAGTGTTTCTTCCAGAGATGTTTTTGGGGGCACTGCCCCGAGCAGCTCTGAGAGCGTTACCGCGGAGGAGACCTAAATAATACGCTTATAATATAATAATAATTAGAATATTATTAGCCCCCCCCGGAATACAAAGTGTGCCCCTCCGGAACATTGCTTCTGAAAGAAACACTGATCTTATCTCATACACAACCATAATAAATAACTCCTCATACTAATAATGGATCTTTGGCTGTCTGTAGCATAAAATATTAAAGCCAGTCCACTATTGTTTTAAATGAAACCCCTTTAAAAGTTAAAATCACCTATAGAGTATTCAACGTCTGTGATGGTCACGTCTATTGCCGGATTTACGTATTAAGCTAAACAAACTATAGCTTATGGCCCCATTTTCTTTTAGATTAAAAAAATAAAAAATAAATATATAAATAAAACAAAAATAAAGAAAAAAATGAATCTATGCTGCTTTTCCACAAATATAAAATGAAAAACAAAATATAAGAACAGTGTGTTCTGTTGTGTAGGCTTCTATGGTGTAAGTAATGGGGCTCTTTATGCTCCCTAAAATATCGCTAATTCGTTATTTCTGCATATAGGGTGCCTACAATCAATAGCTTAGGACCTCGTTGAACCTACTTCCGGCTCTGCTCATGTATACTGTCAGCATCTACTAACCCTATATCCTAATGCATGGGTAGATATACGCATTCATATGTGGATATACGTAAAGTGTAACATTTTGAGGCCAGACAACTGTTTTGGCAGCGGGGGCAGAAAACTTCGCAGTCAGAAGTTATTTGACGCGGAACAATTGACATACTTGAAACATAGATGGAAGATAAAATAAGCTGTAAATAACAATAAAGAAGCGCGCTCTGTAGGTTTTAGAAGTACTGCTAGGCAGCCTACCAATAACAAGAATATGTAAATGTAAATGTATCTGGCCGTTTCCAGCCAGTCAATCTCAGTGAGTAGCCATGACAGAGTACGGTTGTTTGTCTGAAGTACAGCGCGCTAATATTTTTCTCTCAGACGCAGAAACGAGAGGCATTACAGGTGGTCAACAGAAATTTAGAATTCATGTCAAAACTTAATGGACTCCCGTAAGAAACACTATTCTCCGTTTATACCCTGTATTAGAGGATGAAAGAAAACAGAACCTCGCGTTGGTCTGGGGCTCTTGATCTGCCATAACACGTAGCCCCAGACAATCTACACAGCCTACTTTTCAGAGAATTAACATTTCTAGCTGCTCATTCGTTCAAAGAATGCTACACAGTGTTGTTAAACTACATCCGAATAAAATATTGCATCTGTAGTATTGCACAACCTATCCGAATGTGATAAATGGAAAAGGATGCAATTTGCACAGTGGTCAGAAGGAAAATATATTATTTACAACACACAGTTTTCAGATAAGACGTATTTTCATATGGATGAGACTGTTAATAAACAGACTATCCAATTTAGGGCAACAAGCAATAAACACATTGTAAAGAAAGTAATAAGAAGCCTTTACGCAGATAAAAGTTACCTTGTGGACTTTATCAAGTCACGGATGATGAGACCAGTGCTTTTGTGACGATACAGTTAACTCACAGCGATATTTGGATATGATTCGAAATGCTTTTGTACCATGACTATTCTCGATTGATCATTCGAAAGATACTCGTGAATTATAACGACTGACATTAAAATGCATCAATAGAACCCTATCTATAACATATATGAATCTTATAGGGATGATCCTTGCATAATTGACTATATCGTCCTTTCTTCGTGATGAAGCATCGGCACACTACTGACGATATAGGCAGTTATTATTATTAGTACAATGTTAACGAAATATTATCAAATATATAAAATAAACATATCGACTGGTAGCTATTATTATGTATTTCAATATTGAGCATTTAGTTTGCTCCAAGGTTACTTCTGCAATTATAGTTATTTAATTAATTAATTTTATTGTACATACATAATTCCTAACTCGTGTAATCGCTAGCGCTGCAGCGGCCGAATCTCAAAACAGTACTTACTTGAGAAACATGATTCATAAAAACCAAGGATGTTATAGAAGAGAGGATCCACCTATACAACAAAATTGTAAATTTATACGTCAGAACTTCACGACCCCCATTCTGCCCGCTCCGCCTAATATCACAATGTTTTGAGCCAACATTCATGGCGGAAACGAGAGTAGCCAATCAGACTCGGAACTCTGACAGATGCTCGGTTGTTTCTTGGCTTCACTGAGTTAATAGCATGAAGATACATATGGGCAGATCCTCTATTTTATATCATCCTTGATAAAAGTCGTCAAATGCTTGCATGAGTGAACCAGCTCCCTTCCGGTAAATCTGAAATGATGCTGCTGCCTGCCTGTATGTAAAAATATCGTTTTTCAAAATAACTTTTAGTATACTGTAATAAACAATTTCTGTAAAAAAAAAAGTCTTGTGATATACAGTATGTACTATTGTATCATGAATAATTCTCAGTATCACATAGTCACTAACACAATTAATAATTTATGTTATTATTCACACGAAATCAAATAAATATGTCACCATGACATGGTGATTCAGTAAAATGTGTTGCCAGTTAAAGAAGGTTGAAAACCACTGTCTACTATTTATCAAAAATAGTGAGTGTGTTACGTAATTAATTTGGATTTTGTTTTTTCCTTTTTGAGTTGAGTTGATTTTGAGTTTAACGTCCGTTCAGCAGCGAGGCTATATGAGACGTGGACCTACTGATTAACGTGGAATCCGAACCACATGAGCTCCCGCCGGGAATCGAACCCGGGCATCCCATTTTTCCTTTTTATTGGACCAACGTTCAATATTAGAAAATCGCAAAGACAAACCTCGAGAACCATTTCTAGTCTGCAGACCACAGTTTAAGGTACATTGACAAAGATAAGAGGCCAGTCCGCCAAATCACAACGTCATTATTTCTAAATTTTAGTCTACAATTTCATTGTTTTCTGTGATGCTGTATCAGAAATTGAGGCAAGTGCCACGCCTACCGCAGACATGCAATATCAAGTACTGTACTTACCCCTAAAGGTGCTTCATAGAAGTCTCCAATCTTTATAATTTTGTGGTGAAACACTGGTTCAGTGGTATTGTTATCATCCGCTGAGTATAGTTGCACTGTTTCTGTGATTTGGTCTTTTTTTAGGATTACATACTCCACGAACAGATCATTAGTCGCATTAGGGTTTGATGACATTATAAGGAAATCATAGGTAATATTACCACCGTTAGGATAGTTCATAAAAGGTAACATTATCGGTATTAGAGGATATTCTTCCGATTGGCTGTAGACATTCAAAAAAGCCAGCTTATCACCGGCAGAAGGTGGTTTTTCAAGTGTCGTCCCAATTCTCTCAAACAAATCGTCATAAGTGGTTATCTCCCATTGAGCAACCGATACCTCCTCTCCATCCCAAAGTTTTAAGATCCCAAAATCATTCTCGAAATCAAACGTTATTGTATTGGTAGTATTAGATATTTGACCATTTGCTTTCTGCACCACTAGTAGTACACTTAACAGAAGATAATGTGTCAAAACAAGTTTGGTCATGTTATCTCTTTTAATAGTGCAGACCAGAAGCTCAAAAATAAAATAACGATCTAGCACAATATTTAGACTCAGAAACTATTGTTAAAGAATTATCTGATAATTTTCCTTATCTTATCCTTAATCTTGTTAATCAAGACAAATGAAGTTATATTTTCATAACACGATCACTAAAACTGATTAGCAATAATCCAATTAAATTTAGTTGACATATTTATATCTTATTATTTATTGCTTTCAACACAACATCTCCCGCAGTCTAGTGGTTACGTCTGTCATTCGTCTTAGTCCAGATTACCAAAGACACGCTTTATTATATAATTAAGTAAGAATTCTGTAAACATAATAAAATCAATTTATCGTGCGAGCTATGTTAATAAAAATGAATCTAATCTTGTTTGTAATTGGATCTGAGTAGAATGGCTAAATGGTTTGGAAAAAATGAGCATAGTTGGAACCTACTTCGAACTCGGTTTATCATGTTGTGTTCATTAAAATGGATGTAGTTAGTAAGGAATATAAATGGAGGTGGAAGTTTCACGCCAGAGCAATGGATTCTTCGAGTCTTACTTACTTGTACATTTAAATGTACCCGTTTTTGATTTGCTAAACTATTTTGCTTGACCTAACATTAGACTTTCGACATGTCAGTGAGGAAACAAACAAACTTGGGAAGGAGATTTAGGGATGTATGTCCAATGACAGACGTAGAACAGCAGATGAAGAGGAAATCATACGAAAGCGGTTAAGCAACAAGCGAAACAAGTGAACATAGAACAGCAGATGAAGAGGAAATCATACGAAAGCGGTTAAGTAACAAACGAAACAAGTGAACATAGAACAGCAGATGAAAAAGAAATCATACGAAAGCGGTTAAGTAACAAGCGAAACAAGTGAACATAGAACAGCAGGGGAAGAGGAAATCATACGAAAGCGGTTAAGCAACAAGCGAAACAAGTGAACATAGATAGTTTCTCACCAGGTTGGGTTTCTCACCCATAAATCTTAGTTGGAAGGGGTTCAAGATTTGGGGTGAAGGGGTAATACTATAAGCCACTACGTTTATGTAGTATTGAACGGGTATTATTCTGCACCCGAAACGAGATAAATAATTGTAAAACTTTTCCACCTCTATTTTCAGAAAATAAAATGATAGAACTAGATTGTTTTTATAAGAAAAAGAGTGCAGATGAAGTGTAAGATCAAATTTTCATGCTACATAAATCATTTCCCTATTAAACGAAGTATAAAACTATGTACTTATACTTTAAAGTATGTTCAGCTACTTTTGAGGTGTCTTATTACTTATTTGCTCCAGAGTGGAGTTTCATTAAAGTGCTATTTACACTATTGATAAGTTTTGTTCACTCCTTCCACCATAGATCCTGTCAATTCGTTGTGGGAGTATACAATGCTTATTGTGTTACATGTTGCAGTATCGCTCTTTATAGAAGTTCAATACTGCGTTTGCGAGTTTGCCCAGGTATCTGTATAATGTCTCGAAATGAAGTATGTCCTTTACCAATACATGCAGCAGTTCAGCAGGATTAAACTGATGGATTTGGCCACAATCTATGACAGTATCCTTGGGTTTTCCTGGAGCTAGCCCACATGCAGACTGCTCTGTATTTACCAAACCAAGCTCATTTCATTTGGCATTGTAAGGCCCATGTTGTTGTATAGTGTATTAAACTATTACTAGGATTCAAGTACATAAAGAGTAACGTTATTTTCTGGTGCATGTTATCTTCTGTTGCATCTGGTAGTACATCACAGGTCCTCTCTTTTCTGAGCTGCTCATTTTGGTCTTTGCATCAACCACGGAGATCCACTATTGGCCAACTAGGTCAACAGTTCTTTCAGGCTTCAGTTTCTGATCCATTGGTTGACAGGTCTTTGTAGTGCTTTTAGGTGGACAGGTATATCACTCAGCGATACACAAAGTGCATCGTTCTGTACGTGTCGCTCAATCTTAGTAAGATGTAGCGCTGTATTGTGTTGAAACTAGCTATGTTATCGTCTCTCTTAATAAGTCTGTGATCTCACGAACTGGCCGCATTGGTCAGTATTGAGGTCTACTTTCCATGGATACACTATTATCTAGGTAATGATGTGCACATGAAATATGTAAAAATAGATTTGCAATCTAAATCTCAAATGTGCCTTAACTTTGAAAATTTATCTAAATCTGCAATAAATTTTCCCAGATTTCTTCAGTTAACGAGTTCTACTGAAGGCAACAACAACGGAGATGAATTCACAAGTAATTAGTTTCTACTTCTCCTTGGTAAGAAATTAAATTATAATTTTGTCGGAATTCGAAAATATTATTTGAAGTGATAATCCTGTTTTCACAAAATTGAAATCAGTCGGTTTTGAGCTAAGTTAATAATTCGATATCTTGTTGCGATGCAATTGTTTTATATAAAAATCATGAAAAATCAAAATTAGTGATTAACTATGCCGACAGAAAAACCTAATCCACAGTTGCGAAATAATAACACAAAGAAACTTACAACAAAAACAACAAAGGATTAGCAACGAAAGAAGATTTAATTTTAAAAATCGGAAAAAAAGAACACAAAACATAAAATAAGAAACTTTGTATTGCATAACAAATTGAAGCTAGTGTCGTAGCGCCAGCGTATACGTAGATCATTACAAAATAACAATTCCTTTTTTTTTTAAAAAAAAAAAAAGCGGTCTTAAGCAAAGAGTAAGGCGAGTGGTTTGTCAAGATACCGTGTTGCGGAGGCTGAAAGAAAATATAAAGAACGGAGAGCTATACTAATGATGGTCTACTACTGTTGGTATTTAAAAATATGTGGTCAGAAAGTTTAACCTAGGTACAAGTCGACCAATCATTCTCTTCAACTTCGATCAGAATTCTTACCACAAAAGTTGTTCTCAAAATGTTGTCTAGTTAGTGGAGTCAAATTAGCAAAAAGTAAGGAACAAATTAGTAACAAGCTGAAAATTGGTACAGATGTTGGAAATGATGTTCTAAACAAAATACTAAAAGTCCCCTGAAATCCCAGGTGACTTTCGATGCCATATTGGAAAATGGCCGCTGGAAGTGTCAAATTTAGGATAGGATTTAGGATTTAGATTTCTGGGCTCTCGGTGTCTAAGGCCATTTAGCCCGTATCGTTTTGAAGGAAGACGTCCCTCGGCGAGCACACTATCCGCGGAAAGGGAAGAAAGGAAGCGGCCTGGGACCTATAAGTTAGGTACCACCCCGGCATTTGCCTGGTATCAATGAGGAAAACCAAGGAAAAACATCATTCAGAATGGGTACGCGGGGCCACTGAAAGTGTCAAATGAACAATACCCAGAAAAAATAGCAATATCTTCGCTATAGTTGAACATAAAGAGAGAAACTTAATGTCGTTTTATAGAACATAGATAACAAAATACTTTTTAAGGAGAAACAATTTTTCATAAAACGCATACTTTCAGAAATATTGAGCTCTAAATTCTAAAATTCCGAAAACTACCGTCAAACTGACTTAAAACTTTATTGAACTTAGGAAGTAATTATTAACAAGTTAAAATTTGACTTAGATGTTGGTAAAGATTATTTAAATGACATACTAAAATCCCAGAACTTCTTCGTTCACCATATTGGAAAATATTCAAATATCCGAAGTAATTGAAAGATAATATTTTGTTAAGTGAAATACAAAATCTTGACCGGGCTAAATATTTGAGAAACTGTAAATGCAGTCGATTCGAAGTCAATTGGGAACAATGGTGGTGCAAGGGGGAAACATTAAGACGTATTTAAGGTTGTCCTCCGCCATCTTGAAATCAACTTATTTATTTTAAATGGCAACATGGTCGTGTGACATATTAAACAACATCCTCGTTCGAAGAGAAACTCAATGGTAAGGTTATTTTTCCGAAACCTGCAATAATTTTGAAGTTGTGAATAGATTTAGGATATGTTATGTGTAAAACGCTGTGAAATGTGCTGTGCGAAATTTCGAATTGAAGGATAAAGATAGAGTGAAAGAAACAAGCTCTGTAACGTCTCACATTACGTATTCTTTAATAACCAGGAAAAGAGAGAGCTAACACACATAAGATAAATGCAATCACATGACGTGTTCAGCATGCCCACCGTTCTGTTCTATGCATATCCTCAACCGTGAGACCCAGTGCTTGTGCACTCTGCGAAGCATAGTTGGTGATACTTGTTCACAAACAGTAATGATTCTCCTTTTCAGGTAGCCAGTGTCAATAATTTTACACTGGTAGACAATAGCTTTAAAGTGCCCGCAAAGATAGAAATCCAACGGACTTGGTCGGGGGACTTTGCTGGTCACTAAACTGATCCATGCCGACCTATCCAACAACCGGCAAAGTGTTCATTGAGCCATCGATTACACTACGACCACAATGCGGCGGTGCCCCATCTTGTTGCCAATATTGATGAAATCACCCTTCCTCTTCCATCAAAAGTGGCATAACAATGTTTTCAAGCATATCTCCATATTGTGCACCATCCCAGGTTCCATCAATGAAAACAGGTCCAATAAGTTTTTGCCCTATATTCCACACTACACCATTACCTTATCTTCATCTTGCATCTTTGATGCATCTATCTAATTAAGATTTGTATTAGCCCTGTACCGAACATTTTGTCCAATACCGAGAAATCCCACGGTAAAGCTTTTTTTCAAAATCTGCAGCGGCTTTGAATTTGTGAATGGATTTAGGCTAGAATATGCTATCATTTAGACTTAAATTTTGTTATGTGTGGAACATTGTATAGATGGGAACCGACTGTCTCTTTTTCTTTTTCTTCTAGGTAGGACATGATGCTAACTCGAGAGGAAAGAATCGAAATTTTCCTTTTGGCTGGAGGATGCAGTTCAGCAATAACATCCCTCTTCAAAGAGCGACATCCTAATTGCGAGAAAGGAGAAAAAAAAGGAGAAAAACAGTGCTGTACAAAAACTAATCTGCAAATTCATGGTAAAGGGAAATGTTGATGATTTACCTCGATCAGTACGACCACGAAATGGATATTGTTCATTTGACACTTCCAACGGCAATTTTCCAATATGGCGTCGAAAGTCACTTGGGATTTCAGGGGACTTTTAGTATGTTATTTAGAACATCATTTTCAGGATCTGTACCAATTTCCAGCTTGTTACTCATTTGTTCCTTTCTTCATTAAAATTTGAGCTTCATTTACTGCACTATAGCGTAATTAGTAAATTGATTAAAGTGTCGTCATAATGCAAGAATAGATAAGAACTAAAATCTAAACTATTTGGAGCTACTGTTTCTGAAATGAAAAATGAAATGAAATCTTTGAGTTTTATATCCTACGGTTATGCCGGTTAGGCTAAAGGAGATGGTGATGATGAGAAATGAATGAAATGATGGAATGAAGAAAGTAGGAGGAAACGGGAGAACCCCGAGGAAACCCACGCACACTTCACTTGGCGGGAGCAGGATTTGAACCAGGGGCCCCATGCACCAGAGGTGAACGCTCTACCACTGAAATTATGGCCGCCTAATGGCGTAGATAGAGAGTTTCTCAACCTTTTTAAATCTTCTCTATATTTATGTTCTTTAATGATTCGAGTGTACACCACCATACCAGTATATAGTAGATCTACGATTATCCTTGTCCCGGTTAACCTAGTCTCTGGATTAACCGAGGCAGTCTAAAAAATGCCAGATGACCTACAGCGTAGAACATGACAGCATCGAAGTTGAGTAGATTTTGGGTTTAACGTCCCGTTCAGCAGCGAGACTTTATGAGACGTGAAACTACTGATTAACGTGGAATCCGAAACACATGAGCTCCCGCCGGGAATCGAACCCGAGTCTCCCACGCCAAAGGCGCGTTTGCTAACCGCTTAGCCACGGAGGAGCTCATGACATCATCGAAGAAAGGCCAATACACGTCCCAGAAAACAATTAGTTTTTTTTTTTCAAAAAATACATTTCGTATAGTATGTGTAAAAATATTTTTTATTTTTTTAAAAGAAGTTACAGTATACTGAAATAAACAATTCATTATAAAAAATGATTTTTCATTTACAATACTTATAAAAAAACTTTAGTAATCTCAGGACCCGCCAAAAGGAACAATAAATAATAATAATGTAATAGGAATAACTCTCAGTATTATATAATTACTACCTTGTAGAAAGTTTTAGTCTTACACAACTAACAATTTATATTATTATTAACCAATAACCATGTCGGCCCCGGCGTCCCTCACAGGGAACATAAAATATGACGACATTATTATTTCTTTACAACTTTAAAATCAGATTGGCAACATTGAAAACTGTTTACAGGGGATGATCATAGACAGGGGACGATTCAGTAAAGTGTGTAGTCAGTTAAAACGGTTGAGAAACACTGGTATGATGTATACTATTTATGTTCTATAACGTGTGTTACGCAATTAATTTGGAGTTCCTTTTTTTATTGTATAACATTCAATCTTAGAAGATTGTAGGGACAATTCGAGAACCACTTCTAGTCTGCGTACCACAGTTTGAGAAATATTGACGTAGATGAATTACGTGATACGATGTTAATCCGTTGAGTTCCAACGTCATTATATGTAAATTTTAAGTCTACATCCTCGTTGTTTTCTCTTATGCTAAATTTGTACCAGAAATCGCATCAAGTGTCACACCCATTACAGGCACGCAATATCAAGTACTGTACTTACCCCTAAAGGTACTTCATAGAAGTCTCCAATCTCAATAAAATCGTGTTGAAACACTGGCTCTGTGGTATTGTTATCATCCGCTGAGTACACTTGCACTGTTTCTGTGGTCTTGCCTTCTTTTACGAGCCAAAAGAGCACCATCAGATTATTAGTCGCATTAGGGTTTGATGACATCACAAGAAAATCATAGGTAATGTTGCCACCGTTAGGATAGCTCAAATATGGTAATATTATCGGCATTGCAGTGTAAGCCGCCGATTGGTTATAGACATTCAAAACAGTCAGCTTATCTCCGGCAGAAGCCGGTTTTTCTATTGTCGTTCCAATTCTTTCAAACAAATCGTCATAAGTGGTTATCTCCCATTGAGCATCTGATGCCTCCTCCCCGTCCCACAGCTTTAAGATCCCAAAATCATTTTCAAAATCAATCGTTATTGTATTTGTAGTATTAGATATTTGGCCATTCGTTTTCTGCACCACTAGTAGTACACTTAACAGAAGATAATGTGTCAAAACAAGTTTGGTCATGTTGTCTGTTTTAATAGTGCAGACCAGAAGCTCACAATTAAAATAATGACCTAGCACAATATTTAGACTCAGAAACTATTGTTAAAGAATTATCTGATAATTTTTCTTATCTTACCCTTATTCTTGTTAATCAAGACAAATTAAGTTATATTTTCATAACATAACCGTTTAAACTGATTAGCAATAATCCAGTTAAATTTAGTTGACATATTTATAGTTAATTATTATTATTTATGGCTTTCAACACTACGTAGTTACTTCTCCTGTAGTCTTGTGGCTACGTCTGTCATCCGTCTTAGTCCCGATTATTATCAAAATCTTGCTTTATTATATAATTAAGTAAGAATACTGGAAACATAATACAAGCAATTTATCGTGAAACGTATATTAGTGAAAATGAATCTAATCTTGTTTATGATTGGATCTGGGTAGAGAGTGACGTAATCAAGGGGAGACAAACAGGGCTTGTGTCCCGGGCACCGGATTGAGGAGGCCCAAAATTGGGCAAATATTTATTTTCACTACAAGGCAAGGAAGGGTTAAAAATGATAACAAAATACCTCAGAAACTTAACAGGATAACGACTCATCAATCTTCACCACCAATCTTCACAAATCACTACTGCAGACTAGAAGTTCATATCCATAGAACCTAAGTTAGCTTCGAAACTATCTTTTGAGGACATTGTAAAAACTTTTGCAGCCAAAAGAGCCCCCAAAGTTAAATTTAATTCCAGTTTTCTGTATTTTCATGTAACTTACATTGTAAAATGTCCGAGTATAATACTCGAGACACAGCTTGACTTTTTGTCATAATTAAATGTTCTATTCTAAAGCAGCAGACTGTTAATTTGATTCATTCTACACATACCGGTATGCACATCCCGACATAAATACAAAAATATTGTGATTTGCAGTTATTATGATAATACTATAAGGATATGTCAAGCATGCTACTCTCAAATTATTTGGAAATTAAATACTAATGAGTTTGGTATTTCATCTTGTACTAAAAATTAAATTATCTATACTGGAGTTTTGAAATCAAGCTTTAGTACTTGAAGAAAAAAAGGAATAGGAGAATTATAGTGTGATGTGAATGTCAGTTCTAGTCGGGGAGCATTTTGGTTTGGTTGGTCAGGGGGGGGGGGAAGCGCTAAGGTGAGTTCTTGCCCTGGAAGATAACTAGCCTATTTGCGTCGCTGATGCTAGAACGGCTAAATGATTTTTTTAAAAAATATCATAGTTGGTGCCTACTTCGAACTTTTTTTAAAATTTTACCACTGAACTGGGTTATTCATTAAAATGCTTGTAATTAGTGAGGAGTATAACTGAAGGTCGAAATTGCACGCCTAAGCAATTGATTCATTAAATATTGCGTATAAATGCAGCCGTTTCTCCTTTGATAAACAATTTTGCATTGATCTAACGTTAGACTTTCAACATGCCAATGAGGAAACAAACAAACTTAAGAAGGAAAACTTTTCATGTTATGCCCAACGACAGACATTGCACAATGGCAGACATAGAACAGCAGAGGAGGAGGAAACCGTACAGAAACAGTTAAACAACGATAGAAACGAGGGAACATTCCATAGCGATTGAAATACGCATCCCAAGGAAGAAAAAGTGGGTTCATACACACTTTTCGAATTCCCATAAACCTTTTTCTCCTGTGCGCAAAACTGAAGTTCAGTTAGTGAATTATAAGCAAAAATTAAATATACTTACAGCTTTTAGTGTGATGACATTTGCTCCAATCTCAGCATTTCCTGTCAAAAACTCCCCTTGTGTTGCTGTTCCATCTGCCCGGAAGACCTCTTTCGAAATTATGGAGCCATCGTTGGCAAGAGAAAGAGTCATCACTGTTAGAACATTGGCGGCTGAAGTATCTGAGGACGAAATGAGGTAATCAAAGGTAATGTTGCCTCCATCAGGGTACAACAGAAGTGGCAACATTAGAGGGACAGACAGATTACTAGCTTCTTCGTTATAAACATTTAAAACAGTCAAATTATCACCAGCCAACGCAGGTTTATCCACCGTCGTCCCAATTGTCGTGAACAACTCGTCATATGTTGTGAGTTCCCATAAGGCATCTTCAGACTCGTCATCGTTAGTCAAAATACCAAAATCAGCTTCAAAATCAAACGATATTGTGCTGTCTATTTGACATAATGTTTCAGGCACGACAATTAAAATGCTTAGCAAACAAAGAACCATAAAATGTCTTGTGTCCATTGTATGTGTTTTATTCTCTCTACTTCTAGTTCTTAAACCATTAATTAAAAATACTTGGTAATTCTTTCACTGATAAGTGACAATAAAATTATATATCCTGTTATCTGTAGTGGCAGAATTCTTATCTCTTATAAAAATTCTTTTATTCACATAGGAAGAAAGGAGATTTAACTTTAATAAATTACTAAAGATATAATGAAAGCTTATATACTTATCTCTGGTTTTAGTGAGTAAATGTGGGAGGATTGGGCCTACAATGATATTACTAAGGTATACCGCTCACTGGCAACATTCTGTCGGGCAACTGTCTTGTTGCCCTGGTTAAATGCATTGAGTCATATGGGAATCCGCTCATTGAGGCGACGGCGACAGAAAACTTGCCTAGGTGCCTGCAAGGAGGGAGATCAGCGTTTACCAGACGCATAGCTCGGAACTATTCCAAAACCTGATCGAAATTATGCTAGATTCGGTCAAATTATGCTAGATCCCCATAATTACTAATTCAGAAGGTTTTAAAGAATAGAAAACCGAAGTTGAGATACGATAACGTAACTTAAAATACGCAGAGCGCAAGAATGCGAGGATAGAACTCAATACTTCACGCACCGAACCTTTAACTCAACTAAACTAGTGCAGTCGTTGCCAGACTCACAACTTGGAATTATTCTGAATAATCTTTAATTTTAAGAACAGGAAAAGAATAAAGAAGAATAAAGAAATAAAAATATGTCGCATGAATGAATGCAAAGTGTTTGTTTACATATTTTGAAAGAAATGACCTCACAGTCAAAGGATTAGAAAACCCTGGGTGGAGCTACCAAAAAAAAAAAAAAAAAAAAAAGCAAAAATGCATCTCTGGGATGAACTGGGTCAAACACATGGCGAAAGGCCTTTGAGTCACCTGCATTTGTGTGAACGTCAAGAAGCTACCGTCTGCAATAAAACTCGTTTTCTCTTATTTTCAGAAACACTAAATTGTTTTTATTTCCACGCCCCTTCTCTAAAGGCATTGGTAAAGGGATGGCCTCCCGCCGCGCCGTTTCGAACTTGCTGGCTGCCTGTATGGTTTACCGACTGTATTGATATTATGCTAGATTTGGATAGGATGCTGAAAGCAAGATGCTAGATGCTAAAGACATGCAAATTATGCTAGATCTAGCAACATTAAAGGGAGATAAATGAAATAATGTTTTTTACAAGTTTTTTTCTTTTTTCGCACAACAGTTCGTTCTGTGTGCAGCGTGTGAAAAGAAATGTTTGCATTGAAAGCTAATATGTCTTTAATTAGTGATGAAGACAATCAAAAATTGAGGAAATAGAGAAACGTCCAGCATTATATATATATATAAAAAAAAGTTTTCAGGAATATTCAGATACAAATTTAAAGAAGAAATTGTGGAAGAAAGTGTGTTTCGCAGTTATAAGAAACTGGAATGAGCTTCAAGGGATAATCACGTAAATCACTATAGCGAGTAAAATTTTCCTTCAGCTATCTCTCACTGTATATAGGATGTACCCAGTATTTCTTTTTCCTTTTTAAAATCAGCATTAGCACCTAAGCAATAGCGCACATTCTTCGAAGTCTATCGTCCTGTGTCCAATCCCGCCAAATTGTGATATCAAGTGTCCGGCAAGTTTTCTGTTGCCGTCGTCAGTGAGCGAGGGTGTAGCAATAAAACTGTTTTGTATGTCTCCGTGAAGTTGTTGACTCTAGGCAACAACGACGAGACAGTTGCGCAACTGTTTTGTTGCCAGTGACCGATAGGTCTAAAGAAACAGGAATAATAGAATAACCAAGCACACTTTCTAGTTGGACAGTGTAAAATACTTCTACACTGTAAATATACTCTATCGTACAGGAAATTGAAGTTTTTTTGGTCTAAAATCAGGATTTTCAAATTGAATTGGCTACTGCAGATTTTGTGAATTGCTTCCGATATCTGTTAAACGGAGATCCGTAGAAGCGATGGGTAAGTGTAATTTGACAGGAAAATTAGCAAGAAATCAGAAAGATAAATTGAATTTATTGGTTATAACTCAATATTTCTTTTGAGTATGAATGCTATGTGAGACAGAGATTACTGCTTCACAACGAATTTGTACTCTAGAATAAGTGTATTCACGTGGAATCAAATTCGGAACCATACGCAAAGGAAACGGCGTGTGTATAGATTGATCCTATTACGTTAGATTATTCAAGTTTGATTATTTTTTTTAAAAAAATGATTTAATTAAAATGCCAAATATTTAGAGAAATTTACCTTCTCTTTAGGAAGTGAAGTGCATTGATTTGTTGATGTGGATTTCAATTCTTTTCTAGCATCGAATCTATTTGAGACGGGATCTTAAAGTAGAATTCAAACTGTGGCCTTTGTTGTCCACTTGTTGCCTTGCAGTAAAACTTTCTTTAGGTATTAGTATTGTAATATCCCACGTCGTTTGTGTTTAGAAACACCCACCATGTGCTCTTATAAACAAAAACCACATGCACCATAGTATGGAGTACTACAGCTGCAGAGACAGCAGCGACACTACGGATCACATGACGTCGAGGGAGCAGCAGCGCCACCGCCTCACCTGCATATAAAGGAGAGGACAGTGACTATTTGTGATTCGTCACCCCTCCTTAAGCTTGCTCTGGAGCTTAAGGAGTAACCTAACCCAAAGTCTCCAATTCGCTTCAGAACTCTAGACTTCTCTTCTTTCCGCTTACTTTGGTTCGGAGCTCTATCGGGGTTCCTAACGTTAGTCACTTAGATTGCTTCGGAGCTCTGGGGATTCCTAATCAACTCCACATCGGAGATCTGTGAAGATTCTCCTCTAGGTTGCTCAGGCCTTGGGTTACCTTTCTCTACCTTGTATTAGGAAACTTACATTATTGTCGTATTTCTGTAAAATACTGTTTATAGAGGATTTTTTATAATAAAAGCCGGTATTGCGATACGATTCCGAATTGTACTTTGTTTTATCTATGCTTTTCCTACACCTGTACAAGGAGAATTTTACAGTATGAATACCAGTGATGAAACAGGTCTGGGGTCACCCGAGTCTGGGTTTCGCTTCTTAGACCCATTTTGACCCAGTGACCCGTACAGATCCGATGATCCCGAAAGCAACTATAATAACAACTCTTATCATTACTGCTGAATTTTATACTATATTAACGATCTCCATTAATCGGAATCGAAGATTCACGCCTTTGACTCCCTTTGTGACATTTCTTAATCATGCAGTGGCGGAGCTCTAGGCGGGTCTGGGATAAGCTTGGCTTACCCAATGACTCCCTTTTCAGTAGTGGCCATGTTACTACTAACTAAGCTATTGAGAAACGTAGTACAGATTAGTAAATACTCTGTGATGTCAAACACTTAAAACTATGTATTTTTAATGGAATAACAACTACGTAAAACCCCGAAATTACCAATATTTGAGTTCTCACTACAAGAAAAGAAAAATGTGTTGAAATCAACTATTTAAATTTACCGTCCTACGATTATGCCTTTTAGCTAAGGGAGATGATAATTAAGGCGAATGAATGATTATGGAAAATTTGTTAGAATGAGAAAGTGGGAGGAAACAGGACTACCCCGAGAAAACCCACGGACTCGATGTTGTCTACCATAAACTTACTTTGTGGGGATCGAACGAGGGACCCCAGGCACCAAAGATACCCAGGGCCGTAACTTGTGGGGGGCAGGGTGGAAATTGCCTCTCCAGGAAAACTCCCCGCCGTTCGAGGGGGTTCCATTTTAAGACAAAATGTACTTATTCCATATACGATACAAACATGAAATTATAAATAAAGCATCAAACAGGTTTACTACATTACATAAACAAAACAGCACACGAAAGGTAAATGAAACAAAAATGAGTCGTGGGCCCATTTCAGTAAAAAAAAAAAATCCTCTACTATTACGGGCCCTAGAAATAATATTTATTCGTATGGCTTTGAGATTTGTCAATATTGTTCCCTTAATTTGCCATCTATGGAACCATCCCAGGGGCGTACGGCAGGGCCCACAAAGAGTAAGAAAAAGATGGAAAGAAGGGACCTATTTTCGAATTTTGCGGGAGGGCCTTAAATAACTTTTTCTAGGGGGCACAAATATTAATGCTTGCCGCCTCGAGAAAAATCTAGGTTACGGCGTTGGTTCTACCACTGAGCCACCGTGTCCCAAAAGTAGAAGTTTGCACTCAAGGGCGCCCATGTTGTGGTTTCCAAGGGGGGCAAATATAAGCGAGGTTTGAAATATACGAGTTTCAAATTTTGCTATAACTAATGCAAAAATTCTATTGGGCTTTCGATATTCCCCAGTACGATTTCCTCTTGGGGGGGGGGGCGATCGCAACACCTTGCCCCTCCTGATGGGCGCCCTTGTTTGCACTGTATTATTGGTTACAAAATTATAAAGTGTTTTCTCTATTTCCAAACGTAAGTAGAATCTCATAATCTTAAGTGTAAGATAGGTTCATTAAGGGTCTTCACTACAGCGAAATTAAACTACCGCTAATTTTAGAGTATTTCTGTAATATCTTCAAAACAAATAAAAATATTCGAAAAGCAGAAACGTAGTGAACTAGATAATACGATTGTGCATGTGATACCGTTATCACAACTCATCGATCTGCTTTCGATTTGCAACTGTAGAAAGATCTAGCATTTTTTGCGAGTTCTGTAAATAGCGAGATACCAAAAGCGGATAGGTTAATTGTGGTGAAGGTATCACATGGAAAATCGAATTGTCTAGTTCACTACGTTTATGCTTTTCGAGTATTTTTATTTGTTTTGAAGTTATTACAGAAATACTCTAAAATTAGCGGTAGTTTAATTTCGCTGTAGTGAAGACCCTTAACGCGCACTTACAATGTAATAAGGGTATGTAAATACTACTCGAATAACACCTTATTTCGATCGCATATTGGTCGGCAGACTTGAAAGGGATTAACCTACACAATAACGTGTAGAAAATACTCTACCAACAATCTAACCCGGGATCCTTTGCAAGATAAGCAGACATGTTAACAATTGAATCGGTATATAAGTCAGAAAAGTAGTTATTGGAAGAAAATTTAAAATAATATTTTTTTGAATATCTTGGTAGACATAAAGTGATCACCTCTGCTTGAAAAAGGAGAATTTTGCTGTCATTGCATGAAATGAACGACTTGCTGTGAGCAATTGAAGTTCCAAAAAGTTGGGCTAAAGTAAACTTTCCAATTTCTGACTCATTACCTTTCCAAATCTACTGTTTTAATTTGTGTCTCTGAATATATAAATACCAAAATTATTAAAATCGTTAGATGAAAGAAATAGTTGGATCACATATGACTTACAATACGTAACCTGTAACCAGAAAATTTATTATAATTTAAAATCTATGGGTTCTCAGGATAAACCCTCATTGAAGCACAACATAATGTACACTCCATCTAAGTTAAAGTGAAGTAATTTGCGTTACACATCGCAGCTTAATTTAAATCGTCAATTATAACAGCTTGCTTTTACCAAGCGACTTCAGATTAATCGTAAGCTTGCGACATCTCTTGATCAGTTTCTGTACTACTTAGTCAACTATTATGCATCCAAGTCTGTATGATCGTTAGTGACTAAAGTAATAGCACATCTCTGATGTGCACCTGCCTCTTTATTGCCCCCATCCCCAGTGGCGTAAATAATAACCTCGCAGACCGCACAATGCGAAGGGCCCCAAGCCGTTAGAGGGCCTCCAAATTGTAAAAATACGAATTGAGCAGAGTAAGTTTTCAATAAAATATTTAGTAGAGCAGTTGCGAATCCAGAACGGAGTTCTAGGAGGAGGGGGAGGTGGGTTGTAATACTGCTACTCAGAGCTACTTTTAAGAGTTCCAAACTCTAAACTCTCGCCCCGATCCCCCCTCGATCCGCCCCTGTATTAGAGGATGCTACCTGAAGTAACAACTAAATATTATTAATACTGGTGATATTATAGATTAGATTCACGAACTGCTGCAGCCAGCGTTTCTTCCAGACATTTTTTTTGGAGGGGGGGGGGGGTGGCACTGGCCCACCGGAGCTCTGAGAATTCCCACCGGAGGAGACCAAAATAATACGTCTATAATATAATAATAAATAGAGTAGTACCATCAGTCAGTGTCCCCCGGAATACTAAATGTGCCATTCAGAACATTTTTCCTGAAAGAAACACTGTCTGCAAAAGCTACTCCCTTTTAGATCACGTCTGAGTGCAGAAACTAATAGAAAAGAATTTGCATCAGTGAGATAACTGTTGATTGTATGCATCTCCTTAGCAAGTAATCTAACTGTTATGTATACTTCAATATACTTTTTTTTTCAGCTGTATTTAACTTCACCGAGAAGGGCGCGGATTTCTCTGTAAATTTGGGGCGGGGGGCATTCAGATGCAGAACGTATATATATGAAGATTTTAAGACAAATTACATTCAAATTATGCCAAATATTGTATATTCATAAATACAATAGGGGCCCACATGAGCTTTCGGAGGGGGAGGGGGGGCAGGATCGGCGCACTTGTTCACCGGTAACACCAGCAACGTGTCCATTTAGTTCTAGTGCGACATCTTCAAATTTGAATTTTAACTAGCTCAGAATTTTGTCCAATTTTTGGTCGAACCAAGAAAAAAAATTGTACCATTCAAATAAATTAGGGACATCATTTTAAAATTTGGCCACTTCGATCAACTGTAGTGAAACATCTTCAAATTCAAATTTTAACTAGCATGGTGGTCAAAAAAATCTACAAAAATTGGACAAAATTCTAAGTCTTCTTAAAGCTAAAATTAATCAAAACATTTTTAAGGAATACTATGACTTACATAGTTAAGTATTGAAAGTGAAGCGTGTCGCAAACTGGACCTGGACGTTGTGGTAAACAGATTTCTAACTGTGAAACAAAGAGAACTTGGAAAATGTTGAAGGTATGAAAGCCCTACTAGATTGGTAGGTTTTTTTTTTTTCAGTTACACAAGAAAGGTTCGGTTGCTTAAGTAAAAAATAATTTAAAAAACATTTGTTGATTTCGAGAACTCGTAAAAATAAACTTTGGCTAATGTTTAGATGGAAGGGCCCATGCTAATTGAAAGTACCAAACCAAACCTAACCTAATATTAACAGAAATTAGGGAAACTGTAACGGGAAAGAAAAGCTGATCGTCCTCGACTAAACATTGGCCAAACCTTTTAATAAAGGCTTCTAATGTATCCAAGGGCACCCGTCAGGAGGGAGCAAGGTGGGGCGCTGGCCCCCTCCTAGAGGAGATTGTACTTGGGAATATTGAAAACCCAATAGCATTTTTACATTAGTTACATCAAAATTTGAAACTATATTTGAAACGTCGCTCATACTTGCCCCCCCCCCCTTGGAAACCACAACATGGGCGCCCTTGAATATATATCTGACATTCTGGTCTACGTGTACATGTGTTGTTTGTTTGTTTTTTTCTCATACGAAATTACTTTTATGATGTTTGAGTTCTTATAATAAAATATAGTATGAAACTATGGAGTTCAATTTTGTAGAAGCAGTTTCTAACCAGAACTTACGTATGCAAAATCGCACGTACCTAATGGGGCGTTTACACTTAGTCGATTTGCGTTCGATTCAGTTGAATTGACGTCACTTTCAACTTAATCGACCGCGTAAACGGGACTTCAATTTAATCGCTTGTTGATCGAAGGCGACTAATCGACTGGCAACTGAATTGAAAGACGTTCTATTTTCTTCTGCTATAACACCGCAAATTGTACCAATTTACTGCTTGCTTGGACATCTTTAAAATTGCCAGTCGATTTCGAATCGGCCAAAGGAGAGCGAGTCGACAAGCAGCATTCAATTTCGGTTGAAACAATTGAACACATCCATCAATCTGATTCGGCCTAGTTGCTTCGATTTAGTCGCAAATGGGGCGTTTACACTTGGTCGATTTAGTCGCACGGCTAAATCGACTCGCTGCATTTGCGACTAAATCGAAGCAACTAGACCGAATGAGATCGATGGATGTGTTCAATTGTTTTAACCGAAATTGAATGCTGCTTGTCGACTCGCTCTCCTCTGGTCGATTCGAAATCGACTGGCAATTTTAAAGATGTCCAAGCAAAAAGTAATTGGTACAATTTGCGGTGCTATAGCAGAAGAAAATAGAATCGACCACAGAAAATAGAACGTCTTTCAATTCAGTTGCTAGTCGATTAGTCGCTTTCGATCAACAAGCGATTAAGTTGAAGTCCTGTTTACACGGTCGATTAAGTTGAAAGTGACGTCAATTCAACTGAATCGAACGCAAATCGACTAAGTGTAAACGCCCCAAAATGCAACGAGTCGATTTAGCCGTGCGATTAAATCGACCAAGTGTAAACGCCCCATAAGTCTTCATATTCAGCATATCGCCGTTTTCTTAAATTGACTGGCCGTACTCCTCCTATTTTGTATGACCATAATAAAATAAATGTTTGAGTCATTCAATTGCAAACCGGTACTTCATGCCCATTTATAGCAATATATAGAACTGGAGGAAATATTAAAACAATTAAAAATATATTTACTACTTTTATTTTGTTTAATATGTTGCGCAAAAATGTGATTTTATCTGACTATTGCTACGAATTTGAAGAAGAAGAAGAATTATAAAAAAGTCATGGTTAACCTCGATTTGTAAATGTTTTATTGAGTTAAGTTGATTTTGAGTTTAACGTCCCTTTCAGCAGCGAGGCAATATGAGATCGGACCTGTTCATTAACGTGGAATCCGAACCACATGAGCTCCTGCTGGGAATCGCACCCAGGTCTCCCACGCCAAAGGCGTTTACGCTAATCACTTAGCCACGAAGGAAATCTGTAAATGTTTTATGTTGCCGCCGCTAGAGGTAAATGTTTTATGTTGCCGCCGCTAGAGGTAAATGTTTTATGTTGCCGCCGCTAGAGGTAAATGTTTTATGTTGTCGCCGCTAAAGGTAAATGTTTTATGTTGCCGCGGCTAGAGGTAAATATTTTATGTTGCCGCCGCTAGAGGTAAATGTTTTATGTTGCCGCCGCTAGAGGTAAATGTTTGTGTAAATATCGTAATCCGATTGCTATGGTAACCGTTCCCGTTACCAAGATTTAGTGTATAAATAAGTTTAATGTGATCCAAAAAGTCGCCATATGAATTCGAAGAGTATAGAAATGCTGAGGAGCAATTATCAATTATTTGGAAATATAGTGCTTCTAAGTGATCAAAATAGTGTTTAATTATTTGGAAAATGAAATGAAATCTTTGAGTTTTACGTCCCACGCTTATGCTGGCAGGGCTAAAGGAGACAGTTAAGATGAGAAATGAATAACGTGAGAGGAAACAGGAGAACCCCGAGAAAAGCCACGCATACGGTGTTTGTCCACCACAAAGTTCACTTGGCGGGGGCTGGGATGGAACCCGGGGCCCCATGCACCATAGGTGAACGCTCTACCACTGAGCCACTGCGGCCACTTGTTTAATTATTTAAATTATCATCGTAGTAAATAGTAAGAAGTTCTAATAATACTACGATTAAAAATAAGTAAAAGCACTTGGAACTGGTGTGACGTTATAATATCTGAGGATGTTTCAGCGATTCACACGGACACACCAAGTATTTCCAGTTTTACAAGACATACAAATCTTACAGTTTTTCTCAGTTTTCCCAGATATACTGTAAATAGACAAAAGCCGATTTGAAACTGAGGCACTCACATAAGTACCACTTTTTAAAACACTGTCAGTAATGGTTTCTGATGTATGGTCATGAAGTAATTACAGCATGAGTAAGCCCTCCTTGAATGTTGCAGTAATTAACCAGTGTTTCGTACGGTCTTTTCAACAGAAACATGGAGAAATGATGGCATTCCACAAACAACGAAAATAAAATAAATAAATTTCCCTAAAATATTGGCATTATCTTTCTGGGATAATACGCAAAATAATTCACGTTATCTTGTAAATATCGGTAGGAAATTGTTGGATACAACTCTAAGGCTATCTATTAAATTAGTTTAAAGCTTTACAGTTTACAATATTAATTAACATATTCATTCCTCTCGGTTACACAATCTTCAATATCGCAATGTTTATAGGTAGAATCAAATGATGGACCGGGTGACTTTTTCCCTTCACCAAGCTTTATTACAAAATATAATAAATACAAGTGTCGCTAATTCAATGTCTCTTCCTCAATGACCAAATGAAGGAATACTAAATGTTTTGCCGGGTGCCCCTTCCACTCATGGCAGTTTCCAGAACACTTCGGCAGGTTCTAGGTTAGATTTGGATTATAAGTTTAAGATGGGATCCCTAGTCCAGTGCGATATAGGATAAAGGAAGAGGTGCTCCTAGTCCACAGCGACATAGGGTAAGGAATAGGTGCTCCTAGTCCACAACGACACAGGGTAAGGAAGAGGTGCTCATAGTCCACAGCGACATAGGGTAAGGAAGAAGTGCTCCTAGTCCTCAACGACATAGGGTAAGGAAGAGGTGCTCCTAGTCCACAACGACATAGGGTAAGGAATAGGTGTTCCTAGTCCACAACGACATAGGGTAAGGAAGAGGTGCTTCTAGTCCACAGCGACATAGGAAGGTAAAGATTAAGCGATCAGTTAGTCGACTGATGCTGGGTCCCTCGGTGGTCCGCCTTTTATCTGTCCTCTTCGGTTCCTTCCGTGAGGTCCGTCTTCTTTCGGCGTTCCTCGGAGTTTTTCGTGTCGGCTTCTCGTCTGCTATGCTGTTTTCAAACAATAGCACGTGTTGTGTTGACATGTGCTCTTGTCATGATGTGGGGATGCTTGCAATATGCTTATGAATCTCTTATTACTTATATAAACTCCATCCAGTTACTAAGTTTCAAAGACATTAACTTTTCAGACAAGCTGCCGTAGCTTATTCTTTAACGGACTCTTTTCACTTTAGCCACTCTATAACTTCTTAGAATTCTTTCAATAGTGATCACTTCTATACAGCAAAATAAAGAATCCGTGCTATAAATGTCATTTCAATAACGTGTCTTTCTGCAAATTTCGCAATTGCAGTAAGTATAGGCTATATAAAACCCTCAGCAACTACCACTGAAAACGTCTTGTATGCTAGTTTCAAATATGTTCAATTCTAAATATATTTACTAAGTAACTTTCCTTTTAGCCTATGGAACCCGGAGGTTCAATGCCGCCTTCACGAAAGCTCTCCACTGACTTCTATCCTCAGCCAATTGGATCCAGTTTCTACTTTGTATTTCTATTTCTGCGAGACCCATCTTAATATTATCCTCCCATCTGTATCTAGGTCTTCCTAATGGTTGTTTTTTGATTGGTCTTCCAGTCAAGACTTTAAAAGCGTTTCTGCTTTTTTCCATTCTACCTACATGGCCTACCCACCTCCTAGACTTGATGATACAATTTTTGGTAAGTACTGTAAATTATGTTGTTGCTCGTTATGAAGATTCCTCATTCCCGTTCCTCTTGGGTCCGAGTAATCGACTTAGGATTTTTTAAAAATACTTTTAGTTTGCGTTTCTCCCTTAAAATAAGCGACTTGGTTGTTTCGCAATCATACAGAATAACAAAGACAATGATCGTTTTATATATTTTAAGCTTCTTAATAATCTAAATACTGACCTTCAATCGTTTTCTTAGAATAGATGATTGATCTGCTTAACATCAATTATTCGTTAGTTGATGGCTTTTTAGTAGTAACGTTCGTTTTCAATCCCAAGGGCATATGAAAAATGAACTTACACTTTACATGACATTAAAACCATATGGTATCCAATCGAGAGTCGATCCAGAGCGGAGCTCCTCCGTGGCTAAGCGGTTAGCGTACGCGCCTTTGGCGTGGGAGACCCGGGTTCGATTCCCGGCGGGAGCTCATGTGGTTCGGATTCCACGTTAATCAGTAGGTCCACGTCTCATATAGCCTCGCTGCTGAAAGGGACGCTAAACTAAAATCACCCCCCACCACCACCTCGAACCAGAGCGGTAACAAACACAGATCCTAGTGGCCCGCACTCACTGTTTGCTCATATTACTTACTATTGAATACTTATTATTCGGTTACTCATTTTGTGTATGTACTGTAAGATTTTTACATTATAACATTTCGGATTAGTAGCAAACTTATTATGACTTCTGTCCCCATTGATAAAATGAAAATAATGTTTAAAAAGAGAAGGTCATTTAAATATTAAAACGTTTAACACAGCTTGAATTGAATACGCAATATTTTGCAGACAGCCAGTTTAGGCTGGGTCCTTGAATCTAGAATAGCAAAAGTCACTGAAATCATTGGGAAACCGATCACCTATATATTATTATCACAATTATCAAAATTTTATGTGTAATATGTCTTCGTTGAAATCGTAAGATTTGGTAGGCTGTCTTGCTGCAGCACGGGCCCCCAAGGAAAGATGGCCCCGCAGAACCAATCGAGATACAATTCAGTAGAGGAGGTCCCCTGGCTAGGGAATCAAACTTCAGCTGTTACAATATTTAAAATAACTTCCGGATTGAGGTGGGGTCATAAATATCCTCTTATACGGGGATCTGGAAAGACATTTGTTACAACTCTGAATTGAATCCTGGTATCGCGTTTTCTTTCTTCTTTTTCAAGCTGTTCACTCACCCTGCCAGCGTTCTGCTTAACGAATTAAGGGAGTCGCTTCTGTCCCAGACAATTTCGATGGAGTTTAGCATTTCATTTTGATCTCTCTAATTTTTGCCTTTTTCGATCTCGATACCTTAAGATGGGGCTTATATTTACAATTTTGTCAGCCTGACACTTGAAACTCTAATACAGATTATGGTTTTAATTTGTTCATTTTATTTTCGTCAGGCAGTAGTTTCTTCATTAAGTATGTACAAGGTAATCAAAAAAAGTTCTTGACGATTTTGAAGTCCGGTTAATCATGTGATCACAGAGACGAAACGAAATGACGCATAGCCTGCCAAGCGATCGGGGGTTAGTTTGACCATCGAACTTCAGTAATACAGGAACATTGCACTCACTCAACACTCACAGCTTGCTCAGTCTCGAAGTAAAATGGAAGTATCGAAGCAGCTTGTTCGCGTGTTTGTTGTATGACTTTAAAGTGGGCCTATCAACTTCCGCATCAAGTCATCGCATGTGCTACGCATTTGGGGAGAAGCCACCATCGAACGCACCGCCAGGCATTGGTTCCAGAAATTTTGTTCGTGAGATGTGAGCCTTTCGGATGAACCTCACAGTGGACGTCCCATGTGTTAGATGACGAGGCCCTGAAAGCAGCCATCGAGGAGGACCGTGGTCTAACATTTGATGAACTTCCAGAAAGGTTTCATGTCTCAGCTGAAACAGTCAGTCTGTACCTACATGGAATAGGCCCTCACACTTGAGTTGAATTGGAATGGATATAAGGCGAAGGTCAGTTGTTGGTGTGAGTATATCCAATATGCTACCTGGTTGTGGCAGTTCAGTTACACCCTGAACTTGCGTAAGGACAGAGTGAACATGGGACTTCCACAGAGCGTCATAAAGGCGTGTATGCTGTACGAGTTCAAACTGGGGTCAAATATCGCTGAAGCGGGGCGGAAGATATGCCAGGCCTTTGGTAAGGGTGTCGTGGCTACGCGGACAGTGCAACGATGGTTTAACAAGTTTAAGGACGGTGATGAAACACTTGAAGACGTACAATGTGCTGGAAGACCAACACATGTACAAAATGAAGATCTTTAGGCAGTGATTAAGGCGAACTGGGACCATTTCAGTGTGAGTGGAGAAACCATTCGGCAGCACCTCAATCAGCTTAGGAAGTACTACAATTTGGGTCGATGGGTCTTACATGATTTGACTCCGGGTCAGAAAGCAACGCGACCAGACACGTGTGTTTCTTTGGTATCTCGTCTGAAGAAGGAGCCATTTCTGGAAAGGGTGTTGACATGTGATGAGAAGTAGGTCCTGTATGAAGCTCCATGGCACCGTCATCATTGGTTAGTATCCATGGACCGGTTCCAAAACAGCTGATCAGAGTAGCTCTACCAGCTGGTCATAGCATCAATTCAACTGTGTACTGTCAGCAGTTGAACCGTGTTCAAGAAAACCTCAAATCTCTGGAGCCAACACTTTTGAATCGAAAAGGGATTCTCCTGTTACAGGACAACGCTAAGCCCTATGTGGCTAGGATGACCATTCTACGCCTTGAATGCGAAACACTATTACATCCGCCATACTCCTCGGACATAGTACCGTCCGATTATCACCTGTTCCATTCCTTGGACAATCACCTTAGAGGTCACTAGTCCATATCCCTAGTAGAGATGCAAAATGCACTTGATACCTTCTTCGCTTTATGACCCACCAAGTTCTACCGCGATGAATCCATGGCATTCCAGAACATTGTCAGAAGGTCGTCGATGCTGATGGGGACTATTTTTGAAGTTCCAGGTACATTAGGTGACATATCGATGTTCGAAAGTGGTAGGTGAAAAAGCGACAGAATTTTCTTGGTTACCTTTATATAATAACCACTAGTTAAAAATTAAAAATACAGAATACAGAGAAGCGTTGCACTACAACTAATAAGATAACACTGAACTGGTTGTGAATTAAAACTTGTCCGTAACTCTAAAATCGATACATGCTTTTTAAAGCTAGTTGTTCTAAACGCTATAATCAGTGGGATTCTAGGATTCCCAAACTGATATGAAAGAACTTCAATATTACATACCATCAACAAACTATTTTTTTTATAATTTGGTCAGTGGTAGAGCGTTCACCTCTGGGGCTTGGGGTCCCTGGTTCGACCCCTGCTCGCGCCGTGTGGATTTTGTAGTGGACAAACACCGTGCTCGTGGGTTTTCTCGGGTTTTCCCCTTTCCTCCCACTTTTTCATTCCACCATTTCATTCATTTCTCATAATCACCATCTCCTTTAACATAACCGTGGAACGTAAAACTTAAAGATTTCATTTCCATGACTTTTTGCATAATTATTCACTTGCCTCAATCATCCGTCTCCCTTAGTCTAAAGGACATATCATCGATTAATATATAGGCACTAAGACTCCACGATATCTACAATGTAATTAAGTGTATATAGAAACATGGTTAGCAGCGAATAATGAATAAGATATTCATATGCTTACATTTTATTTAGATAATACAGTGTGGTAGATTGTAGCCACAATTAAATTAAAACAATTCTGCTGAAACATAAACTGACTGAGTTATTTACATAGGCTATATAGCTTTGTGGCACAGACATGTAATTAGATGTTATGAATAGAAGCAGAATTTCTCCGTGTTTTCACCTGAAGGCTTCAACAGGTCATTATTTAGCTCCAAGGGCAGCAGGGCAGATTTCTGGAGGAGGATCACTTCCGCCATCACAGATGGTGACTGTGGAGGTGCTAGTTGTTGTAGTGGTGGTTGTGGTGGTCACAGTGTAATCTCTGCACACTTCCTCGCCAGGCGTTGGCTCTTCTGTTGTGGTTGTGGTGGTCGTGGGTTCATTGATGGTGATACTAAGATTGTCAATAGCAACTATGTCTGTGGCAGTTCCATTTCCAAGGTTGCCGTAGATCCACACCTGAAACAAACCATTAGAATATCATGTAGTAAAGGACATGAAGCGAATCTTATAGTGTAAGGGAAATACAATCAAATTGAACTTGGATCCTCTAACTACACATACGCTGGCATTTTAAAATAATATATAACAAATTTGGTTCGTACACTTTGGGAGAGGTACCTTGAATCGGTAACGTGTGAGAGACACCTAACTTTCAAATACACACATACATTTAAGCATTTAGTTTAGTGAAAGCATCTTAAACCATAGTCTTTTACACAATGGTATAATGCTCTTTGTACCAAGTGACCATAAAGTTCCGTTACTATTATCGCGTGTAAACATATACATATATAGTAGCATTTTATTAATGTGGGATCATGGTGGAGGACAACTTTCGATAGTATGACTATTATTTACTATTTATTCCAGAGTTTCTGTGTGGACACTATCGTTTTCATAACAGCGTATGATTCTCCTCCATGTCCGATGTGAAATTCTCCTCAACATCGCTGTCGTGATGGCAGTAAATGCACGTCGAACAGCACCCTTAAGTTCATCACCTGTCTTGTAACGTGTGATAGCAACCTTTTTTTAATGAACCACCACAATACATTGTCACAAGATGACACATCAGGACTTCGGGGTGGCCACTCTAAAGTTATAGGTAAATGGACAACTACGTCGAATCCATTTATCAGGAAATACTTCATTGAGATATTCTCTAACGGCAATACCATAATGGGCTGGTGCTCCATTCTGCTGGAACCATACACGGCCAAACAGTCTCTGATCTTACAGATACAGAATAAACCAATGACGTAACATGATGAGATAAGCAATGTGATTTACTGCACCGTCAAAGAAAAATGGACCTACCAAGTAGGTTGCAGACATTGCAACCCAGATCATGACATGTCATAGGTTGTGTTCAAGTTCAATGTGTTCAAGAACAAGTCATTAGCATATATGTAATACATATGGGTAACGGGACTTCGTGATCACCCTGTACATATGAAAACGTATTGATAACGTATGTTTACAGATACGAAAATTTTGAGATATGTATTGGAAAAGTGTCATTTTTATGTGACAAAAAGAAATTTAGCAAAGTAACATTTATTTAAAAGTATTTTTCTCTATTCATTATGACTATGGTTCTTATTAGATAAATAACTTTCTGACCAGAGTGATACACTTATTTATTACAGTTTCAACAACTTAAAGTTACCTTCCTCAGGCACTAAATGAAAAAAAAAATGACCTACCAACACAGATATATATAAGAACACAGATATATATAATCAAAAGTGAAAGGTCCAACGCCTCCTTCTTTTTCTCGAAAGCCACACCTGTTTCTTTTCTTTCTCGACTTAACACCTGTTCATCCAGCCATCTGCTTCGGCTCTTATCACCTGTCTACCTGTTGGTTTATCTTTTCTCAGGCTATCATCTGTCGAACTTACCATCTGTCTCAACCACTATCAGACACTTTTTCCTTTTTCCCCCTTAATACATAAAATATATAATTTTAAATGTAACAAAATTCCAGGGCACATCAATTCTCAGGAATTACCCGGGGGAATAAGACAAAATGGTAAGTTTTTCTCAAATATTATTCATTAACGCCAAATAACATGAACATTCTCTCTCTCTCTCTCTCTCTCTCTCTCTCTCTATATATATATATATATATATATATATATATATATATATATATATCGCTAAAATTTCTGGCGAAAATCATTTTTTTTTTTTTACTATTGACGTTAGTGGCAAAACTATGTATACCATACCAGCACACTTCGTAGACACTACGATGGTAAGTGGTTAGTATAGTGGGGGTTATGTTTACCCAACAATCCAACCATCATTTATCCAACAATTTCGATCTCGGACTACTAATCTCAAATTTACATCTCTAGTAGGGGCTATGTTATCTATTGATTCGGTTGACAGATGCTAGGTAAAAAGCCGAATTGCAAAGAGGACCATCGTTGACTACTTCCTAGTTTATCGCTTCTCACCGTTGCGTCTACTGTCTTTCCTGCTACCCAAATTGACGGTCAAATTCTGCACTGATAAAACCATATTTCAAAGATAGTGAGTGACAACATTATTTTCTAGTAAGTTTTCATTGCTACAAGTATAAAACCAAAATACCCAAAATTGAACACATTACTTTTCTGCTGTTTTCGAAATTGCGGGAAAAGGTAGAACCACAGATTTCTCGAGAAACTATCTTTGTGTGTCTTGACTCATACATACATCACTTGTCTTGGGAGATTTTTTTTTTGGACATCTTAGATTCTACCATCTTCCTAAAATTTATTATATTTCCACCTTTCGTCTTCTTGCACACTTACATTGGTATAGCGTTTCTTCTCCGGAATGCAACCACCATTTCAGGTACGACAGGCATATATTTCCTTTTCAATGTGCAGGCATTCATGCAGACGGGCAAGATTGCGAAATAATTTCCTTGTTATGTCACATGGTATTGTTAGAGACTGCTTTTAAGTGAAATTTCTTGCATGTGAACAAATTTTTAAGCAAAATTAAAATAATAAGTTCATGTATCTAATTAAATGTGTGTGAGAGCAGTTGTGTACGTTACTTTATGTTCCTTGTGTTGAATATGTAAAGCTTAATAAAGGATAAAGGTTAAACCTCCAGATGACTGCTAACGTAATTGTCTTCTATAAAGAAAGAGCTTTGAACATTACAAGATATTGTTAAAAACATTAATATTCTTGTTGTTTACATTTTGACCTTTCTACAGAATTTAAATATTTTGTAGCTTTCTTTTCAATATCAAACTAAACTGCGTATTTTGTGAATTAATTTTTATGTTTTTTTCATTTCTTTCTTCAAGACAAAGCAATTGAGAAACGAAGAATGTCTAGTGACCGCTCTTATATTCTGGCAACCCTGTAAAGTAACGCATAAAACCCTCACCTATTTCCTTCCAAAAGCACTACGTAAACTCAACAACAGTGCCTCTAGTAAACAAATGTAGTACCTCATCAAATGCGTCGTACGTTGATAGGTGAACCAACTTTATTGGTTAAGGACATGGTTGATTTGGTAGCTCCACTGCACTGAGCACTCTTGACTACCAGAGATTGTCTAACAGACAATGAAACGTCACTATTAGCTTACCTCTACTCCGCTAAGTCCACTTGGAATCTCCGCCGATGCTTCACGAAATTGATTGTTACACCAGCCATACACTGACGTATTTTTCAGTCGTAGCCATAAAATTTCATGCGCTAGTCTTGTTAGCAGCTGTCAATACGTTAGTGTATGGGACCTGGCGTACGTTTACGTACCGAATTTTTATACGCTTGAAAAGTCTGGCTGCTTTTAACTTCGAGCGTAAATACGGCGCGTAAAAGCGGCTCAGATGAAAGGGTTTTCGAGCAGCAGGTGGTCTCTTGCCCTTTCCACGGCCTTCTCCCTGGTCTGGTCTTATTGTTTCAGAAGAGAAAACCTGTTCTTGAGTTGTCCTCGCGAATCATTGTTGAGGTTTGCTGGTAGACTCACCAGAAATCTTCATTCCAATTTAGTTTCAGTCTTTCTATACAATACATGATTTCGGCTAAATTAATATTTTCTATTGCACAAAACGAGACATTACTTCCTAATTAAAATTCATAATTAATTTTCAGTACATAGAGGAAAAGGTATTTAAATCCAATACTTTCTAATTAGAATTCGCAAATGATGAGAGCTCCTCCGTGGCTATATGGTCAGCGTAAGCTTCTCCGGCGCAGGACATCCTGTTCGATTCTCGGCAGCTCACGCAGTTTGGATCTCACTTCTCATATAGCCTCGCAGTCTGAGAGGTCGCTAAATTCAAGCCCAATCCAATCGGACATGATGTCTTTCGACTACGAATTTAACATTAAATTAATATTTGACAATTAGTCCCCCCCCCCCACACAGAAAAATGAAGTCACACTTTGAGTTGCTCATATTCTGATATTAAAAAAAGAAGTATAACATGACTTTCAATAGCATGTGACCAATTCCCGACAAACTAAAAATATCATGCTATTTAGAAAAGAGAGAGAAAGCAAGAGAAGGGAAAGAAGGTAAGGGCAACCAACAGTAGAGTACGCAGGAATTTATTTCGGGAGCGGTCCAAACTCAATTTGAGGGTATTTTATATTAAAATTCCTAAAATTGTCCCTAAAATTAGGCTAAATTTACACAAAAGTAGAAATTTGGGGGGATCCGGACCCCCAGGACTTATCCCCTGCGTACGTCCCTGGTAACCAACATAAAATGTTACTTCCAGACATACTTTCTCGTTCACTTGGCTCTCTCCGATCGAATATAAATAAAAATGTCCCCAGTAGCAAAGATAAATTACATTTCACTCTTATGAAGAACACTCCTTCACCAAACAATGTTCAAATTCAGCTTTCTGATATTTTGTTTTGTCCCACGCTACCCGTACAATATTTTTGAAAGAAATCACTACCAGCATAGAGGCTACAGGAACCTACTAGGTATATTTAAGAATAAAAAGTAATAATCCTGACCTTCAACAAGATATTATCTCGATATCTGCCTGATAAAACAGCAAAATATTGCGTTTGACTATCGAAATTCGGTGAAAATTTTTTGCTATTTGGACCCCTGCTGCTTGTTATTTTAAGTACCTTCTCAATTTTACAAGAACTTGTAACAAAATAGGTTCAGAAAGTCACTATTTTTTCCCCGTGATCTTAACATTACTCGTGAAAAAGAAAATGTGAGAAACCGCAATACATGGCCTAATGTTTCTTTCTTTGTGAATTATTTCAAACCTCAGATTGTACATATATTTAAATTTAATATACCTAATAATCCTATTTCACCATTAATACTCACATACTAAGTCTAAATAGCACAATCATTGTACTGCTCGCTTTAGTGTGCTTGCTTTTCAGCCTAAAAGTTCTAGTTCAATCCAGGGTACCAGCTATGTTGAATATTTTTCAACATTTTATTATATCTCGTCATGATGGGGACTGTACCAACACTTATTTGAAAAGCTTAAGTAGACTCAAAACAGAACATACCTAACACCAAAATTGAAATGACACTCATTTGCAGGAAACAGGATTACACTCATAATAGTTCATGTTAACTTGTAGTATACCATTAAAGCATTTCTCAACTTTTGTGGTGTGGTTACTATCAATTCTTCCCAGATAAACGTTAACTTAAGGTCTATTACCACAAAATATTAAATAACAATGAATATCTGACACTTAAATAATTTCTTTCACGAACAACTCAATCATTTTACTGGGGGCCGCGGTGGCTCAGTGGTAGAGCGTTCACCTCTGGTGCTTGGGGTCTCGGGTTCAAACCCTGCTCCCGCCAAGTGAACTTTGTGGTGGACAAACACCGTGTGCGTGGGTTTTCTCGGGGTTCTCCCGTTTCCTCCCACTTTCTTCATTCCACCATTTTCATTCATCTCTCATCATCACCGTCTCCTTTAGCCTAACCGGCATAACCGTGGGACGTAAAACTCAAAAATTTCATTTCATTTTTCAATCATTTTACTGAGCTCCTCTGTGGCTAAACGGTTAGCGTGCGTGTCTTTGGCGTGGGAGATCCAGGTTCGCTTCCCGGTGGGAGCTCATGTGGTTCGGATTCCATGTTAATCAGTAGGTCTCGTCTCATATAGCCTCGCTGCTGAAAGGGACGTTAAATTCAAAATCAACTCAATCGTTTTATTATGTTTATAAGTAGCATGTCCATCAGTGTTAGGAGAATTTATATAATAATTGACACAACTTCTTACTTAATAGTGTTATTTGAGTGTCATTTTTACTACTAGAGCTTCGAAATTAATTGATATTTAATTGTTTTCAGTTTCAAGTTTGTTTACATTTTTCTTTTTACTTTCTGCTTAATTCCTTATAACTACGCTTTCTTACAGTGAAATATGTCTTATTCAATGAATACAAGAACTATGAGTATTAAAAACATACAATTCGACGGATCTTTACACTGAGAAAAATGAAAATTTAAAATAAAACAAATCTGTTTATTTTCTGAACCAGTAAATGGAAACTCTTCCGACATAGATGCTTCAAATCAGTGGTTCATAAGTTGGGAAACAAATGTAATAATAATAATAATAATAATAATAATAATAATAATAATAATAATAATAATAATAATATATTTAAACGAACGAATGGATTTGGTTCAAAGTGTCTTTAATGAGTTAACAGTGTAAACTTCATTTGAAAAAGAAATCTGAACTACGATTGGGTAGCTGAGTTAATTTTAATAAGCAGTTGGATGTTTGTACCAACATGTAGTGAAATTTAAACAAACCAGTCGTTCAGAATTGTTTAACTTTGTTTCAAAATAACCTAATCTGAGGTGAATTGGAGATTAAAGTGTTGTGAATAGCTAATGTTTGGACCGAATTTGACTAAGTTCGAAATTAAATAAATTAAGGTCTATATTATGCTAAAGCTTTGTGATAATATGCCAAATATCATAGCTACGCCAAATTCATGAAACAGCTATAATCATTTGTAACAACTCCACATTTTATTATTTGCAGTTTCTTATGTTCCCATATAACATACACGTGCAAACCTTTTTTTTTTTAAAGACAAATTTAATATTTAGTATACTAAATAACTATAATAATTTTAATCAAGCGTTAAAATTATCTTACTTTCCGTAATCAATTGTAGTTGCGCAAAAACACAGATCTATTCGCTTGAAATGGAAAGTACCAGTGACGGCAATTGGGTATGAACACTAAAAAGGGGGACAAAACACTACTAATAGTAAGGGGCATGTAATTAGTTTATAGTGTAAAGCCAAAAAAGTGGGGGCAGCAATTACCTTCACGCCCCTAATCGCCGATGGACAGCACATTTGTTAATAATATTCCTAATTTAAGTGAATTTTAAGACTTTGTTGAGGAATAATTTTAGTAGTATTTAATTAGATCTATACGCTTTTATTTGAATCACTTCACTTCAGATTTACAATTAGTTTCATTATATTTTCATTAACTGTTAATCATCCAACGATGCGTTCAAACGTAGAATATTCACTAATAGTCATTACATTGGCCAACAACTTAAATTAATTTGTTTACAATTAACTAAATTATTAAAAAAAAACACCAAATTTGTTATATTTAATTTGAACATGTGGTTTGGTCCAGTCATTAGAATCAATCATTTTTTAATTTAAAAGTTGGTTTACATCGATCAAAAGTGTTTGCTTACTGTGTCAAAAGCTTTTCAGTAGACCTTACATTGAATGCTGTAAATTTCTTATATCTTATACACTAACATGAGAGGCGGACATAGGGCGTATTGTGAAATTATATACTCAGAAAAAATGTATGTGACGTACTTAAAAACGTAGGTTACATGTGTAAATCATGTAGTTTTAGGACTTAACGTACAGCAAATGGATAACTGAAAAAAGTACATTTTATACATACTTTCCGCATACATGTTTCGAATAAACGTACTTTCTGTACGAACGAAAGAACTGTATATAGATGGTCAGGAACTCACATACAGATGTACGCATGTAACATACAACTGGCGTATGTAACATACGTATACGTATGTGATATATGGAAGACTGTTAGATGTCATACATCCTGCAACGGCATGATGTAACATCTAAGCGGGGAAAGTCTGTAGCATGTGGATAACGTATGCTCCGTGCAGGTTTCTGTAGTAAATATAATGATTCCGTATAATTGTACAATATACCGCTGTCCGGATAACGGACTTTTCTCAGTGTATTCATTAATAAGAATTTGCGTCCGGTGAATGAGAATATTAAAAGTTCGAAAAATTATATATATATATATATATATATATATATATATATATATATATATATATATATATATATATATATATATATATATATATATATATATATATTACAATAATGAGGAATATCACAGTCGAATCGATAAGTGTTAGTAAACAATACAAATGTTTAGAAGGTGGATGAAAAACAGAGCAGTAGCTAGAGATTTCGGCGCCAGGAGCGAAGTAGAATTCGGCGCCCCTACACTCACCTTATCAAGCTTCCTTCCTTTATTTATTTATTTATTTATTTATTTATTTATTTACAAATAAGAGAAACAGCTGTTCTTGTTATGCTACGTTGAATTTTTATCATGCTGCTTGCACAGACTATTGCAACAACTGAAAGTGATCATTCTCTATTCTTTTACAAAGCTGTTTTCAAGAGGCTTATTTTGGACTTTTTGTTAAACTTACAAAACTGCCTTTGCTGTACACAAATCCACTTTGAGAAAAGTTATAAAAAATTACAACTTTTTACGTTTCATACTATATATAAGAAATGAAATTTTAATACGTTAGAAACTATGTGACTTAAAAATGTTCGAAATGGGTAACAGCATCAATTTCCAGTAATAATTGTAAACTTTTGTAATTTTATTCTGTATGTGACCACATAAAGAAGATTTTAATTTTGATTGTTTTATGGTCAAAAATATTTTGTGAAATGTAACGGAAACTCTGAAGAGACAGTATTTGCGAATTTCTTAATATTGATCGATGGAGGTAAAGAATATGTTTAATGTTCGTACTTGAAATCCAAAATGTAGTTTGGCTACTACATACACTACGTGATCAAAAGTATCCGGACACTCAAAAAACATACGTTTTTCATATTAGGTACATTGTGCTGCCACATACTGCCAGGTACTCATTATCAGTGACCTCAGTAGTCATTAGACATCGTGAGAAAGGAGAATGGAGCGCTCCGCGTAACTCACGGACTTCGAACGTGGTCAGGTGATTGGGTGTCACTTGTGTCAGAAGTCTGTACGCGAGATTTCCACACGCCTAAACATCCCTAGGTCCACTGTGTCAGATGTGATAGTGAAGTAGAAACGTGAAGGGACACGCACAGCACAAAAGCGTACAGGCCGACCTCGTCTGTTAACTGACAGAGACCGTCGACTGTTGAAGAGAGTCGTAAAGTGTAATAGACAGACATCTATCCAGACCATCACACAGGAATTCCAAACTGCATCAGGATCCACTACAAGTACTATGACAGTTAGGCGTGAGGTGAGAAAACTTGGATTTCATGGTCGAGTGGCTGCTCATAAGCCACATATCACGCAGGTAAATACCTCGCTTGGTGTAAGGAGCGTAAACATTGGACGATTGAACAGTGGAAAAACGTTGTGTGGAGTGACGAATCACGGTACACAATGTGGCCATTCGATGGCAGGGTGTGGGTATGGCGAATGCCCAGTAAACGTCATCTGTCAGCACGTGTAGTACCAACAGTAAAATTCGGAGGTGATGATGTTATTGTGTGGTCGTGTTTTTCTTGGAGGGGGCTTGCACCCCTTGTTGTTTTGCGTGGCACTCTCACAGCGCAGACCTACATTGATGTTTTAAGCACCTTCTTGCTTCCCACTGTTGAAGAGCAATTCAGGGATGGCGATTGCATCTTTCAACACGATCGAGCACCTGTTCATACTGCATGGCCTGTGGCGGAGTGGTTACACAACCACAACATCCCTGTGATGGACTGGCCTGCACAGAGTCCTGACTTGAATCCTATAGAACACCTTTGGGAGTTTTGGAACGCCGACTGTGCCAGGCCTCACCAACCTACATCGATACCTCTCCTCAGTTCAGTACTCCGTGAAGAATGGGCTGCCATTCCCCAAGAAACCTTCCAGCACTGATTGAAAGTATGCCTACAAGGGTGGAAGCTGTTATCAAGGCTAAGGGTGGGCCAACACCATATTGAATTCCAGCAGTACCGATGGAGGACGCCACGAACTTCTAAGTCATTTTCAGCCTGGTGTCCGGATACTTTTGATCACATAGTGTATGTTTAAAATTAGAGTACTTACTTAATTTCTTAATGACTGAAAATTCTGAATTTAAGGTTACTTTTATTAATAAAAATTTTAAAACACACACACACACACACATATATATATATCTATATATCTATATATATATATAAAAGAGAACGTACAAATCCTTTGTCCGCTCATCACGCTAATACGGCTGAACCAATTTCTTTTATTTTTGGGGGGTTATTAGGATTTGGACCCTAGATGGTTTTTATCATATCACTTTAATTTTCAATTACCAGTGTCTTGAGATAATTGACCATTTAGGTGTCCATTACGTACAAATCCTTTGTTAGTTCATCATAGGTATAAAAATAAACGTATTTATATGCAACCCGCATGACCGTGTCACTCGGCGGGTTAACATACATGACAGGCGTTATAATGGTTTTTATCATATCACTTGAAAGCGAAAAAGTAAAAATTATCTAAGTAACAAAGTTTATTGCGTTCGGGGGTGACCGCAGCGAAGCGGGGCGGGTTAACATAAATGACAGGCGATATAATGTTAACATTTACTGCAATCTTCTATGGTTTTTATCATATCACTTGAAAGCGAAAAAGTAAAAATTATCTAAGTAACAAAGTTTATTGCGTTCCGGGGTGACCGCAGCGAAGCGGGGTGAACGCTGCTAGTATATATATCTATATATATAAAAGAGAACGCACAAATCCTTTGTGAACTCATCACGCTAATACGGCTGAACCAATTTCTTTCATTTTTGGGGGGTTGTTAGGATTTGGACCCTAGATGGTTTTTATCATATCACTTTAATTTTTAATTACCAGTGTCTTGAGATAATTGACCATTCAAGTGTCCATACGTACAAATCCTTTGTTATTAGTTCATCATAGGTAAAAATAAACGTATTTATATGTAACCCGCATGACCATGTGACTCGGCGGGTTAACATAAATGACAGGCGCTATAATGTTAACATTTACTGCAATTTGAAAGCGAAAAAGTAAAAATTATCTAAGTAACAAAGTTTATTGCGTTCCGGGGTGACCGCAGCGAAGCGGGGCGGGTTAACATAAATGACAGGCGATATAATGTTAACATTTACTGCAATCCGCATGACCGTGTCACTCGGCGGGTTAACATAAATGACAGGCGCTATAATGTTAACATTTACTGCAATTTGAAAGCGAAAAAGTAAAAATTATCTAAGTAACAAAGTTTATTGCGTTCCGGGGTGACCGCAGCGAAGCGGGGTGAACGCTGCTAGTATATATATATATATATATATATAATGTATGTGTGTGTGTGTGTTTTGTATGTATGTAGATAAATAAAAAAATATCACACAACTAGATAAGTAAGCACAAAAAAGAATCCTGGCGATACAAGTAGTTAATGGAGAAATGATCCCAATAAATTTCTTTAAATTGGAAGCATTTCATATGTCAATGAAATAAATAATAATAATAATAATAATAAAAAACACTGGTAGCGATCAGTCTTTGAAAAAGACGAAATTCGTGGAGTAAAGTTCTGACCCATTAAGCCCCTATTCTACAACTGTTTCAAATTCAAGAACGTTATTATTCTCCTTGTTTACCTTTATTTTTCATACCTTTATTCTCACCGTCATGATTAAAACGATTGGTTAGAAAAACGTGATTAACTAACCAAACTCATCATCATAAAAATGCCGAATACGTACGTATTTAAGACTGTGACCGTTTCTGATTTTGAAAACGTTCTTGTTTACACTGTAAGTCATTACTTGGCAGCATGTATGTCACATCGTCATTAAGAAATCATATATAATAGCTTTTTTTTTTTTAAAAAGTAATAAGTAAAAACTTGTTCTAACTCTTATTGAAACATTTGGATTGCGGGCGTAGCGAACAAGAAAATTTTTAACAAATCTATTTTCATTTTCAATACTTTCCTTTCTTCTTGCTTCTTCGGCACCCTCTTGCTATCAGCGCCTGGGGCAACCGCTCCGCTGGCCCCCCAACTTAGTTACGACTCTGATGAGAATTATTCTAAATATAAAGCAATCTATTCTACAGTTGCTAAATGGATAAGGGATAATACAAGCACTTATATATTTAAAAATTAGTTGTATTTAAGGTAAAGTATTTTTTTATCTTAAAAAGATATTTTAACTTCCAAAAACTTCTTATTATGAGCAAATGTACTATCCAATGTAATGTAGCATGGTGCATTAATATCGTCATTGTTAGAACAAATGCTATGCTTCAAAGATTGTGAAAGAAAACAGGAGAGTGAATTAGTTGCCGCATTTCATATTAGTAAAGTACAACAGTACAATTGATATTGTTTTTATTTGGTTATGTTATATCCCAGATTAAGTGTTAATTCGTTTTCTAAATATAAAATTTTAATTATTCTAGATATTCTTTGTAACTTTTAAATAGCTTGTCAAGTCACACTTCGAAATTAAAACTTGGTTTGTTTGTACTTGGAGACGGTTGACTTTCCTTCTTTTTGTTGACCATTTCATTAAGGACTAGATTCTACAAGAGCAGCAGATGTGCTGAGCATATATTACTTATAGCAGTGCGCGAATTAGGTTGTGTATATTTGAAGGGGGATACAATAGTTTCTAACAGGAGATAGTTGATTGCTTTGTGAGGGACCAACGTTTCAATTTTTTGGTTTTGGAAGAGATTAAAACAAAATAGAAGGAAATTCCGCTCCGGGATTCGCACCCTGTCTTAAAGGCATGAGTGGCTCAAGCTGGATGGTAAGCCCTGGTTCCATGAGATATGTCACGCCACAGAGGGTAGATTTATTTATTTATTTATTTATTTATTTATTTATTCGAGAAATCTAACAAATTTAGTGAGAAAATTTATTAAATTGAATTACTGCTTTCGCAAAATCATGGATTTAGCTTTTGTTTTTGTTTGTTTCTTTTTTTTTAAATCTGTCTGATTTAACTTTGTTAAAACATTCTATGGGAATTTTCACATTCCGATACTATGAAAAGAAATAAAAAAGTACTCCTACATTGAATATCACTTGCTAGTCCAAATGTTTCTATTGTTTTGTTCTTTCTTTTTATTCGTTTCCTTAATAGCATAATGTTTATAGGACCTGCATTTAAAACATAGATTTGTCCTGTTCAAACAACTTGAGCAAACTGGAAAACGACCGCGTGCTGAAACAACAGGCAAAAGGAAGAGCGAAAACTGACCGCTTCTTTTTCTTCTTCTTTTACGCGCCTATTTTTACGCTAGGTGTATGGGCCGACTTACGGACCGAAATTTACGACATCATTTTACGGACCGAAAATGCGCGCTGAAAATACGCTAGTGTATGTTGGCCTTTAGTCGGGCTTGCCTCATCGTAAAGAGACAACACAATTTGTTGCCTGGAATTTCCTTCTACCAAGAGCCCCACTTGGATGCCATTGGCCTCTGGAAGGATGGACCGCGTCCAATAAGCAAGGGAGATACTTCCACCAAGAGGAAAGTCTAGCGAAGGGGTGTTCACAGCTGCACCACCAGACACTTGCTTGAGAAGGTCAACAATCGCCAAACCTTCCCCGCCGTCTTCTGGTTGTGGTATCGGAGGAGCTACACCTGTCCTTTCTAACGCGCTGTACGTGGTCTGTCTCCAAATCACGGTGTTGTATTGATTTTGAACCAAATCGCCAAGATCTTCTTCAAAGTCATAAGTAATTGTCAGGCCATTTGAGTGATTGACTGCTACAAGAAGAAGACAGATTGCAAATTGAAATGACTTCATCTTGGTTCACTATTGGTGGATGTCAAGTGGACGGTATCAATGTTACGACTACACTGCTTGAAGAATCAACTAATTTCACATATTTATAATGAAATAAGTACACAACGTCATTTCAGTATTTCTAAGAAACTCTGTCATTCGTTAAAAAAAATTACTTTTCATCTTTATGAAAGTATTTTTGTTTTAAATAATGCTAAGGCGTAGAAAGGGAAATTTGTATTACGTCGTCGGTGTTGTAAATTTAACAATTTGTGACAACTTAAAACATTTCAGTGAATCAGTTGATGTATTTATGATGTAGTTAGCAGCTGAAGCGATATTTACAAGAAGAAAATTCTAAAGTCATGTTAAGAACTTTTTTTTTTTTTTTTTTTTTTTTTTTTTTTTTTTTTAGCTTTAGTATAATTCTTTTGTTTAAACCTTAATTCTGGACTTGCGCGTGCGATAGACATATTTATAACACTTTGCAAAGACTATTCATTTCATATGTTTTGTATCTTCTGCAGAATATTTAAGAAAACATGACATCAGTCTTATCAAAAAGGGAAATAGTGGAGAGGATTTCTCAGCGGCTTATTTATTGCTGTGATGACTCGAACTGTCAATGTGTTATACTCAAAGGATATGACAGGTGATAAAGAGATGTGCACAGAAGACAATGATAACTACAGTAGAGCGTCGATTATCCGAAGTAAGTGGAGGACATGGGTGTTTGGAAAACTGGTTTGTTCGAATAATCGAACTGTACATGTTTATTTGCCAAAAAGAAGTACTGTACAGTAAATTTATTCATAAAAACAGGCATCTCTTTAAGTATTACAAAGTAACGTACAAAGGCAACTTTAGCGGTGCCGGTCAGCAGCGCCTTATGAAGACCCCATTAGAAGCAATGTTCCGCCAGCGGTGGCTCAGTGCGGCGACTACTGTGGGAAACTTGGTTTGGGAGTGAGGGGGATGATGGACGGTAGGGTGGGAGAGTAACAGGTGCGAGCGAGTACACAGTTCGGTTAAGCGGTCGTTCGGTTGACCGACGTTCGGATAATCGACGCTCTACTTTATTAATATTTTCATACCTCATTATGGTTTTCGTTTTTAGAAAATCAGTCAGGATGATATGAAATTAAATCTTTCAGTTTTAAGTCTTGTGACTACATCCTTTGGATTAAAGGGAACGGATGCAGGGATAAAAGTGAGAGGGATCGCGGGATGGCGCCGTTACCCCACTTCCAAAAAATATCTCTGGCGTTCTCCCACTTCCTTAACAATTGCAATGGACAAAGATAGGCACAGCGGACGGCGTGATGTCATCACTTTACCCGTCTTTTAAGGTTAGTGTAAAGGGACAAGTTTTGCCGATAGATGTCACTACAGTCTTCGCATCTCTCCCATGTATTTTTGTTTTACCTTTCACGAAATTTTACAATTTCTTTTATAAATTTCAACCTAAAGACTTCAAAGTTTTAGAGAAGGAACTTCATAACCTGTTAAAGGGAACAATCCGTGCTGATTTTTTATTTAGAATTTTCTTCATTCTTGAAACAGTTCCATTGTTAAAGGTTTGGATACCTATTTCAACAATCAACTCATTTCAACAATGAAGAAAATTCTAAATAAAACTTCGGAACAGATTATTGCCTTTGATAGATTATGAAGTTCCTTTTCTAAAAATTTGAAGTTTGTGGGTTGAACTTTGTAAGAGAAATCGTGAATTTTCGTGAAAGATAAAAAATACATGGGAGAGGTGCGAAGACAGTAGCGCCATCTATCGGCAATATTTGTCCCTTTAAACCAACCTTAAGATCCACTTTTATCCTCTGGACTGATGATTAATGAAAATTAGTAATTGTGAAAAGAGTCAATGGAATGCGAACGTGGGAGGAAGCGGGGAGAACCTAGAGAAACCCCACGGACATGTTGTTTTTACCAGAGACTCACAAGGCCTGTGATCTAACGAGGATCCTTCGCACCACAAATAAGCGCTCTATCACTGACAAGGGAAGGGCATGATGTCACTCAGAGATAATTGCACCAAATTTGGTGTAGAATTAGGTAATAGGAATAGAAAAGAACGTGTGGAAGCATTCGTTTCGCAGGCGTTCGGAATCAGAAATAATGAGCTCTCTTGTTCTGAAACAGTATGACCTGTCAATCAGATATTGATGGGATGGAGCCTTTGCTCGCTGTTGCAACCAATGCGGAAGAAATTAAATAAAGTAGAATGGAAACAGAAAAGATGAGCTGAACAGACGCTAATGTCCGCCCTCAGTCCCACCAGGCGAATGGCGGGATACTAAATCTATCAACTGCTCTTGACATTACCCATTGGGCATGCATCACTAATTAGCTTAATGAAATTATATTAATAAAATAAAGAAAATATATAAGAAATTAATCATGGGCGAAGTTTTCCATGGAAGATGTCGAAATGAAGTTGCTGTATTTCTTCACACTATAAGATGCTGTCAGTATGCAAGTATTAAATGTTTGAACCCATCAATATTAACTGCTTTCATTTGTAGGGGTTTTGCTATCTATGACGTGGCGCCCATCAAAAACAAAGTATTGTGCGTTTCTAAGACGAATTTAATTTCGGGATTAGTGATGTTTAAAACCGGAACGTCTGAGGACGGTCAAAAATAACCATTTGAATACATATAAGACTGTTCATTAACACGACTATATTAACGCAAAGGATAAAGGAAATATTTGAATTTGTTCTACTCACCCTAGAAAGTAGCAAAACATTGGCCAAGAACAGCCTTGTAACAACTGCGTTCAAGACTCCAAATATAACTCACGCATGTTTCACAAACACTGCACTTTAATAGTATGAACAATGAGCTTTTCGTAACATCGATGTATTTTTGTGTTTATATTTTCTTTATTTTCTTAATATTACTTCATTAGGCTAACTACATGCATAACTAATGGACAAGAGATAAGGTGGGTAATGACAAGGGCAGTCGATAGATTTAGTATCCCAACATTCGCCTGGTGGGATTGAGGGCAAACATTGGCGTATTTTTCTGTTCAGTTCATCTTTTCTGTTTTCATTCTACTTTAATTAACTTCTTCTGGATTACCACAACAGCGAGCAAAGGATTCGTTCCATCAATATCTGATTGACAGGCCATATTTCTCTTGAACTGTAGGGCTCATTATTTCTGATTCCGAACACCTGCGAAACAAATGCTTACACACGTTCTTTTCTATTCTCCTTACCTACTCCTACACCATATTTGGTACAATTATCTCTGAGTGACGAACAACGATCGTCCATTCACAAGGATTGTATATATGGTACGCAACCGATGAAATTCACCTTCAGATTCATACGAGTGGCCATAGACTTTGCAATGAAGATTGTGTTGCTATTTTGATCCACCGCTGTTTTGCACCGGATTATCGTAGAGAGTCGACACTTGATTTATCTTCTTCCCTTTAACACCAACTTTCATACGATATGCAAGTTGACCCCCCTTTCCATTTACAAATTTTGAGTTGGACCCCGTCTCGGACCCTGCTGGGGAACCTGGGACAATTTATTTTATTTTGATACGTTGTAGTTTTGAAATGATGAAATACGTTTTTTTTTTTTCTATTTTTATATCTGTCTCGCCGTTTCAGATTTTTCGGGGTTGCAACGGGCTTTAATACATGAGACCTCCCCAATTTTGGTAACTGGTTTTGATCCTTGACCCAAGATTGCAGGAAATATATACAGATGGTGATCAGAAAAATGGAAACACCTGTAGTTGGCAACACGTCAGATGTATGGGTTGGCAGTGGTGTCGTGGCGCCCGCAGCGCCGGAACCGCTGGTGGTGGTGTGTTAGGTCGGTCTCCATACTACGTCGGGCGCAGTGGAACAGCAGTGTCCAGTGGCTGCAGCAGACGGAGGTAGTGTAAAATGAGAGGCCTCTCAGATTTTCAAAGAGAGCAAATTGTTGGTGCACGGTTATGGGGAGTGAGTGTGACGGCAGTAGCTACTGTGTTAGGTGTGTCGCGTGGGACAGTGTCGAAGGTGATGACGGCCTACACAACACACGGGAAAACCACATCGGGGAAGCGGAACAGTGGGCGGAAGAAAATCATGAGTGACAGGTCACGCCGGGTATTAAAGCGCATTGTCACGCAGAACTGTCGTGCCACTGCGGAGCAAGTGGCGAAGAAACTCAATCAGCACCTCCCCCACCCTGTTTCGACAATCACAGTCCGCCGCGAATTACATGACATGAACTTACAGGGTCGTGTTGCACGGGCCAAACTGCTCATCAGGGACCATAACGTTTTCGCACGCTGCAAATGGTGCCGCGACCATGCAACTTGGACCGTTGAGGACTGGAAACGTGTGATATGGTCGGATGAGTCATCCTTCACCCTATTTCCCTAACCACGGGCCGTGTTTATGTGTGGAGAACGCCCAAAGAAGCTTATGATCTGCAGTGTCTCCGCCCACACACGACGTGTGAAACATGGCGGCGGCTCGGTGATGCTGTGGGCCGCCATATTATGGTTTGCATTGGGTCCTGTGGTCACACTTAGCGGACGAATCACTGACAACGATTATGTCGCAATTTTAGGAGATTACTTGCATCCCATGGTCCGCATGTTGTTCCCGGACAATGACGCCATCTTCCAGGATGATAATGCACCCATTTACACAGCTGGCGTTGTTGCAGCGTGGTTTGAGGAACATCGGGATGAAGTTCAACACCTCCCCTGGCCCGCCCAATCCCCAGATCTCAACATAATTGAACATCTGTGGTCCGTCTTGGAAACACGACTCCGGCGACGATTTCCACCTCCATACTCTCTCACAGAACTGGCCGATGTCCTGCACGAGGAATGGTGTAAAATTCCACTTGCTACCATTCACGACCTCTATGCCTCCATCCCACGTCGCATTAAGGCTGTTCTGAAGGCGACAGGTGGCCCGACACCATATTAATCTAGTAAGTTGCAATTTCGTTCAGGTGTTTTCATTTTTCTGATCACCATCTGTACATCACCCCCACTTTGTGGGAGAGGGATATATATATAAATGATCGAGAGTGACCAATATTAATGTGATTACATGGTTTTTGGGATCACTAAGACAATCAGTGACACTTCCGATGCCGCTTCAAATCCAAACTCAGCTTCATTAGTATTTTTGTACAAAATGAAACGTATTGTTGTCCTGGTGTGAAGAACGGGTATTCTGTTAGTAGTTTTTATAATTGTTTGTTTATAATATTTAGAACAGCGATACAGCACTTTGTCAAATTTAGACCTTGCAAAAATTCATTTAGAAACTGTTCACTTCCCTACGACAGTTTCAGGTTAATTATAATTTACAAATCGAACTCCAGATACTATTTTTTAGAAACTAAAATATTTTAAAATGCAACTAATATAATGTTTGTAAATTTTCTTGAGAATTTCTCCCATTACAGTTTCTTGGCACCGTGTTTACATACCATAATACACATATCAGACATGCAAATATACATTATTTCTTCTGTTGTTCTAACAATAATAATAACGGTAAGAAATAATATTCCCTCATTTTCTTCCCACATGATCATTCTACTAATTCCTTCATAATAATTATCATTTGTCTTCTTTGGTTATTCATAATCGTGGAACAGGTGGCTGTCCTTCCGCAACAAAGTAGAACCGTGCGCATCAAAGAATAGTCGCAAACATAAGTGGCGATTAGAGTGGGGCAAAGGGGGCAGTTGCTCCCCCACTTTTTTGGAGTAATCCATTAATGTATATAGTTTCATTTGGAAATGTAAAGTTTTTGTTTATATTACTGGTTCATAGAAAAAAATGGTGCCATATAATATTTGGCGTTGCGTGAGTACATATTGGTTGTCTTCCCGTGGAGTTAAGAAAGCTACAGGAATTGCGTTTTAATTGCCACGAAAAATAATCCAAAAATTAACCTTTGGAGCACAACAATTCCAGCAAACATTTACTTCTTCTTACCAGGGCTCGATATGTTACTCAGCCGCATTGAAACTAATTGAGAGCACATTTCGCAAAAATAAATAAATCAATAAATAAATAGAAATAATAAATAAATAAATAATATAAAATAACAAAAGTCTTTTGCAAGTTATTCTTTAATTGTACGTCATCTCTTCTTCTTAATAGTAAGGAATATTGATTAAAAAGAGAGTATTAAGAAACACCTTCTACCTTTTCCATTGTTTTGCAGTGTATTATACGAGTGAAGTGGTGTGTTTAGGGATGTACGAGTGTATATACAAATTTAGTGAATTCAACCATAATTCTAGGTTTTAGGATTATTTTGTATAACTGGAGTGTGGAGTGATTCTAGGTATTGTGTTTTGATATGTTCCAAGAAAGTGAAAACTGTACCTAATGGCAACAAACATGTTTCGGGAAGCTGCAAAAATAAATATTTCTTTAAATGCCGTAGCACATAATGCTTGTAGTATTTACTGTTTTTCATTTCCTAAGAGTAACATAGACATTTAATAGCATGTGTGAAAATAAAAATTAAGTTGTTCATTACTCGCCAGTTTCAATATAACTTATTATTCACTACTGCGATTAATTATCCTTTCTGTGTATATGTTTTGTAAATTTGGTATTAAATAATCTGATCACACAATTTTCCAGACAATTTTCCAGAAATGGCATATTTTCTTACTTATACAATACGCTAAAAAAAAAGAAAAAAAAAGAAAAGAAAAGAAAAGAAAGAAAGATGATATACGCTGGTGCAGAAAACGTTACTTCCGCTTCCTGTTTAGCTAGCTGGTTACAAACAAACCAGCTTTGAGCGGATTATATAAAGAAGTTTATATGGTACTCGCCTCTGAAAATGATTTGTTCTGCTTTCGGATGTAACCATAACAGTTTAAGATTGATTGAATACAGAATTATTAACAAATCAAATCAAATTAGAAATATTGTACTACGTAATATATTAAAGAGAAACAATAAAAAAGCCACGCTGTACAGCAAGCGATATAATGATTGATTATTTATTGGGCGAACAAATATATCTCAGGGAGGGACACTTTCCTTGCACATTTTGCCAGGAAGAAATTAAAATACACATATTTTTACCAAAAGCACCCTTGCTCTGTCTTCTTTGTTTGTTTGTATGTTTGTGTCATTTTAGGTTAATTTCGCTCTTTAATATGTATCAATACTCAGAACGCTGTAATATCTTTTCTTAGTAAACTGATAACAGAATCACACGTTTAAAGACACTATAATCTTCGAACAATGCCTGCCCCAGCATGGAGTGTGATACTCGCTTGCCTCCGCTCTTTCCGAAACTCACCAGCGCAAGTTCGAGAACAATTTTACCCTTGTGGTAACATAAATTATGTGTAAAAATTTGAAACTCTTGATACAATTGACATTAGCAGGCAATGGATGATTTTAAAACTTGTAAATCGGCGTTTACACATACGTATATGTAGCTAAGACAACGGCATTTAGGTAAGCACAACTAATCTAACTGTATCTTACTGCATATGAATGTTGGCAAGAGTATAGTACAGTCAATCGATCTACGTTAAGTGCGCATGAAGAATACAGGATCATTTTTTGAAAATTTAGTCTAAAAATCTGCTAATCTACGAAAGTAGTTACGTGCAAGAAAATTATTTATGTAGAGGGAGCACATAAAATCGGTGTTAAAAAAGAGTCAGGGTAACTAAGAAATTCAAACGCAAATCCACTTGTGGTGATTACTAGTCCAGGTTGGTGTATGTTTTTCGTACATATCTTTCTTTCTTTACACACATATCCAACTTCACTGATCCGCCTGCTCCCTACAGATACATCCTTACGGTCACTCGAGCTTCAAGATGCCTGAATTATCATAAATGCTGTGTAACGTAAAGTGACCATCCAGCGTAAGTTGGTACGTGTTTTCCTTATGAGTTTTAATACATGTGTATGCTGGCATGTTGCAAATCTGTACACCGTTCGTGGCAAACGCAAAAAAAAAAAAAAAAAAAAAAAAAAGATAAGATAAGATTAGGACATTAGATAGGGTAGTTAGAGAGTTATACCTTTTAAATAATTATTTCTGGTGACGCATTTAAACTTTACCAGAGCCAAGCAAGGAATGAACACCTGCTAACAAAAGAATGAAGAATAAATTAGGAAACTATTTCCAGGAAGAGATGTTAAGTTTCTGAGATAAAGCATTCGTAATTGTATGTTATAAAATGCATTGGTTATTCTAGCCATGTACTCTTTCGCCCCGAATATTTGATTTCTATTTTTTTTTTTTTAAATCAACCTTTTTCCATATTAAACATTTTCACCGAACGTAAACAAACAATATGGCAAAAGTATATAGCATACAATTTTCAGTAATTTTAATTAAACTCAATTTAAAATAATTATTAATTGACGCTCATGTACACCTTGTCTCAAAAAGGTTGAGCGCATTCTTTATTGGTGTTTTGAGGCAAAAATTTTCTAAGTCCAGCTTCGGGTATCTTCGGGAAAAAGTAAGCCAGGTTCGAACCTCCAAGCCAGCCTTTGCAATCGGGAAAAAGTTTGCAGATGTGTTTTTCTTCTTTTAAATATAATAAGACTTGTTACCAAGTGTTTAAAAAAAGCAACATTGATTGAAATACTTAATGATACAATATTTCGAAACCTTGCACATGCTTGTTTGTCATTTAGCTCTCTATACGTAATGGAGCATTTAAATACGTTAAAGAATCTTTCCATATGTAAAAGAATGCTCAAAGTTAAGAAATAGAACATAATTATCACCTGAGTACTAAAATAAAAGTCAAAGTAGAACAGAAACAGCGTTTGTAATGGATATGAATGTCATAATTATCTTGAGATCCGTTATACATCGCTAGAAGCTTAGTTCTAGAAGTCCTTGTGTTAGCTCATTGGTAAGCTGTCGAATTTCAAATCATAAGGTTGTGAGTTCGAATCTCATCTGGGTCAGTACATTTTTTAAAATTATATTTTCCGCAATGCATGAAAAATTATATAAAATAATTACATTAAAATACATAATTTGTTTATATATAACATAATAATTGCAGAACATAGTAATTATTATGTTTAAAATATAACATCTGAGATAATTTTCACAGTAGGTCGGTATTATATATGAGGATGTAAATACAAGTTAAGAAACTCGTTCAATAGCAATAAATAAATCATGTAGTGTATTTATTTGCAGCTATTTGTCATATAGAGAGTAATTCTCAACATTCATAATATAGAATGTCATTTATGTTCTTGAAAAGTTATTCGATGCATAAACAGAGGGTATAAACAGAGAATCCAAAGTCGGAACGCTCGCAAAAAAATTCATGAACCCCAAAGGTCACGTGAGCAGACTGGAATTGTCCTTATGAAGCATGCCACAGCAGAAAGTCTTTACATAGATTTTCAATTCAATTCCTGATACATGCTTTTTGCAATGTGGAAGTTGTGATGCCTTGAGTCGCCCTCTCTCGCTCGCTCGCTCGCTCACTCTCTCTCTATTTATACAGAATATAAAAGTGGATTTATGTGTGTGTTTCAACATAATTCTGATATATCTAGAGCAATTTTAACTATATTTCTTACAGTCTGGAAAAAGAGTACTGTCGGGATACATATCAAAAATGCTAGAAACGGGTCGATATTATTATTGAATCCATAGTTTCGTGGTCGCTTAGGTGAATAGCTCTACTTTCAATTCAAGTCCAATTAAGCTCCCATTAGCACCCAGGGTGGTTACGTAGCGACATAAAGATATCGAAATCAATCGATATTAGAATCGAATCATAAGTTTTCAGCGCCGCTAACAGTGCAGCATTTCCCATTAGTCCACATTAGTCCCATTGTCTAGAGGGCAACATATTTGCAGAGTGCAAATTTTAAAACTTGAATAATATTTTAATTTTTTCCGTATGAAAAAGTTAAAAATCATGAGCAAATATACTATTTCACGAACAATCCTCTTTTACTATTCTAATATGTTTAATAATAGCGTAAGAAATGTAATAGTAATTCAGAACATGTTTCACAGTTGTTATTTTTTCTTACATAGTTGTAGCTGTAGCATGTAGTGAGTGAAATTTAACTGTAATAAATTCACTAATTAACCATATTCGAATTAAGTTTTATTTTTAAGTTCGGAATGAAGGGGCGGAGAAATATGGAGTTATTGGGGGCACCGATCTTTTCTACATTTTACTTTCAAGACCTCCATTTTTCTTTTGTCATTTGTTCCTAATAAAAAAAGTTCAGTCACTTTTGGATTGTCATAGGATAGTAGGAGTTGGATTTTGGGATGCAGCCTGTGAGATTCTAGAGGAGCTAACTGCTTGAAAAAATATTTTTGAATCATCTGTAACATATGAAATAAGGATATGTATCATAAAAAATTGAAAGTAACTATGTCTGCGTAATCATCACGGTCAAATTGCAAAGTCAAATGAATTGACGTTTGGTATATAATCAGGCTCCAATCCCAACTGGGAAGTTATCATACGCGTGTCACTTTCATTATAATACATATCCTTAGGGGGAGTAGAAGTCCGAATTTTTGCGAAAAATTTAGTATCTCACAAGCCGTTCAACTGAGAGCTGAAATTCAGCATATAACTCTTTATTAAAAATAAAGAGAATATGCCCTGGCATTTTTTAAAATTGTCTTTTATGAGCGGGGGGACGGGGGTGCATTTTCTATATATTGGAAATTGGTAGTGGGTTGATTTGTAAAAATAATCGAAAACGATTGATATTAGTTGAGAAAAAAATTGAGTAATGCAAACTAAAGTTTTTTTTTTTTTTTTTTTGAATTTTATACCCACTGCTTTCTATTTATAATTGCTGAAGCTGGTGTTTAATATATGGAGCGTTCCGAGCATAAGGCAATCAAGCCATAAAGTTAGAGAAAAATGGCCATAAAATTTGTATTCTAAATTTAATTACATGGGCATTTCCAATTAGTACGGCATGCTTAATTATATAAAAAATTAGTTTCTCTCTCTCTCTCTCTTTTTTTTTTTTTTTTTTTTTTTTTTTACGTTGGTCTACTTTTCCTTGATTCGAAACTTTTAAATTTCACCCTATTTTCTACTGAAATGTGTCTGTAAGGCAACAAAGAAATAATTACATATGATAAATTTAAATTCATTTTAATTCGGAAGATGAGAAACACTTTGCCATTATATATCGTAAAGGTCAGACCCACCAGTATTGTAACAAAGAGGTGCTTGAGCCAATGACGGTAGAAATTCAAACTCCGATAAGTGATAATTTCACAGTCTTGTTTTATTACAAGTGTAATCTCTTTAGTCAATGGAGAGGAGGACGTAGGTCATCGGTCAGAGTTGATGTCGATGGGTTTTGGTGGGTCGGAGTTGGTCGCAATGGTTCAGAGTGGTTCATAGTTGGTGGTGGGTCAGAGTGGATCACGATGGTTGATGGGTCAGAGTGGGCCAATGGATCATTTGGGTGGTGGGTCATAGTGGGTCATGGTGGGTCGTGGATCAAATTTTCATTGACCCACACCATCTCTGGTTAAAATTGTACTAAAGATAAGAGGCACCGAAGATGCATGTCGGCTATTATGCTCAAATTTTGCGCATGGATAGTACTCCATCAGAAAGCAATAAATCTGAAACGGTTCACGGTATGACCTCCTAGAACTCGAGATGTAGGGGTTTGTCTGATTGGCTAAATTAAGACGTCAATGATTTATCCTTCAACAACCAAGCTTTTTATGATCGTTTCCGTGGGGAAGTCAGAAGAACACGTGCCTAGTAATCGTAATATTGATAGTTCGCGTCCACCCCGGGGTATTTGTTTTGTGTTTTTTTTGTTTCACCTAAATATAAACAAATCACACATATAGGCATTTTAACATATTTTGGGAGAGTAATTTTGTGGTTCGTTGGCGTTTCATCGCGTCTCTGCCGCTGGTAGTAAAGTTTTCAATATGGAACTTGGGCCATCACGGATCGTCGCTGCGGGGCCACCAATTTCTGGCGAGAGGTTAATAGTTGACCATCTGTAGTCCACCGACGCTTACAGCTTAGGGTAATGAACGATGTCCTTGCCTTGTAGACTTCATGACTACCGACGTCGGCAGTCAACTAGCTTTTAGTATTCCTTTACTAACCATCTATCGTTCATGTTTGTACACGGTGTTGTCATAATAATAATAATAATAATAATAATAATAATAATAATAACAATAATAATAATAATAATAATTATTATTATTATTATTATTATTATTATTATTATTATTATTATTATTATTATTATTATTATTTGTAGTAACAGTAGTATAATTGATGATAGAATAATTATTGTCTATGTATTGTCTAGGTAGGACTACACACAGGATTTGGCTCGTTTTGGTTCGACTTGACTCTAATCCGAGTCGAGTTGGAAGATATTTTTCGCGCCGAGTCCAAGAGTAGACCTCAAAGATGTCTGTTTCGAGTCGAGTCGAGTTTCAAAAAAAAGTCGTTCGTGCCCATCCCTACTAATGAGAACTTAATCGGAGTTAAGCGAAATTGAAAGCCTCACTATTTATCTAAGCGACCCCGAAAACTATGAATCTAATATCGATCATTTTCTAGCAATCTTTTATATGTATCCCCCTCCCATTCACCATAGGTAACCCGACAGCACTCTTTTTGAAACTATAAGAAATGTGGTTAAAATTACTCTAGGCCAGTGGTTCTCAATCTAATTCCTATCACGATCCCCTTTTATCACACGCTCTTGCCAGCGACCCTTTTATAATTTGTTTTATAATAAGCTTGTGTGGGATTTTTAACATACCTATTTCTATAATAGTAGAATCCATTTTTTTTTGTTTATAGTGAACAGTGCCATGGAAAATCATTGCCCGGGGCGAGAGTATAGTACGATGTCACCGTATATGTGAGTGACGTCGACAGACTAGCTACGAAGCGCCACCATGGTTGGCACGAAGCTCAATAACATTTTCAAAATAAACCCTACCTTTCCTTAATTTTGAGCACATTTTATTACGTTTTTCCTTCTATTTTACACATGTGCACATGCACTTTCCTAACTTGAGTAACACACTTCCTCCGAAATGTGTGGCCCCTCTTTTCGGCGCCCGGCACTGACAGTGGATACAGTAACTGTAATATCTATATTCCCAACGACGAAGGTGCTGGTTCAAGATGGATGTTAAACTCCTTCATTGAAGAGGCCATTAACGTATCCGATCTAAGCCCACAACTTCTTGACCAAATAATAGAATGATCATGCGACAAGTCTTTGCAACTGGTTTTCTGTAACGAAGACTTGGACAAGTTCTGCCTGATGAGGAGAGAATATTCTGGTCTGGTGATTGCTGCTTTAAAAGTAATAATTCCATTTGCTATATCGTACTTGTGCGAAAGTGTTTTTTTTTTTTGTTTTTTGTTTTTTTTTTATGGTAAACATTAAAACAAAGATAAGAAATCGCTTGTCAGTTGAAAACGGCTTGATAATATTCGTCATGAAGATTGAACCGGGCATTGCTGCACTAGTGAAATTACACCATGCTTAGGTATCTCATTAGGTTTTAATTTTAATTGTATTTCAATGTGCAGGTTTTGTTTCATGTGTATTTTTCTAGTATTTCTATATACAGTTCTCATTAGTTTTATATCATACCTCTTTGATTTAAATTCATTTTTAAACAACTCTACTAACTAACTAGCTAACTCTATGGCCTATGGAACCCGGAGGTTCAATGCCGCGTTCACAAAAGCTCTACACTGACTTCTATCCTTAGCCAATTGGATCCAGTTTCTACTTTGTATTCTTATCTCAGCGAGATCCATCTTAATATTGTCCTCCCATCTGCCCCTAGGTCTTCCTAATGGTCGTTTTCCGTTTGGTCTTCCAGTCAAGACTTTCAAAGCGTTTCTACTTTCTTCCATTCTAGCTACCTGACCTGCCCACCTAAGCCTCCTAGACTTGACGACCCTAACAATGTTGGGTAACCGTATAAATTATGTAGTTCCTCGTTATGAAGTTTCCGCCATTCCCCATTCCCGTTCCTCTTGGGTCCGAATATTCGTCTAAGGATCTTGTTCTCAAATACTTTCAGTCTATGTTCTTCCCTCAGAGTAAGCGACCATGTTTCGCAACCATACAGAACAACAGGCATGATTATCGTTTTGTATATTTTAAGCTTCAAATTTCTCGACAGAATTTGCGACGACAAGAGACTTTGAACCGAATAGTAACACGAATTCTACACCCTTTGAAAATGTTCAGTAGACTTATTTTTTATTGTTCTTTACAGTGTGTATAAAAAATAAAAGTATGCCTATCAGAACAAAATTAAAAATAATATTTAAAAATAATTTCTGGTATTAGATTCTAACTATATTTATCTCTTCCGCCTATCTTCGCGATCCCCTAGGGGCCGCGACTCCCAGGTTGAGAAACCCTGCTCTAGGCATACATGAGTTATGATGGGACATACATACATACACTTTTATATGTATAAATGCAGATAAGAGAGAGGTGAGAGAGAGCGATTAAGGAATTACCGCTCTCAATCTCTTCCCTTTACTTTTGCGATTCGTGAATTTCTTACGTGACAGTTTGGGGCTAGCTAGTTTTTTGTCTTGAACCACGATCCGATTTTCGATATGCTCTACCTAAATGCTGTAATGCGAATATTGAGAAGTTATCTGCGATGAAAGTAGCTGCAAATAAATATATTACATAACTTATTTATTGCTATTACACGATTTTTTAAATTTGTGTTCAATGTTCACACATAACACACCGGCGTTCTGTGAATACCTCAAATGTTATATTTTAAAGATAAGAATTACTTATGTCGTGAAATGATATGAATATATATATTCAACTCATATATACAACTGATGATATGAAAATATATATACAACTGATGAATTGTAATGTAACTATTTTACATAATTTTCATGCATTGAGGAAAGTAGAATATCATAAAGGAATCTCACCTGAACGGGTATCGAACTCACGATTTAAACGCTCGGTGCTGTACCACTGAGCTAACATGACCGCTTTTCGGAAGCTGCTTTTGAAATATAACTGAGCTCATACGTAAATGCTGTTTTCCGTATGGAAATCACAATGACGAAACGAGAGTGTGAATACATAGTCTCGAAATATTGTATCATTAAGTATTTCAATCAATGTTACTTTTTTCTACACTTAATACCATTTCAACATGTCTTATTATATTTAACAGAAGGAAAAACATATCTGTACATCTTTTCCCGATTACTAAGGTTGGCTTTGGAGGTTCGAACCAGCATCTTTAGTTTACTGTTTTCCGAAGACACCCGAAGTTGGACTTCGAAAGTGTTCGTCTCAAAACAGCTATAATCATATCGCTCAATCTGTTTGGTATATGGTATATGTTTTTATACGTGTAAAGTCAGTATAACAATTCATTCTTTAAACAGCTTTTCGTATGTATTAATATTCCTTTATAAAAACTGTTTTTATTATTATTATTACGGTGCACCATTTTCAGATTTCTTTCGCGAGTCGTTGACCAAGTCGTTTGCCACCAGCGTTGCCAGACTCACAGCTCGGAATTATTCCAAAACCTGATCGAACTTATGCTAGATTCGGTCAAATTATGCTAGATCCTCATAATTACTAATTCAGGAGTCTAAAAAAAACACAAAGTTGAGATACGATAACGTAACTTAAAATACACAGAGAGCAAGAATGCATGGATAGAACTCAATACTTTACGCACCAAAATTTTAACTCAACTAAATTACTGCAGTCGTTGCCAAACTCAATGGCGTATATATCGTATAAATGAATGCAAAGTTTTTGTTTACATATTTTGAAAGAAAATTACTTCGCAGCATAAGCGGAGTTGGGAATCGTCTGCTGGGGGAGGGGGCAGATTTTTGGTCGGTCTCGGAGCTGTCATTTCAGGAATAAATATGATCATGAAGTCAGAAGTAAAGATGGTGAAGTTGTCAAAAAGTTGGGGGGAGAATGGCCCCCATAGCTCCGCCCATGCCTCGGAGTTAAAGGATTAGAAAACCCTGGGTGGAGCCACAAAAAAAAAGCCCAAAGCGTTCCGAACTTTCTTAGGAAAATAAGACTGCCTGTATGGTTTACCGAGTGTATGAATCAATGGAAGAGGATACATTTCTGCCGTTCTTTTTCTTCCCACGACCAACTTCTCCAGGTTTTACGGCTTTTTGATAACTTGCTGAAATTGTGCTAGATTTGGGCAAGATGCTAAAAGCAAGATGCTAGGTGCTAGAGACATGCAAATTATGCTAGATCTAGCATCATTATGCTAGATCTGGCAACGCTGTTCCCCACAATAGGCGTGTCGTGCAAGTAACCAATCACACGTCAGGTACTAGCTTTTACCTATTGCTTTCTTCTCACAGCTCAGAACATTGGTAACTATGGATAGACGTACAGCAGTAATTACTTTATGGGAGTTGGAAGGTTATTCTGCAACTGCAGCTAGCAGGCGAGTAAGTGTCCCGGCCTCTACAGGAAGGCAATGGATTCGGAAATATGGTGCTACAGGTCAGACTGGTAATTTACGATCTCCTGGTCGTCCGCATGTGTCAACCGAAGCCCAAGATGCGAGATTAGTAAACGAAGCCCGGTTAGACCCACTAAGGACGTCTAGACAGATAAGGGAAGCTTCTCTCTTTCCTGGTAGTAAGCATACAGCTCTGCGAAGGCTTCGTCATGCTGGGTTACGTGGCCGTGTTGCTGCCGTGAAGGAAAAACTCTCACACGACCACAAAATTTACCGTCTCGCGTTTGCACAGGCGAATGTGGGTCTCAATTGGGAAAACGTAGTTTTCTCAGATGAATCCATATTAACAACATCAAAGGAGGGACGCCGTTTTGTGTATCGTCCGAGAGGCACCCGATATGACCATGGATATATGGCTGCTTGCAATCGCAGTGGCCATGTATCTATTTTATGTTGGGGTTGGATTTCCAGTCGCGGAGCAGGACAGCTTCATAGAATTGAAGGACATCTGGACAATGCTCAGTACTTAGACATTATCAGTAATATCATGGTGCCATCTGTTTCAGCCTGATGGTGTAATTCAGTTCCAGCAATACCAGTCGCCAATACATAATTCCCGTGTGGTTCAGGAATGGTTCGCAGGGCACCCTGAGATTGATTTAATCGACTGGCCGCCTCGTGGAGCAGACCTCAATCTCATGGAAAATATGTTAGCAGAAGTGAAGCGTACTCTAAGGGAAAGTTGGCCTGAGGCAGATCCACCAAGAACTCAGGATGACCTGTGGCATCTTGTTTCCGAAGCATGGCTGGAGGTAGGGGAAGGAGATAGATTTGTCACCCATGTAATAGATTCCATGCCCAGAAGAATGGAGCGTGTAATAAATTCAGAAGGGTCTTGGACACAATATTAATGACCCCGCCTTAACTCCCGAAAACAGCCCTTTCCAGGGCTACCTAAACGCTTCTGAAAATATTTCTAGAAGTAAACCACTCCTTGTATCCGATTTCTGTGCAATCCTACTAACAAAAGAATGATAATTAGCTGTAGGCTTTGAACTCAAGACCTCTTCAGTGGCAAGTCCGTACTCTACCAGTGAGCTAACATGAACACGCAAACCTAACCTGAAGAAACACGACTTTCAATTTCTGGTATTCGATGACAATGATGCTCATATACTTTGCAAATGTTGTATTCAACTTGGGATATTCTGCAACACACACACACACATAAACAAAGCGAAAGAGAGAGAGAGGGAGAGAAAGAGAGAGAGAGATGAATACACAAAAGCATATTCAACGTATTCGAATGAGACTCTAAGTAACGACATTCCGTTCTAAAGAGAATTTGTGTTTCTTCCCGTGACGTTAAGGGGATCGGGAAAAGCTATGTGTCTTGAAGCAGGATACGACTTTGGATATTCTGTTTATACACTTTCTACATCCGTAGGAATATACTGTATTTCACGAATATAAATAACATACTGTAATGAGAATATTGAGAAGTTAAATCTGTATGACAAATAGCTGCAAATAAATACACTACATAACTTATTTATTGCTATTAAACGATTTTCATAACTTGTATTTAACATTCTCATATATAATACCGACCTACTGTGAAAATTATCTCAGATGTTATATTTTAAACATAATAATTACTATGTTCTGCAATTATTATGTTATATATAAACAAATTATGTATTTTAATGTAATTATTTTATATAATTTTTCATGCATTAAGGAAAATATAATTTTAAAAAAAGTATTGAGCCAGATGAGATTCGAACTCACAACCTTATGATTTGAAATCCGACAGCTTACCAATGAGCTAACACAAGGACTTCTAGAACTAAGCTTCTAGCGATGTATAACGGATCTCAAGATAATTATGACATTCATATCCATTACAAACGCTGTTTCTGTTCTACTTTGACTTTTATTTTAGTACTCAGGCGATAATTATGTTCTATTTCTTAACTTTGAGCATTCTTTTACATATGGAAAGATTCTTTAACGTATTTAAATGCTCCATTACGTATAGAGAGCTAAATGACAAACAAGCATGTGCAAGGTTTCGAAATATTGTATCATTAAGTATTTCAATCAATGTTGCTTTTTTTAAACACTTGGTAACAAGTCTTATTATATTTAAAAGAAGAAAAACACATCTGCAAACTTTTTCCCGATTGCAAAGGCTGGCTTGGAGGTTCGAACCTGGCTTACTTTTTCCCGAAGATACCCGAAGCTGGACTTAGAAAATTTTTGCCTCAAAACACCAATAAAGAATGCGCTCAACCTTTTTGAGACAAGGTGTACATACTTAGAATTTTTACTAGCTTGTTGTCCAGCAAGTTATCGGCGATTGCAGTAAATAAAATGTAGAGTAATTTTGTATCATATGATAAAATATAAGCTTCATATACGCATAAAGTAAATATATTCACTGCTATTCGTTAAATCAGATATTTCAGCATACACATTTATGTTGCTCATCAACACTATATTGAGAGTATTTCACAAGACTCAGCAGTTTCAATACGACACCATTGGAACTGCCTTAGTAACTACCCTAGAAACAGTTTGTTTGTAACCAATATGGCTGCGCCCAGTAAAATTCACAGCAGACGACTTCAGCAGCCAGGGGTACGCAGGGGGTGAGTCTGAGGGTCCGGACCCCCAACCTCGAAATCCCGACTTTTTTGTAAATGCAGTCTACTTTTAGGGGCAATTTTAGAAATTTTCATAAAATTTAGCCTCAAATTGTATTTGGACCCCCCCCCCCAAAAAAAACGTTTTAGACCTCTCCCGAAATAAATTCCTGCGTACGTCCCTGTCAGCAGCGTATTCTCATGTCGGTGAAGAACCTCTCCTCCTAAGGAAAGTGTACTGAAGTAATGTTCTGTTGTGCTTGTAGTTTGTATGTTTGCCACTAGATGGGAGGAGAAGATAAAATAGTACGGTTTTAGATGCTTCAATAGTTCTACTTTTTTTAAAAATCTACGAAGAATATTATAATATCTTATAAGCAGAGTATTATGCTGGATAACTTTATGCACAAATAATCCATGTTTCAGCATATTTATACTCATTTCTTTGGATCTATTTGCGAGTATAACCATTGAAGAGTTCAATTATGACATCCAGTGTGTGTTGTCTTCGATGATACAGTAGAGTTCACGGGCGCACCAGAAGGGTGTCCACCGGGACTGGACCATTCCAGAACTTCCTAACTCAACATACATTTGTACATTTTCTCAATAAAACTACACTTGTTTAACAGGGAGATAATAGATATATCTATACGAATTTTACACTTCATCCTGTATTGTTTCTCTTATAAAAACAATCTAATTCTATCATTTTTATCTGAAAATATAGATGGAAGTATTTTACAATTACTTCTCGTCTTTCTGGGTGCAGAATCAGTGTTTTCTTCAGTTCTATGCAGTGGTTGAAGTGAGACGGTATGCGGTGGTATGCCATACCGTCACTGTTTTTTCAGTAATCAAAGACATACCGCCACTGGAAAGTACATGCTAAATAACCTTTAATAAATCAATTTGATGATTTTGAGTTTAACGTCCCGTTTAGCAGCGAGGCTATATGAGACGTGGACCTACTGATTAACGTGGAGTCCGAAAGACATGAGCTCCCGCCGGGAATTGAACCCGGGTCTCCCACGCCAAAGGCGCGTACGCTAACCGCTTAGCCACGAAGGAGTTCCTTTAATAAATCAATTTTTAGAGATTTTATTTCTTATGTAAAAACAATTTCTAAATTAACAGTACCGACATTTTTGTTATGTTTTTCCTACCATTTCTTTTTAAAATGAGATGTCTTCAAAGAAGTTCACCTAGTTTTTATTTTGACGTACTATATTGAATTGTTTCTTTCTTATGCATCTGTGTAACATCTTGTTTTAATGGTTATGAATGCCGTGTTTTGAGCATGGACAGGATTGTCTGTTGTGGGGACGGACCATTCGAGGATTTGGAATACCCCACAGTCGAGTGGGGGGGCCGTGACTTTTCCCGCAAGAAATAGTTAATATCCTCATTCGGTTTTTGAGCATTTTCGTGTATAATTCTCTGTAATACAACATAAGGGGATATTTTTCAGAAAGTTGTTGGCGGGGGATCAAAGTCTCTCAATATCCCTCTCCCCCGTTACTACAGAGAAGCTCTCCAATGGTTTTCATTCACTATGTAAATAGAAATGCAATCTTTTATGTAACATCCCCTCACTGCATTTCAACATTTACATAGCCCGTATGTCGAGTTAAAATCGTAATAAAACGTACCACCTCTGCTTTTTTCCCACTTCGATAACTGGTTCTATGCCGATGCTCCCGGTTAGAGGCTTCTTTCCCCCCCCCTTCAAATCAAATGTTTTCTTCTCCTGAGCTATTCTGGATCTTACATCTTGTTTAAAACTGTTACGACTCCTTATTTTACTGCCTAAGTACTCGTAAAAACATTTCTGCACTTCTTCCACCAGGTAAATATCCTCTTTTGATCTTCATGTGTACAAGGGTGATTCAGAAAGTGATACCTTTATTTGTGTTTGACAGATAGCATCGATACAGATATCAGTGGAAAGCTTGCAGTGTCAGCTACAAATGGTGGCATCATTTTTCAAAATAGTTCCCATTACGGGCAAAATACTTGCACCAACCTAAAACAAAGTTTTTCATGCCGTCGACGAAGAATTGCCGAACTACTGCTTTCATCTCCGTGTCACAACTTTAGCGTTGGCCCTTAAGGTGATTCTTAAGTTTGAGGGAGAACCAGAAGACGCAGGGCGCAAGATCCGGACTATAGGCAGGATGAGGCACAATATCAACAACACTTTGCCCTCAGATGGGACAAGTTTGAATATTTTCAGCGGAGGAGAGGACGTGTGGTAACAGGTTCGTTTCCGGGTCGTAATGGTGTATCCATGGCTCATCGCCGGCGACGAATGTTCCTGTGCGCACAGCCTTCCGCAATCAGAAATCCAATGACGGCCCACTGTTCACCCGGACTTCACCACTGGGTGCCATGGATTGCTCCATTATTCTGGAACGAAAAGAGATGGGAAGGTAAAACAAGTGACATTCTATAGCTTAAACATCAGTGCATTAATGATAAACAGATCAGAATGTTTGCAATACTATTGGCCAAGTAATGGTCTTGGAGTTATTACTTTCTGAATCATTCTCGTATATATAAAAGTATGTAAATTTTAAGTTTTTTTGTATGTTATATTTTATATATGCAAGTAATAAGTGTCACTGTTAGAAGTAGGTATTTCATCTTAGAATACAAAGATAAGACTTAATCGTCTACTTAACACTTTTTTTTTTATTAGATACCACTACGCAGGAAATAAATAAATAAACAGCCCGTTCCATGTTCCACCACGATGAAATTTCTATTGTTATTGGCAACATACCATGTGGTAGATAACTCCACCGACAAACTTTGAGAGGTGATTCCTTATATGAAATGAAAGAAAAAAGTTCTAATAAACATGGGACGAAAAACGTCTCCTTTCAGAGTTATGAACCGCCGAAAATTCACGTTTCGAAACGCTCTACCTTAGAAACTACAGGACCGATCCCAAGCGGTTTAACGAATTACAAAGGAACTAGTATGCGCTCCGTCTAAATATCTATGTTCTACCGTGGTCCGTTATCGGCGAAACGAACTGTAAAAAGGAAGTTGAGGTAACAGTGGTAGAGCGTTCACCTCTGGTGCTTGGGGTCCCGGGTTCGATCCCAGCCCCCGCCAAGTGAACTTTGTGGTGGACAAACACCGTGTGTGTGGGTCTCCTCGGGGTTCTCCCGTTTCCTCCCACTTTCTTCATTCCACCATTTTACTCATCTCTCATCATCACCGTCTCCTTTAGCCTAACCAGCATAACCGTGGGACGTAAAACTCAAAGATTTCATTTCATTTTTCATTCTCCACCATTTCTAACAATCGCTCATTCTTTTTCCGCTCTACACAGGATATTCTCTTAACTGTTCTGAACACCCAGATTTCGAAAGCTTTCAGTTGTTTTTCATTTTTACGTAGCATTCATGTTTCTGCCCTATATAGTACAATACTATCTATGTAATTTTTGGATATTTTTATCCGTTAAGCGATAGTAAAAGTTATAGTTATACCGAAGTTAAGAACTTTCGGTAATTTGGTTTTCTTTAGATTTCATTAGGATCTAGCGAACGACACTTAAAATATTGTAATGTTAGTACATTTGGTAATTTTTCACAACTACTTTTGAGTTTTTTAAAAACTATTTGTTGAAAATAGATTTATTACCTCGGCTGAGTTCGTTACTGAAGTCAATCCGTTGAAATATTAACGGGTAACGGTGACTTACGTCCGTCAGTTACTTACAAGATAGCTCTGGATCGAAAGCGAATTTTTGATTTTTTTTTTTTTTTTTGTAAAAGTAGTAGAAGTTAATATCTCTCCGTTACCTGACAGCAAACGATTTCCAGAAGAAGACGTTTAAACTTTTAGCGCGTCATCCTTTTTACTGTCTACCGGCTCGAAATAAAACACAAACATAATGTATGCTGTCATAATTCATATGTAATTTCCCTCGCTGAAAACCGTTCAACATTCTTATTAATTCCGTAAAAAAATAAATCGATTGAATCACTTGTACTAAAAATGGTTGATAAATTAAAGAGTAAAGAAGAATTGAAGAGGCTCAGGTCATAGATCTGGGACATGTAATGTAACGTTTGGAGTGATACACACAGGGGCGGATCTAGGACCGATTTCTGGGGGGGGGGCGGTGGGTTGTCATACTGCTACTTTTAAGGGCACCAAACTTTGGAATTTTATTTATATATATAAAATAAGAAAGTTTCCTTCGTCTGAGGGGGGGGGGCAATTGCCCTGATCCCCCCTGGATCCGCCCCTGGATACACATATTGTAGCGCTCAAAACTACCCTTATAAAAACATGATTTTTGACTGCTAAAATCACATTTGTTATCTTATTGAAAAAATAATTACATATTCTGAAAGTACAAGTCATTTTATATAAGGAAACACTCTTTTGAATTGGTTTTGGTGGTTTCCCCGACTTTTACCGGATTCTTTCTTCCTTTTTTCTTTTCTTTTTTTTAAACTTATGGTTAATTTGCCGAAAATGAACATATTCATGACTCATGAGCTGAAGTAAAGGATTAGCATCAAACACAAATATGCAATGCTTAGGTATGCAGCAAGGGCACAATTTTTTCTATAACTTTTGGGGGAGGGGAAGGAAGGGCATTCAGCTGTGTGTTTGGTTGCAGACAAGGGTCTAAAAAGACCTATATGAGCATTTTAGGACAAATTGAATTAAAATTACGCCAAATATTGTATATTCATAAAAAATACATATAACAATAAAAATATATATTCATAAAAATACAAAGGGTCCACATGAACCTGGGGAAAAATAGAAAACATTCATTTTCTGGTAAGAATTTATCCGTGTGCAAGTTATTACACTATAAGTTGATTTTTGTAAGCTTCAAAATCTTTCCCAAAATTTTAAGTTTCACGGGTTTTTACTAGTAGTCTTTAAAACTGCTATGCGCTGCAAAATATCATGGACTTGATGAAACTACTATTTGTTAGTGACAAAAAAAAAAAAAAAAAAAAATCCATTCCAACACACGGCCAGTCGATTTACAATTGTGTTTACATGCGACAACTGTGTTTGATCGCAGACATAGCCAGTGTTTCTTTTGAAATGGCGAATGTCAATCAATTAGGCTAGTGTATGAAAAGGTGGCAAAAGTGAGACATCTTGAATATCTTGAACATTAGTAAATCGTACGTTCACCAAACAATTAAACAACATGAAGACACGAAACAAGTATTCGAATGCAAGAGTCGTGGCAGAAAACGTGTTTTTGACAATCGTACTGTTAGATAGCGATGGTGGATGTTTCTGTAAATGAATACGAATAGATACTTAGATTTAATGAAGGAATATATGATTCCGTCAGTAGAAGAAAAATAACAGTTCTGGGCCACTAGGTTCGTAACAATTTCGTGGCTAAGTGGTAGAGCGCTCACCTCTGGTGCTAGGGGTCCTGGGTTCGATCCCAGCCCCCGCCAAGTGAACTTTGTGGTGATTTCATTTTAGCGCCTCTTTAAGCAGCGAGGTAATATGGAGACATTACAGCTTAACGTAGGATCCGACCATATGAACTCCATCCGGGAAACAAATCCGGATCTCCCACACTAAAGATGCGTATGCTAACCGTTTACCAGCCCAAATTACACTCTTTTGTGATTCCAATAGGCACCCTCAGTATCGAACTTATATGAGGCGTGGGTTTACAGTTTAAACTGGAATCCAAACCGTAAATGTGTTCAATGCTTTCCCACGGGAATGCCATGCACCAAAAGCACACCGCGCTAGCCACTAGACCAGCGGAAAGAGATAGAATAACATGCGGTACAACTGAGAATCGAATCCTATTTCCCTGGATCTTGTGCATGCTAACCATATGAGGTATCCAGACAACAAGGGAATCAAGTCCAGTTACAATAGTTGTAAGAAAAAGAGACAAAGTATCAAGTGCATTTTGCACCTCTACTAGGGATTTGAACTGGCATCCTCTAAGGTGATTGTCCAAGAAATGGAACAAGTGATAATTGGACTATTTAGTGTCCGGGGAGTATGGTGGATGCAATAGTATTTCCTATTCAAGGCGTAGAGTGGTGTCCCGGGTGATCCTTTCCACTTGGGGCTTAGTGTTGTCCTGTAACAGGAGGACCCCTTTGCAATTCAGAAGTGCTGGCTCCAGAGTATTGAGTCTTTTTTGAACACGACTCAACTGCTGACAGTACACAGTTGCATTGATGCTCTGACCAGCTAGTAGTAGTTTCCGATGTTTGATCCCACTAGGAGTACACCAAACACAAAGGAGGACCTTTTTCTGGTGCAATGCTGGTTTTGGGTGTTTTGGAACAGGTTTAACCAATGACGACGGCATCGTGGAGCTTCGTACAGGACCCACTTCTCATAACATGCCAACACCCTGCCCAGAAATGGATTCTTCCTCAGACGAGACAGGAAAGAAACACTGGTGTCTGCTCAAGGCGTACAAGAAAATTTTTGAATGAAACATATTGGATAAAAAGTTAACTTCTTTTAACGTTACAAGTTATTTACAATATCTGGACAGGAATATTTTAAACTCTGAAAGGAGTTTCAGATATAGATCTAAGGGTACAATATTGAAGTATTTTGTTCGGTAGAGTCTAATAAAAGTTTTGAATATAAAACTCTTTACTAATTTATTTGCGAAAACAATTCTCTCTGGCCGTATTACAAAGTTTTTTTTTTTAAATTTCTAAATGTTTTTATTTCAATAAGACCTTAGCACACAGTACGTACGGAGAGAAGGTATAATTTGTCTTAAGTTATGACGGGAAATCCTTTGCCCAATGCAACCTCCGGAGTAGGTGATTAGAGGGAGTCTCCTTCGCTCAATGCAGTCTCCGGAGTAGGTGATTAGTGGGAGTCTTCTTTGCTCAATGCAGCCTCCGGAGTAGGTGATTAGAGGGAGTCTTCTTTGCTCAATGCAGCTTTCTGAGTAGGTGATTAGAGGGAGTCTCCTTTGGTCAATGCAGCCTCCGGAGTAGGTGATTAGAGGGAGTCTCCTTTGCTCAATGCAGTCTCCGGAGTAGGTGATTAGTGGGAGTCTTCTTTGCTCAATGCAGCCTCCGGAGTAGGTGATTAGAAAGATTCTCCTTTGCTCAATGCAACCTCCGGAGTAGGTGATTAGAGGGAGACTCCTTTGGTCAATGCAGCCTCCAGAGTAGGTGATTAGAGGGAGTCTCCTTTGCTCAATGCAGTCTCCGGAGTAGGTGATTAGTGGGAGTCTTCTTTGCTCAATGCAGCCTCCGGAGTAGGTGATTAGAGGGATTCTCCTTTGCTCAATGCAACCTCCGGAGTAGGTGATTAGAGGGAGTCTCCTTTGCTCAATGCAGCCTCCGGAGTAGGTAATTAGAGGGAGTCTCCTTTGCTCAATGCAGTCTCCGGAGTAGGTGATTAGTGGGAGTCTTCTTTGCTCAATGCAGCCTCCGGAGTAGGTGATTAGAGGGATTCTCCTTTGCTCAATGCAACCTCCGGAGTAGGTGATTAGAGAGAGTCTCCTTTGCTCAATGCAACCTCGGGAGTAGGTGATTAGAGGGAGTCTCCTTTGGTCAATGCAGCCTCCGGAGTAGGTGATTAGAGAGAGTCTCCTTTGCTCAATGCAACCTCCGGAGTAGGTGATTAGAGAGAGTCTCCATTGCTCAATGCAACCTCCGGAGTAGGTGATTAGAGAGAGTCTCCTTTGCTCAATGCAACCTCCGGAGTAGGTGATTAGAGAGAGTCTCCTTTGGTCAATGCAGCCTCCGGAGTAGGTGATTAGAGGGAGTCTCCTTTGCTCAATGCAACCTCCGGAGTAGGTGATTAGAGGGAGTCTCCTTTGGTCAATGCAGCCTCCGGAGTAGGTGATTAGAGGGAGTCTCCTTTGCTCAATGCAACCTCCGGAGTAGGTGATTAGAGAGAGTCTCCTTTGCTCAATGCAACCTCCGGAGTAGGTGATTAGAGAGAGTCTCCTTTGGTCAATGCAACCTCCAGAGTAGGTGATTAGAGGGAGCCTCCTTTGGTCAATGCAGCCTCCGGAGTAGGTGATTAGAGGGAGTCTCCTTTGCTCAATGCAACCTCCAGAGTAGGTGATTAGAGGGAGTCTCCTTTGCTCAATGCAACCTCCAGAGTAGGTTATTAGAGGGAGTCTCCTTTGGTCAATGCAACCTCCAGAGTAGGTGATTAGAGGGAGTCTCCTTTGGTCAATGCAACCTCCAGAGTAGTTGATTAGATGGAGTCTCCTTTGCTCAATGCAACCTCCAGAGTAGGTGATTAGAGGGAGTCTCCTTTGGTCAATGCAAACTCCAGAGTAGGTGATTAGAGGGAGTCTCCTTTGGTGAATGCAGCCTCCGGAGTAGGTGATTAGAGGGAGTCTCCTTTGGTCAATGCAACCTCCAGAGTAGGTGATTAGAGGGAGTCTCCTTTGGTCAATGCAACCTCCAGAGTAGGTGATTAGAGGGAGTCTCCTTTGGTCAATGCAGCCTCCGGAGTAGGTGATTAGAGGGAGTCTCCTTTGGTCAATGCAACCTCCAGAGTAGGTGATTAGAGGGAGTCTCCTTTGCTCAATGCAACCTCCAGAGTAGGTGATTAGAGGGAGTCTCCTTTGCTCAATGCAACCTCCAGAGTAGGTTATTAGAGGGAGTCTCCTTTGGTCAATGCAACCTCCAGAATAGTTGATTAGAGGGAGTCTCCTTTGCTCAATGCAACCTCCAGAGTAGGTGATTAGAAAGAGTCTCCTTTGCTCAATGCAACCTCCGGAGTAGGTGATTAGAGAGAGTCTCCTTTGGTCAATGCAACCTCCAGAGTAGGTGATTAGAGGGAGTCTCCTTTGGTCAATGCAGCCTCCGGAGTAGGTGATTAGAGGGAGTCTCCTTTGCTCAATGCAACCTCCGGAGTAGGTGATTAGAGGGAGTCTCCTTTGGTCAATGCAGCCTTCGGAGTAGGTGATTAGAGAGAGTCTCCTTTGCTCAATGCAGCCTTCTGAGTAGGTGATTAGAGGGAGTCTCCTTTGGTCAATGCAACCTCCGGAGTAGGTGATTAGAATGAGTCTCCTTTGCTCAATGCAGCCTTCTGAGTAGGTGATTAGAATGAGTCTCCTTTGCTCAATGCAGTCTTCTGAGTAGGTGATTAGAATGAGTCGGTAGTTGCGCCTGAGTTTTCGTCGAGGCAACACGTCCTGTGTTGCTCGCGTCTTGGTGCTGATTCTGCTAGTAGTGATAGTTTTTTTTTTTATTATTTGTGCGAGTTTTTGCTGTGCTTTTTGGACTTGAGCAGAGTGAGCTTACCACTTGATTTGGGTGATTTCTCCCCGTTTTTGTTCAGTGAAGTGCAAGATTACGACTGATTACGATGGCCAATATTAGGCTTAACACTCTTCGCATTAGTTTTCAACCTGTCTCCAAAGTTCCCAATTCGATTTCGCTCCATGAGTGGATACGAACCACCTTTGAGCTTGCACAAGATGCAGTATTAAGTATTGAACTAGACTTTCCACGTAAACTTCTATATATCAAATTAATTACTCAACAGCTCTGTGAACAGATCATTACTAAATTTGACAATAAAGTTCCGTATATAGATGCAGAAGGTACTTACGACCTTCCGCTTGACTCGGCTTCTCATACAATTAAATTGGTACGTATCCACGCGGTACCTATGGAAATTTCTGATAACCAAGTGAAACAAGTTCTTCAAGTTTATGGTGAAATTCTTAGTGTTAGTGACGAACTTTATACTGATGGACATTATTATAAAGTACGTACTGGCCGCAAAGTTGTGAAAATGATTTTAAAAAAGAATATCCCTTCCTATATTACTCTCAGTTCTCTTCGTTGTTGGGTGACGTATCCCGGACAGACAAAAACTTGTGCGAGGTGTGACAGTGAAACGCATTTGGTGTCCCAGTGTGATCGCCGAACATTTAGCGCCCGTTTAGATCATCGGTCCAGTGATTCTTCTGGAATTTCTACTTTGGGTAGCCGCATTGCTCGACCTATCCTACAACTGAAGGATGCGCCTGCTATTCACAACTATAGTGTGTTTCCGGTTTTGCCGACAAAAAGCGGGCCCGCTATTACTACCATGCCGACAACTCCGGGTGACTCTACCCCGCCAGCCCCCTGCGAGGCAGCTTCTGTGTCCCGACCAAGTGATACATCCTCACAGGTCCCGTTTCATGAAGAGGGTATGGCCAGCCAAATTCTTCCTGAGGTTAACCCCGACGCAAATAAGGTAGGTGACTTATCTGATAAGACTGAGTGTCCCGGACCCCAGCCAATGACTTTCGATACTTCAGCACCTGCTCGGCCTGAACCTGTTGTTAGTGATTCCCTTGACATGGTGCCTCCTCTCTCCGATGTGCTCGACTCGACTGGTAGTGGTTCCCCCGTTACGCCTACATCCAGTGTTGATGACACTCCTGAACCCCCTATTAGTGAACAACTGAAAAAGAAGAAACGTTCCAGTCACGAGGTGAATACTGGGAAAGTTTTGAAAGTGACTGGGAAGACCTATGATTCGACCAGTAGATTAACCCGCACTAGATTACGACAGATGTCTCAATTAGATGCTACTACATGTAATGATGGGGAGGTTGTCCCCGAGACTTTGGACAGACCCGCTACGCAGTGAGAATATGCTAGCGGTCTGTTTGGGACTTTTGTTTTTGTTAATATTACATCTTTTTGTTGCTTTCCTTGGGCCTGCCGGTTCCTTTGTGTGTGCTTTTTCCTCCACACCAAGCCTTTCCTTGCAGCTCTTAATGTATTCTTTTAAAATAGGAACGGTCAATTTTAATGGTCTAACATCTCCTACCAAGCAAAGTGCTGTTTTGGATTTCATTAAATGTTATTCTCTTGATATACTGTTTGCTCAGGAAGTGACCTTGACTGACCTTCAAGGCCTTTATCAGCACACCTTTTTTTCTAACGAAACTGTTAACGGCACGGGTACTGCACTTATATATCGTAATGATATAGAATTTGAACAGTTATACAAACATCCCACCGGCCGGATTATTACTGGAAATGTGGCCAATATCCGGTTTTGCAACTCGTATGCCCCTGCAGGTACACACCGACGGCGTGAACGTCATAATTTCTTTAATTCCGAGGTAGCCTCCGCCTTACATGACAGTTCTCGTTTGATTATATGGGGTGGAGATCATAACAGTATAGTTTCCGCTCAAGATTCCACTTCTACTTCGAACTTCTGCCCTACTTTATTACAGGTGATTAACCAATTTAATTTATGTGATGTCTGGCGTCATTTTCATCCCCACAATCCTGGACATACTTTTTTCTACGCCACTGGATCTTCACGCCTCGATTCTTTTTATATCTCACGGTCATTACTTCCACATGTGCAATCTGTGGAAAGGATCCCTGTTTGTTTTTCGGATCACATGGGCCTAGTTATGACTATCCAGCTACCGCTTCAAAAGCTTCTGAACCATAATAGCTTATGGCACCTCAATACCAGCATCCTTTCTGAGCCAGAATTCCAGCAGTTGCTACGCCAACGCTGGAGAGAAATTAATCAGCAACTTTTGCGGCGGAACAATATTATCCAATGGTGGGAGCAACGGGGGAAACCAGCTTTGAAACAAATATGTAAAGAATACAGCAGAGAACGGTCACAGCGATTCCATGAACAATATAATTACTACTCTCAGCTTCTACGCGACTATCATACGGCATTCCTTAACGGTGTACCTGTACTTCCACAAATTAAACAAGTAAAGGCTTTCTTGTTAACATTACACCGCAAAAGACTCCAAGGTATTACTGTTCGCAGCAAAATCTCATCTATGTCCCCCACTGAGCCTCCGAGTCTTGTACATATCAGTGCTGAACGTCGCAGAGGCAAACAACAGATTATTCATAATATACTGGATGATAAAGGTGTTTTATATGAAGGAACTAATATTATTCCATACTTTGTGCGCTATTTTGCTGATTTATATCGCAACCATGACGTTCCAGCTAGTAATGACGGTGTTTACGATACCTTGAACCCTCTCCCAGTTGAACTCCAAGCAGAGCTTGATGCTCCCTTTACTGAAGCAGAAATTCAGCATGCCCTCCTCCAGGCAAAAAAGAATAAATCTAGTGGCATTGACTCCCTACCTTACGAATTTTACCAGACATTCCCAGATCTTTTCATTCCTTTTTTTACTGAACTTTTTAATGCCTTTCGTTCTAATTTACAAGTCGGCAAAACATTTACACACAGTATTATAGTGATCATTCCTAAGCAGCCCAAGAGCACTCGCATCAACCAATTTAGACCTATCAGTCTCGCATGTTGTGATTATAAACTTCTCGCAAAAGTTCTAGCAGCTCGGTTACGTAATACTTTAAGTTCCATTCTGTTACCGGAACAATTTGGTCACGATCAGCAGCATCCTACATATCTGGCTTTATCGAATATTAGGGACACGATCGCTTATTTTGAAAGTCGTCCGAAATTGACTGCAGCGCTTTTGAGTACTGATTTTTCTCAGGCCTTCGATAAACTAAGCCATCAGTACTTATTCACAGTTCTTGAGAAGCTCCATTTCGGGCCAGTATTTTAAAATATGGTTAAGACGTTATACTCCCAGCGTACTGCCCAACTTAAACTGAACGGTGCCTTAACGCGGGTCTTTTCAATTAACCGGGGGCTTATTCAGGGCTGTCCCTTGTCCCCCATGCTTTACAGCATTGCCGTTATGCCGGTTCTGTATAAGATCCGGAATGAAATGACGGGATTGTGTGTTCCTCCGGCTACTATTAAAGTTCAGAGTTTCATAGATGATATTTGCTTTTTCTTTCGCTCCCAGCGCGATTTAGATACTATCCTTACTAATCTCCAGATATTTAGTCAACTGTCTGGTGCGAAATTACATCCCACGAAAACCAAATTACTTTTTTTGAATGATACGTCTTCTTGCCCTTTTGTCTCTCCCTTCCCTGTCGTTAACACTCATAAAATTCTCGGCATTACTTGGCATACCACTATACAAGCATCTATTCAGGCAACCTATGGAGTGGCTGTTCCTAAGGTCATTAACTTGCTTTATAAACACAAAGCTCGCAATCTTACATTACATGAGCGAGCGACCTTCTTAAATATTTTTGCCTTCAGTCTATTGTACTATATAATGCAGATTTTTCAGCTTTCTGTCTCAGACGCTAACACACTTAACAAACATTTGTTTGCCTTTTTGTGGTATCAATCGACACTGCGAGTACATCGTCGAACTGTGTGTACGACCAAGCAAGTAGGAGGGTTAGGTATTAAAGACGTGGCTCTTCAAGGCCGTTGTCTACTACTACAACGCACGTGTGAGCTGTTAACTTCCTTTTCTGAGTCTTTCTCCGCGTGCCATATCATGCGTTGCCTTCGGCACGTGACTCTCAGTTCACCTGTTTCTATTTTGAACTGGTCCCAACCTTACCATTACCTGCGCACCGTCATTCTAGACATTTCGTATGCTCTTATCAGTCACACAGCTATTGAAGATATGACTGTGAAGAAATTGTATACTTATTATGCAAATTATCTCTATACCCCCCCTAAATGTGTTACTCGCCATCCCAATTGTTCTTGGGCGCAAATTTGGCATAATATTAATTCCTCTTTTTTACCCTCTGGAATGAGAGAGTTATGGTATAGGTTAGTGCATAATGTATTTCTTACTAACCATCGAGCATGGGAACTCGGTTTTCGACCAGATGCTCAATGTATCCGATGTGGACAAGCTGACACACTCATCCATCGCTTGCAAACATGTCCATCTATCCAGCATTTGTGGCGTAGCTATACACATATTATAGCACGAATACTTCGTGTTGATCAACGGATTATTAATAGTGAGCCGTTTTTTCTTTTGCCTGATTTCAAATACTTCCCACGTCCTAAACACAATATCATAGTGTGGTTAACTATTCACACAGCGGCTATCCTACTTAACGAAAATGAGCTGGTGACACAAGCAATGTACATTTTTAGACTACAGTGCTCTTTAAAAACAATGCCTTCAGATCTACGCTTGCGTCATTTTGCCCACTACCCGACTGCTGTTTACTAATTTTTTTTTTCGTGTGTGTGTTGGTGTGTATACTTCATGTGATTGATTTTCAATTGTATTGCAGTGGTATCCCTTTTGTAATTTGTGATTGCTCTTTTATTCTTATTATATATACATATATGTACTGTAATTTCTTGCAATAAAACTGACTGTTTAAAAAAAAAAAAAAGTGGTAGAGCGCTCACCTCTGGTGCTAGGGGTCCTGGGTTCGATCCCAGCCCCCGCCAAGTGAACTTTGTGGTGATTTCATTTTAGCGCCTCTTTAAGCAGCGAGGTAATATGGAGACATTACAGCTTAACGTAGGATCCGACCATATGAACTCCATCCGGGAAACAAATCCGGATCTCCCACACTAAAGATGCGTATGCTAACCGTTTACCAGCCCAAATTACACTCTTTTGTGATTCCAATAGGCACCCTCAGTATCGAACTTATATGAGGCGTGGGTTTACAGTTTAAACTGGAATCCAAACCGTAAATGTGTTCAATGCTTTCCCACGGGAATGCCATGCACCAAAAGCACACCGCGCTAGCCACTAGACCAGCGGAAAGAGATAGAATAACATGCGGTACAACTGAGAATCGAATCCTATTTCCCTGGATCTTGTGCATGCTAACCATATGAGGTATCCAGACAACAAGGGAATCAAGTCCAGTTACAATAGTTGTAAGAAAAAGAGACAAAGTATCAAGTGCATTTTGCACCTCTACTAGGGATTTGAACTGGCATCCTCTAAGGTGATTGTCCAAGAAATGGAACAAGTGATAATTGGACTATTTAGTGTCCGGGGAGTATGGTGGATGCAATAGTATTTCCTATTCAAGGCGTAGAGTGGTGTCCCGGGTGATCCTTTCCACTTGGGGCTTAGTGTTGTCCTGTAACAGGAGGACCCCTTTGCAATTCAGAAGTGCTGGCTCCAGAGTATTGAGTCTTTTTTGAACACGACTCAACTGCTGACAGTACACAGTTGCATTGATGCTCTGACCAGCTAGTAGTAGTTTCCGATGTTTGATCCCACTAGGAGTACACCAAACACAAAGGAGGACCTTTTTCTGGTGCAATGCTGGTTTTGGGTGTTTTGGAACAGGTTTAACCAATGACGACGGCATCGTGGAGCTTCGTACAGGACCCACTTCTCATAACATGCCAACACCCTGCCCAGAAATGGATTCTTCCTCAGACGAGACAGGAAAGAAACACTGGTGTCTGCTCAAGGCGTACAAGAAAATTTTTGAATGAAACATATTGGATAAAAAGTTAACTTCTTTTAACGTTACAAGTTATTTACAATATCTGGACAGGAATATTTTAAACTCTGAAAGGAGTTTCAGATATAGATCTAAGGGTACAATATTGAAGTATTTTGTTCGGTAGAGTCTAATAAAAGTTTTGAATATAAAACTCTTTACTAATTTATTTGCGAAAACAATTCTCTCTGGCCGTATTACAAAGTTTTTTTTTTAAATTTCTAAATGTTTTTATTTCAATAAGACCTTAGCACACAGTACGTACGGAGAGAAGGTATAATTTGTCTTAAGTTATGACGGGAAATCCTTTGCCCAATGCAACCTCCGGAGTAGGTGATTAGAGGGAGTCTCCTTCGCTCAATGCAGTCTCCGGAGTAGGTGATTAGTGGGAGTCTTCTTTGCTCAATGCAGCCTCCGGAGTAGGTGATTAGAGGGAGTCTTCTTTGCTCAATGCAGCTTTCTGAGTAGGTGATTAGAGGGAGTCTCCTTTGGTCAATGCAGCCTCCGGAGTAGGTGATTAGAGGGAGTCTCCTTTGCTCAATGCAGTCTCCGGAGTAGGTGATTAGTGGGAGTCTTCTTTGCTCAATGCAGCCTCCGGAGTAGGTGATTAGAAAGATTCTCCTTTGCTCAATGCAACCTCCGGAGTAGGTGATTAGAGGGAGACTCCTTTGGTCAATGCAGCCTCCAGAGTAGGTGATTAGAGGGAGTCTCCTTTGCTCAATGCAGTCTCCGGAGTAGGTGATTAGTGGGAGTCTTCTTTGCTCAATGCAGCCTCCGGAGTAGGTGATTAGAGGGATTCTCCTTTGCTCAATGCAACCTCCGGAGTAGGTGATTAGAGGGAGTCTCCTTTGCTCAATGCAGCCTCCGGAGTAGGTAATTAGAGGGAGTCTCCTTTGCTCAATGCAGTCTCCGGAGTAGGTGATTAGTGGGAGTCTTCTTTGCTCAATGCAGCCTCCGGAGTAGGTGATTAGAGGGATTCTCCTTTGCTCAATGCAACCTCCGGAGTAGGTGATTAGAGAGAGTCTCCTTTGCTCAATGCAACCTCGGGAGTAGGTGATTAGAGGGAGTCTCCTTTGGTCAATGCAGCCTCCGGAGTAGGTGATTAGAGAGAGTCTCCTTTGCTCAATGCAACCTCCGGAGTAGGTGATTAGAGAGAGTCTCCATTGCTCAATGCAACCTCCGGAGTAGGTGATTAGAGAGAGTCTCCTTTGCTCAATGCAACCTCCGGAGTAGGTGATTAGAGAGAGTCTCCTTTGGTCAATGCAACCTCCAGAGTAGGTGATTAGAGGGAGCCTCCTTTGGTCAATGCAGCCTCCGGAGTAGGTGATTAGAGGGAGTCTCCTTTGCTCAATGCAACCTCCAGAGTAGGTGATTAGAGGGAGTCTCCTTTGCTCAATGCAACCTCCAGAGTAGGTTATTAGAGGGAGTCTCCTTTGGTCAATGCAACCTCCAGAGTAGGTGATTAGAGGGAGTCTCCTTTGGTCAATGCAACCTCCAGAGTAGTTGATTAGATGGAGTCTCCTTTGCTCAATGCAACCTCCAGAGTAGGTGATTAGAGGGAGTCTCCTTTGGTCAATGCAAACTCCAGAGTAGGTGATTAGAGGGAGTCTCCTTTGGTGAATGCAGCCTCCGGAGTAGGTGATTAGAGGGAGTCTCCTTTGGTCAATGCAACCTCCAGAGTAGGTGATTAGAGGGAGTCTCCTTTGGTCAATGCAACCTCCAGAGTAGGTGATTAGAGGGAGTCTCCTTTGGTCAATGCAGCCTCCGGAGTAGGTGATTAGAGGGAGTCTCCTTTGGTCAATGCAACCTCCAGAGTAGGTGATTAGAGGGAGTCTCCTTTGCTCAATGCAACCTCCAGAGTAGGTGATTAGAGGGAGTCTCCTTTGCTCAATGCAACCTCCAGAGTAGGTTATTAGAGGGAGTCTCCTTTGGTCAATGCAACCTCCAGAATAGTTGATTAGAGGGAGTCTCCTTTGCTCAATGCAACCTCCAGAGTAGGTGATTAGAAAGAGTCTCCTTTGCTCAATGCAACCTCCGGAGTAGGTGATTAGAGAGAGTCTCCTTTGGTCAATGCAACCTCCAGAGTAGGTGATTAGAGGGAGTCTCCTTTGGTCAATGCAGCCTCCGGAGTAGGTGATTAGAGGGAGTCTCCTTTGCTCAATGCAACCTCCGGAGTAGGTGATTAGAGGGAGTCTCCTTTGGTCAATGCAGCCTTCGGAGTAGGTGATTAGAGAGAGTCTCCTTTGCTCAATGCAGCCTTCTGAGTAGGTGATTAGAGGGAGTCTCCTTTGGTCAATGCAACCTCCGGAGTAGGTGATTAGAATGAGTCTCCTTTGCTCAATGCAGCCTTCTGAGTAGGTGATTAGAATGAGTCTCCTTTGCTCAATGCAGTCTTCTGAGTAGGTGATTAGAATGAGTCTCCTTTGCTCAATGCAACCTCCGGAGTAGGTGATTAGTGGGAGTCTTCTTTGCTCAATGCAGCCTCCGGAGTAGGTGATTAGAGGGATTCTCCTTTGCTCAATGCAACCTCCGGAGTAGGTGATTAGAGGGAGTCTTCTTTGCTCAATGCAGCCTCCGGAGTAGGTGATTAGAAAGATTCTCCTTTGCTCAATGCAACCTCCGGAGTAGGTGATTAGAGGGAGACTCCTTTGGTCAATGCAGCCTCCAGAGTAGGTGATTAGAGGGAGTCTCCTTTGCTCAATGCAGTCTCCGGAGTAGGTGATTAGTGGGAGTCTTCTTTGCTCAATGCAGCCTCCGGAGTAGGTGATTAGAGGGATTCTCCTTTGCTCAATGCAACCTCCGGAGTAGGTGATTAGAGGGAGTCTCCTTTGCTCAATGCAGCCTCCGGAGTAGGTAATTAGAGGGAGTCTCCTTTGCTCAATGCAGTCTCCGGAGTAGGTGATTAGTGGGAGTCTTCTTTGCTCAATGCACCCTCCGGAGTAGGTGATTAGAGGGATTCTCCTTTGCTCAATGCAACCTCCGGAGTAGGTGATTAGAGAGAGTCTCCTTTGCTCAATGCAACCTCGGGAGTAGGTGATTAGAGGGAGTCTCCTTTGGTCAATGCAGCCTCCGGAGTAGGTGATTAGAGAGAGTCTCCTTTGCTCAATGCAACCTCCGGAGTAGGTGATTAGAGAGAGTCTCCATTGCTCAATGCAACCTCCGGAGTAGGTGATTAGAGAGAGTCTCCTTTGCTCAATGCAACCTCCGGAGTAGGTGATTAGAGAGAGTCTCCTTTGGTCAATGCAGCCTCCGGAGTAAGTGATTAGAGGGAGTCTCCTTTGCTCAATGCAACCTCCGGAGTAGGTGATTAGAGGGAGTCTCCTTTGGACAATGCAGCCTCCGGAGTAGGTGATTAGAGGGAGTCTCCTTTGCTCAATGCAACCTCCGGAGTAGGTGATTAGAGAGAGTCTCCTTTGCTCAATGCAACCTCCGGAGTAGGTGATTAGAGAGAGTCTCCTTTGGTCAATGCAACCTCCAGAGTAGGTGATTAGAGGGAGCCTCCTTTGGTCAATGCAGCCTCCGGAGTAGGTGATTAGAGGGAGTCTCCTTTGCTCAATGCAACCTCCAGAGTAGGTGATTAGAGGGAGTCTCCTTTGGTCAATGCAACCTCCAGAGTAGTTGATTAGATGGAGTCTCCTTTGCTCAATGCAACCTCCAGAGTAGGTGATTAGAGGGAGTCTCCTTTGGTCAATGCAACCTCCAGAGTAGTTGATTAGATGGAGTCTCCTTTGCTCAATGCAACCTCCAGAGTAGGTGATTAGAGGGAGTCTCCTTTGGTCAATGCAAACTCCAGAGTAGGTGATTAGAGGGAGTCTCCTTTGGTGAATGCAGCCTCCGGAGTAGGTGATTAGAGGGAGTCTCCTTTGGTCAATGCAACCTCCAGAGTAGGTGATTAGAGGGAGTCTCCTTTGGTCAATGCAACCTCCAGAGTAGGTGATTAGAGGGAGTCTCCTTTGGTCAATGCAGCCTCCGGAGTAGGTGATTAGAGGGAGTCTCCTTTGGTCAATGCAACCTCCAGAGTAGGTGATTAGAGGGAGTCTCCTTTGCTCAATGCAACCTCCAGAGTAGGTGATTAGAGGGAGTCTCCTTTGCTCAATGCAACCTCCAGAGTAGGTTATTAGAGGGAGTCTCCTTTGGTCAATGCAACCTCCAGAATAGTTGATTAGAGGGAGTCTCCTTTGCTCAATGCAACCTCCAGAGTAGGTGATTAGAAAGAGTCTCCTTTGCTCAATGCAACCTCCGGAGTAGGTGATTAGAGAGAGTCTCCTTTGGTCAATGCAACCTCCAGAGTAGGTGATTAGAGGGAGTCTCCTTTGGTCAATGCAGCCTCCGGAGTAGGTGATTAGAGGGAGTCTCCTTTGCTCAATGCAACCTCCGGAGTAGGTGATTAGAGGGAGTCTCCTTTGGTCAATGCAGCCTTCGGAGTAGGTGATTAGAGAGAGTATCCTTTGCTCAATGCAGCCTTCTGAGTAGGTGATTAGAGGGAGTCTCCTTTGGTCAATGCAACCTCCGGAGTAGGTGATTAGAATGAGTCTCCTTTGCTCAATGCAGCCTTCTGAGTAGGTGATTAGAATGAGTCTCCTTTGCTCAATGCAGTCTTCTGAGTAGGTGATTAGAATGAGTCTCCTTTGCTCAATGCAACCTCCGGAGTAGGTGATTAGAGGGAGTCTCCTTTGGTCAATGCAGCCTCCAGAGTAGGTGATTAGAGGGAGTCTCCTTTGGTCAATGCAGCCTCCGGAGTAGGTGATTAGAGGGAGTCTCCTTTGGTCAATGCAGCCTCCAGAGTAAGTGATTAGAGGGAGTCTCCTTTGCTTAATGCAACCTCCGGGGTAGGTGATTAAAGAGAGTCTCCTTTGCTCAATGCAACCTCCAGAGTAGGTGATTAGAGAGAGTCTCCTTTGCTCAATGCAACCTCCAGAGTAGGTGATTAGAGGGAGTCTCCTTTGCTCAATGCAGCCTTCTGAGTAGGTGATTAGAGGGAGTCTCCTTTGGTCAATGCAGCCTCCGGAGTAGGTGATTAGAGGGAGTCTCCTTTGGTCAATGCAGCCTCCAGAGTAAGTGATTAGAGGGAGTCTCCTTTGGTCAATGCAACCTCCAGAGTAGGTGATTAGAGGGAGTCTCCTTTGGTCAATGCAGCCTCCGGAGTAGGTGATTAGAGGGAGTCTCCTTTGCTCAATGCAACCTACGGAGTAGGTGATTAGAGAGAGTCTCCTTTGCTCAATGCAACCTCCGGAGTAGGTGATTAGAGAGAGTCTCCTTTGCTCAATGCAACTTCCAGAGTAGGTGATTAGAGAGAGTCTCCTTTGCTCAATGCAACCTCCGGAGTAGGTGATTAGAGGGAGTATCCTTTGCTCAATGCAGCCTCCGGAGTAGGTGATTAGAGAGAGTATCATTTGCTCAATGCAGCCTTCTGAGTAGGTGATTAGAGGGAGTCTCCTTTGGTCAATGCAGCCTCCGGAGTAGGTGATTAGAATGAGTCTCCCTTGCTCAATGCAGCCTTCTGAGTAGGTGATTAGAATGAGTCTCCTTTGCTCAATGCAGCCTTTTGAGTAGGTGATTAGAATGAGTCTCCTTTGCTCAATGCAACCTCCGGAGTAGGTGATTAGTGGGAGTCTTCTTTGCTCAATGCAGCCTCCGGAGTAGGTGATTAGAGGGATTCTCCTTTGCTCAATGCAACCTCCGGAGTAGATGATTAGAGGGAGTCTCCTTTGCTCAATGCAGCCTTCTGAGTAGGTGATTAGAGGGAGTCTCCTTTGCTCAATGCAACCTCCAGACTAGGTGATTAGAGAGAGTCTCCTTTGCTCAATGCAACCTCCGGGGTAGGTGATTAAAGAGAGTCTCCTTTGCTCAATGCAACCTCCGGAGTAGGTGATTAGAGAGAGTCTCCTTTGCTCAATGCAACTTCCAGAGTAGGTGATTAGAGGGAGTCTCCTTTGGTCAATGCAACCTCCAGAGTAGTTGATTAGAGGGAGTCTCCTTTGGTCAATGCAACCTCCAGAGTAGGTGATTAGAGGGAGTCTCCTTTGGTCAATGCAACCTCCAGAGTAGTTGATTAGAGGGAGTCTCCTTTGCTCAATGCAACCTCCAGAGTAGGTGATTAGAGGGAGTCTCCTTTGGTCAATGCAACCTCCAGAGTAGGTGATTAGAGGGAGTCTCCTTTGGTGAATGCAGCCTCCGGAGTAGGTGATTAGAGGGAGTCTCTTTTGGTCAATGCAACCTCCAGAGTAGGTGATTAGAGGGAGTCTCCTTTGGTCAATGCAACCTCCAGAGTAGGTGATTAGAGGGAGTCTCCTTTGGTCAATGCAGCCTCCAGAGTAGGTGATTAGAGGTAGTCTCCTTTGGTCAATGCAACCTCCAGAGTAGGTTATTAGAGGGAGTCTCCTTTGGTCAATGCAGCCTCCAGAGTAGGTGATTAGAGGGAGTCTCCTTTGGTCAATGCAGCCTCCAGAGTAGGTGATTAGAGCGAGTCTCCTTTGGTCAATGCAACCTCCAGAGTAGGTGATTATAGGAAGTCTCCTTTGGTCAATGCAGCCTCCGGAGTAGGTGATTAGAGGGAGTCTCCTTTGGTCAATGCAGCCTCCGGAGTAGGTGATTAGAGGGAGTCTCCTTTGGTCAATGCAGCCTCCAGAGTAGGTGATTAGAGGGAGTCTCCTTTGTTCAATGCAGCCTCCAGAGTAGGTGATTAGAGGAAGTCTCCTTTGGTCAATGCAGCCTCCGGAGTAGGTGATTAGAGGGAGTCTCCTTTGGTCAATGCAACCTCCAGAGTAGGTGATTAGAGGGAGTCTCCTTTGGTGAATGCAGCTTCCGGAGTAGGTGATTAGAGGGAGTCTCCTTTGGTCAATGCAGCCTCCGGAGTAGGTGATTAGAGGGAGTCTCCTTTGGTCAATGCAGCCTCCAGAGTAAGTGATTAGAGGGAGTCTCCTTTGGTCAATGCAACCTCCAGAGTAGGTGATTAGAGGGAGTCTCCTTTGCTCAATGCAACCTCCGGAGTAGGTGATTAGAGAGAGTCTCCTTTGCTCAATGCAACCTCCGGAGTAGGTGATTAGAGAGAGTCGCCTTTGCTCAATGCAGCCTCCAGAGTAGGTGATTAGAGGGAGTCTCCTTTGGTCAATGCAGCCTCCAGAGTAGGTGATTAGAGCGAGTCTCCTTTGGTCAATGCAACCTCCAGAGTAGGTGATTATAGGAAGTCTCCTTTGCTCAATGCAGTCTTCTGAGTAGGTGATTAGAATGAGTCTCCTTTGCTCAATGCAACCTCCGGAGTAGGTGATTAGTGGGAGTCTTCTTTGCTCAATGCAGCCTCCGGAGTAGGTGATTAGAGGGATTCTCCTTTGCTCAATGCATCCTCCGGAGTAGGTGATTAGAGGGAGTCTCCTTTGCTCAATGCAGCCTTCTGAGTAGGTGATTAGAGGGAGTCTCCTTTGCTCAATGCAACCTCCAGAGTAGGTGATTAGAGGGAGTCTCCTTTGCTTAATGCAACCTCCGGGGTAGGTGATTAAAGAGAGTCTCCTTTGCTCAATGCAACCTCCAGAGTAGGTGATTAGAGAGAGTCTCCTTTGCTCAATGCAACCTCCAGAGTAGGTGATTAGAGGGAGTCTCCTTTGCTCAATGCAGCCTTCTGAGTAGGTGATTAGAGGGAGTCTCCTTTGGTCAATGCAGCCTCCGGAGTAGGTGATTAGAGGGAGTCTCCTTTGGTCAATGCAGCCTCCAGAGTAAGTGATTAGAGGGAGTCTCCTTTGGTCAATGCAACCTACAGAGTAGGTGATTAGAGGGAGTCTCCTTTGGTCAATGCAGCCTCCGGAGTAGGTGATTAGAGGGAGTCTCCTTTGCTCAATGCAACCTACGGAGTATGTGATTAGAGAGAGTCTCCTTTGCTCAATGCAACCTCCGGAGTAGGTGATTAGAGAGAGTCTCCTTTGCTCAATGCAACCTCCAGAGTAGGTGATTAGAGAGAGTCTCCTTTGCTCAATGAAACCTCCGGAGTAGGTGATTAGAGGGAGTATCCTTTGCTCAATGCAGCCTCCGGAGTAGGTGATTAGAGAGAGTCTCCTTTGCTCAATGCAGCCTTCTGAGTAGGTGATTAGAGGGAGTCTTCTTTGGTCAATGCAGCCTCCGGAGTAGGTGATTAGAATGAGTCTCCCTTGCTCAATGCAGCCTTCTGAGTAGGTGATTAGAATGAGTCTCCTTTGCTCAATGCAGCCTTTTGAGTAGGTGATTAGAATGAGTCTCCTTTGCTCAATGCAACCTCCGGAGTAGGTGATTAGTGGGAGTCTTCTTTGCTCAATGCAGCCTCCGGAGTAGGTGATTAGAGGGATTCTCCTTTGCTCAATGCAACCTCCGGAGTAGGTTATTAGAGGGAGTCTCCTTTGCTCAATGCAGCCTTCTGAGTAGGTGATTAGAGGGAGTCTCCTTTGCTCAATGCAACCTCCAGACTAGGTGATTAGAGAGAGTCTCCTTTGCTCAATGCAACCTCCGGGGTAGGTGATTAAAGAGAGTCTCCTTTGCTCAATGCAACCTCCGGAGTAGGTGATTAGAGAGAGTCTCCTTTGCTCAATGCAACCTCCAGAGTAGGTGATTAGAGGGAGTCTCCTTTGGTCAATGCAACCTCCAGAGTAGTTGATTAGAGGGAGTCTCCTTTGGTCAATGCAACCTCCAGAGTAGGTGATTAGAGGGAGTCTCCTTTGGTCAATGCAACCTCCAGAGTAGTTGATTAGAGGGAGTCTCCTTTGCTCAATGCAACCTCCAGAGTAGGTGATTAGAGGGAGTCTCCTTTGGTCAATGCAACCTCCAGAGTAGGTGATTAGAGGGAGTCTCCTTTTGTGAATGCAGCCTCCGGAGTAGGTGATTAGAGGGAGTCTCTTTTGGTCAATGCAACCTCCAGAGTAGGTGATTAGAGGGAGTCTCCTTTGGTCAATGCAACCTCCAGAGTAGGTGATTAGAGGGAGTCTCCTTTGGTCAATGCAGCCTCCAGAGTAGGTGATTAGAGGTAGTCTCCTTTGGTCAATGCAACCTCCAGAGTAGGTTATTAGAGGGAGTCTCCTTTGGTCAATGCAGCCTCCAGAGTAGGTGATTAGAGGGAGTCTCCTTTGGTCAATGCAGCCTCCAGAGTAGGTGATTAGAGCGAGTCTCCTTTGGTCAATGCAACCTCCAGAGTAGGTGATTATAGGAAGTCTCCTTTGGTCAATGCAGCCTCCGGAGTAGGTGATTAGAGGGAGTCTCCTTTGGTCAATGCAGCCTCCGGAGTAGGTGATTAGAGGGAGTCTCCTTTGGTCAATGCAGCCTCCAGAGTAGGTGATTAGAGGGAGTCTCCTTTGTTCAATGCAGCCTCCAGAGTAGGTGATTAGAGGAAGTCTCCTTTGGTCAATGCAGCCTCCGGAGTAGGTGATTAGAGGGAGTCTCCTTTGGTCAATGCAACCTCCAGAGTAGGTGATTAGAGGGAGTCTCCTTTGGTCAATGCAGCCTCCGGAGTAGGTGATTAGAGGGAGTCTCCTTTGGTCAATGCAGCCTCCGGAGTAGGTGATTAGAGGGAGTCTCCTTTGGTCAATGCAGCCTCCAGAGTAAGTGATTAGAGGGAGTCTCCTTTGGTCAATGCAACCTCCAGAGTAGGTGATTAGAGGGAGTCTCCTTTGCTCAATGCAACCTCCGGAGTAGGTGATTAGAGAGAGTCTCCTTTGCTCAATGCAACCTCCGGAGTAGGTGATTAGAGAGAGTCGCCTTTGCTCAATGCAACCTCCAGAGTAGGTGATTAGAGGGAGTCTCCTTTGGTCAATGCAACCTCCAGAGTAGGTGATTAGAGGGAGTCTCCTTTGGTCAATGCAGCCTCCGGAGTAGGTGATTAGAGGGAGTCTCCTTTGCTCAATGCAACCTCCGGAGTAGGTGATTAGAGGGAGTCTCCTTTGCTCAATGCAGCCTCCGGAGTAGGTGATTAGAGAGAGTCTCCTTTGCTCAATGCAGCCTTCTGAGTAGGTGATTAGAGGGAGTCTCCTTTGGTCAATGCAGCCTCCGGAGTAGGTGATTAGAATGAGTCTCCTTTGCTCAATGCAGCCTTCTGAGTAGGTGATTAGAATGAGTCTCCTTTGCTGAATGCAGCCTTCTGAGTAGGTGATTAGAATGAGTCTCCTTTGCTCAATGCAACCTCCGGAGTAGGTGATTAGTGGGAGTCTTCTTTGCTCAATGCAGCCTCCGGAGTAGGTGATTAGAGGGATTCTCCTTTGCTCAATGCAACCTCCGGAGTAGGTGATTAGAGGGAGTCTCCTTTGCTCAATGCAGCCTTCTGAGTAGGTGATTAGAGGGAGTCTCCTTTGCTCAATGCAACCTCCAGAGTAGGTGATTAGAGGGAGTCTCCTTTGCTCAATGCAACCTCCGGGGTAGGTGATTAAAGAGAGTCTTCTTTGCTCAATGCAACCTCCGGAGTAGGTGATTAGAGAGAGTCTCCTTTGCTCAATGCAACCTCCAGAGTAGGTGATTAGAGGGAGTCTCCTTTGGTCAATGCAGCCTCCGGAGTAGGTGATTAGAGGGAGCCTCCTTTGCTTAATGCAACCTCCGGAGTAGGTGATTAGAGAGAGTCTCCTTTGCTCAATGCAACCTCCGGAGTAGGTGATTAGAGGGAGTCTCCTTTGCTCAATGCAACCTCCGGAGTAGGTGATTAGAGGGAGTCTCCTTTGCTCAATGCAACCTCCGGAGTAGGTGATTAGAGAGAGTCTCCTTTGCTCAATGCAACCTCCAGAGTAGGTGATTAGAGGGAGTCTCCTTTGGTTAATGCAGCCTCCGGAGTAGGTGATTAGAGGGAGCCTCCTTTGCTCAATGCAACCTCCGGAGTAGGTGATTAGAGAGAGTCTCCTTTGCTCAATGCAACCTCCGGAGTAGGTGATTAGAGGGAGTCTCCTTTGGTCAATGCAACCTCCAGAGTAGGTGATTAGAGGGAGTCTTCTTTGCTCAATGCAACCTCCAGGGTAGGTGATTAGAGGGAGTCTCCTTTGGTCAATGCAGCCTCCAGAGTAGGTGATTAGAGGGAGTCTCCTTTGGTCAATGCAGTCTCCGGAGTAGGTGATTAGTGGGAGTCTCCTTTGCTCAATGCAGTCTCCGGAGTAGGTGATTAGTGGGAGTCTTCTTTGCTCAATGCAGTCTCCGGAGTAGGTGAATAGAGGGATTCTCCTTTGCTCAATGCAACCTCCGGAGTAGGTGATTAGAGAGAGTCTCCTTTGCTCAATGCAACCTCCAGAGTAGGTGAATAAAGGGGTCTCCTTTGGTCAATGCAGCGTCCGGAGTAGGTGATTAGAGAGAGTCTCCTTTGCTCAATGCCACCTCCGGAGTAGGTGATTAGAGAGAGTCTCCTTTGCTCAATGCAACCTCCGGAGTAGGTGATTAGAGAGAGTCTCCTTTGCTCAATGCAACCTCCGGAGTAGGTGATTAGAGAGAGTCTCCTTTGGTCAATACAGCCTCCGGAGTAGGTGATTAGAGGGAGTCTCCTTTGCTCAATGCAACCTCCAGAGTAGGTGATTAGAGGGAGTCTCCTTTTGTGAATGCAGCCTCCGGAGTAGGTGATTAGAGGTAGTCTCCTTTGCTCAATGCAACCTCCAGAGTAGGTGATTAGAAGGAGTCTCCTTTGCTCAATGCAACCTCCAGAGTAGCTTATTAGAGGGAGTCTCCTTTGGTCAATGCAACCTCCAGAGTAGGTGATTAGAGGGAGTCTCCTTTGGTCAATGCAACCTCCAGAGTAGTTGATTAGAGGGAGTCTCCTTTGCTCAATGCAACCTCCAGAGTAGGTGATTAGAGGGAGTCTCCTTTGGTCAATGCAACCTCCGGAGTAGGTGATTAGAGAGAGTCTCCTTTGCTCAATGCAACCTCCGGAGTAGGTGATTAGAGAGAGTCTCCTTTGGTCAATGCAGCCTCCGGAGTAGGTGATTAGAGGGAGTCTCCTTTGCTCAATGCAACCTCCAGAGTAGGTGATTAGAGGGAGTCTCCTTTGCTCAATGCAACCTCCAGAGTAGCTTATTAGAGGGAGTCTCCTTTGGTCAATGCAACCTCCAGAGTAGGTGATTAGAGGGAGTCTCCTTTGGTCAATGCAACCTCCAGAGTAGTTGATTAGAGGGAGTCTCCTTTGCTCAATGCAACCTCCAGAGTAGGTGATTAGAGGGAGTCTCCTTTGGTCAATGCAACCTCCAGAGTAGGTGATTAGAGGGAGTCTCCTTTGGTCAATGCAGCCTCCGGAGTAGGTGATTAGAGGGAGTCTCCTTTGGTGAATGCAGCCTCCGGAGTAGGTGATTAGAGGGAGTCTCCTTTGGTCAATGCAACCTCCAGAGTAGGTGATTAGAGGGAGTCTCCTTTGGTCAATGCAGCCTCCAGAGTAGGTGATTAGAGGGAGTCTCCTTTGGTCAATGCAGCCTCCAGAGTAGGTGATTAGAGGGAGTCTCCTTTGGGCAATGCAACCTCCAGAGTAGGTGATTAGAGGGAGTCTCCTTTGGTCAATGCAGCCTCCAGAGTAGGTGATTAGAGGGAGTCTCCTTTGGTCAATGCAACCTCCAGAGTAGGTGATTAGAGGAAGTCTCCTTTGGTCAATGCAGCCTCCGGAGTAGGTGATTAGAGGGAGTCTCCTTTGGTCAATGCAGCCTCCGGAGTAGGTGATTAGAGGGAGTCTCCTTTGGTCAATGCTGCCTCCGGAGTAGGTGATTAGAGGGAGTCTCCCTTGGTCAATGCAACCTCCAGAGTAGGTGATTAGAGGGAGTCTCCTTTGGTCAATGCAGCCTCCGGAGTAGGTGATTAGAGGGAGTCTCCTTTGGTCAATGCAGCCTCCAGAGTAAGTGATTAGAGGGAGTCTCCTTTGGTCAATGCAACCTCTAGAGTAGGTGATTAGAGGGAGTCTCCTTTGGTCAATGCAGCCTCCGGAGTAGGTGATTAGAGGGAGTCTCCTTTGCTCAATGCAACCTTCGGAGTAGGTGATTAGAGAGAGTCTCCTTTGCTCAATGCAACCTCCGGAGTAGGTGATTAGAGAGAGTCTCCTTTGCTCAATGCAACCTCCGGAGTAGGTGATTAGAGAGAGTCTCCTTTGGTCAATACAGCCTCCGGAGTAGGTGATTAGAGGGAGTCTCCTTTGCTCAATGCAACCTCCAGAGTAGGTGATTAGAGGGAGTCTCCTTTGCTCAATGCAACCTCCAGAGTAGCTTATTAGAGGGAGTCTCCTTTGGTCAATGCAACCTCCAGAGTAGGTGATTAGAGGGAGTCTCCTTTGGTCAATGCAACCTCCAGAGTAGTTGATTAGAGGGAGTCTCCTTTGCTCAATGCAACCTCCAGAGTAGGTGATTAGAGGGAGTCTCCTTTGGTCAATGCAACCTCCAGAGTAGGTGATTAGAGGGAGTCTCCTTTGGTGAATGCAGCCTCCGGAGTAGGTGATTAGAGGGAGTCTCCTTTGGTCAATGCAACCTCCAGAGTAGGTGATTACAAGTAGTCTCCTTTGGTCAATGCAACCTCCAGAGTAGGTGATTAGAGGGAGTCTCCTTTGGTCAATGCAGTCTCCAGAGTAGGTGATTGGAGGGAGTCTCCTTTGGTCAATGCAGCCTCCAGAGTAGGTGATTAGAGGGAGTCTCCTTTGGTCAATGCAGCCTCCAGAGTAGGTGATTAGAGGGAGTCTCCTTTGGTCAATGCAACATCCAGAGTAGGTGATTAGAGGAAGTCTCCTTTGGTCAATGCAGCCTCCGGAGTAGGTGATTAGAGGGAGTCTCCTTTGGTCAATGCAGCCTCCGGAGTAGGTGATTAGAGGGAGTCTCCTTTGGTCAATGCAGCCTCCGGAGTAGGTGATTAGAGGGAGTCTCCTTTGGTCAATGCAACCTCCAGAGTAGGTGATTAGAGGGAGTCTCCTTTGGTCAATGCAGCCTCCGGAGTAGGTGATTAGAGGGAGTCTATTTTGGTCAATGCAGCCTCCAGAGTAAGTGATTAGAGGGAGTCTCCTTTGGTCAATGCAGCCTCCACAGTAAGTGATTAGAGGGAGTCTCCTTTGGTCAATGCAACCTCCGGATTAGGTGACTAGAGGGAGTCTCCTTTGGTCAATGCAACCTCCGGATTAGGTGACTAGAGGGAGTCTTTTTTGCTCAATGCAAACTCCGGAGTAGGTGATTAGAGAGAGTCTCCTTTGCTCAATGCAACCTCCGGAGTAGGTGATTAGAGGGAGTCTCCTTTTCTGAATGCAACCTCCAGAGTAGGTGATTAGAGGGAGTCTCCTTTGGTCAATGCAGCCTCCGGAGTAGGTGATTAGAGGGAGTCTCCTTTGCTCAATGCAACCTCCGGAGTAGGTGATTAGAGGGAGTCTCCTTTGCTCAATGCAACCTCCAGAGTAGGTGATTAGAGGGAGTCTCCTTTGGTCAATGCAACCTCCAGAGTAGGTGATTAGAGGGAGTCTTCTTTGCTCAATGCAACCTCCGGAGTAGGTGATTAGAGGGAGTCTTCTTTGCTCAATGCAACCTCCGGAGTAGGTGATTAGAGGGAGTCTCCTTTGGTCAATGTAGCCTCCAGAGTAGGTGATTAGAGGGAGTCTCCTTTGGTCAATGCAGTCTCCGGAGTAGGTGATTAGTGGGAGTCTCCTTTGCTCAATGCAGTCTCCGGAGTAGGTGATTAGTGGGAGTCTTCTTTGCTCAATGCAGTCTCCGGAGTAGGTGATTAGAGGGATTCTCCTTTGCTCAATGCAACCTCCGGAGTAGGTGATTAGAGAGAGTCTCCTTTGCTCAATGCAACCTCCAGAGTAGGTGATTAAAGGGGTCTCCTTTGCTCAATGCAGCGTCCGGAGTAGGTGATTAGAGAGAGTCTCCTTTGCTCAATGCAACCTCCGGAGTAGGTGATTAGAGAGAGTCTCCTTTGCTCAATGCAACCTCCGGAGTAGGTGATTAGAGAGAGTCTCCTTTGCTCAATGCAACCTCCAGAGCAGGTGATTAGAGGGAGTCTCGGTTGCTGAATGCAACCTAGAGAAGAGGTGATTAGAGGGAGTCTCGTTTGGTCAATGCAGCCTCCAGAGTAGGTGATTAGAGGGAGTCTCCTTTGCTCAATGCAACCTCCGGAGTAGGTGATTAGAGAGAGTCTCCTTTGCTCAATGCAACCTCCGGAGTAGGTGATTAGAGAGAGTCTCCTTTGGTCAATGCAACCTCCAGAGTAGGTGATTAGAGGGAGCCTCCTTTGGTCAATGCAGCCTCCGGAGTAGGTGATTAGAGGGAGTCTCCTTTGCTCAATGCAACCTCCAGAGTAGGTGATTAGAGGGAGTCTCCTTTGGTCAATGCAACCTCCAGAGTAGTTGATTAGATGGAGTCTCCTTTGCTCAATGCAACCTCCAGAGTAGGTGATTAGAGGGAGTCTCCTTTGGTCAATGCAAACTCCAGTGTAGGTGATTAGAGGGAGTCTCCTTTGGTGAATGCAGCCTCCGGAGTAGGTGATTAGAGGGAGTCTCCTTTGGTCAATGCAACCTCCAGAGTAGGTGATTAGAGGGAGTCGCCTTTGGTCAATGCAACCTCCAGAGTAGGTGATTAGAGGGAGTCTCCTTTGGTCAATGCAGCCTCCGGAGTAGGTGATTAGAGGGAGTCTCCTTTGGTCAATGCAACCTCCAGAGTAGGTGATTAGAGGGAGTCTCCTTTGCTCAATGCAACCTCCAGAGTAGGTGATTAGAGGGAGTCTCCTTTGCTCAATGCAACCTCCAGAGTAGGTTATTAGAGGGAGTCTCCTTTGGTCAATGCAACCTCCAGAATAGTTGATTAGAGGGAGTCTCCTTTGCTCAATGCAACCTCCAGAGTAGGTGATTAGAAAGAGTCTCCTTTGCTCAATGCAACCTCCGGAGTAGGTGATTAGAGAGAGTCTCCTTTGGTCAATGCAACCTCCAGAGTAGGTGATTAGAGGGAGTCTCCTTTGGTCAATGCAGCCTCCGGAGTAGGTGATTAGAGGGAGTCTCCTTTGCTCAATGCAACCTCCGGAGTAGGTGATTAGAGGGAGTCTCCTTTGGTCAATGCAGCCTTCGGAGTAGGTGATTAGAGAGAGTATCCTTTGCTCAATGCAGCCTTCTGAGTAGGTGATTAGAGGGAGTCTCCTTTGGTCAATGCAACCTCCGGAGTAGGTGATTAGAATGAGTCTCCTTTGCTCAATGCAGCCTTCTGAGTAGGTGATTAGAATGAGTCTCCTTTGCTCAATGCAGTCTTCTGAGTAGGTGATTAGAATGAGTCTCCTTTGCTCAATGCAACCTCCGGAGTAGGTGATTAGAGGGAGTCTCCTTTGGTCAATGCAGCCTCCAGAGTAGGTGATTAGAGGGAGTCTCCTTTGGTCAATGCAGCCTCCGGAGTAGGTGATTAGAGGGAGTCTCCTTTGGTCAATGCAGCCTCCAGAGTAAGTGATTAGAGGGAGTCTCCTTTGCTTAATGCAACCTCCGGGGTAGGTGATTAAAGAGAGTCTCCTTTGCTCAATGCAACCTCCAGAGTAGGTGATTAGAGAGAGTCTCCTTTGCTCAATGCAACCTCCAGAGTAGGTGATTAGAGGGAGTCTCCTTTGCTCAATGCAGCCTTCTGAGTAGGTGATTAGAGGGAGTCTCCTTTGGTCAATGCAGCCTCCGGAGTAGGTGATTAGAGGGAGTCTCCTTTGGTCAATGCAGCCTCCAGAGTAAGTGATTAGAGGGAGTCTCCTTTGGTCAATGCAACCTCCAGAGTAGGTGATTAGAGGGAGTCTCCTTTGGTCAATGCAGCCTCCGGAGTAGGTGATTAGAGGGAGTCTCCTTTGCTCAATGCAACCTACGGAGTAGGTGATTAGAGAGAGTCTCCTTTGCTCAATGCAACCTCCGGAGTAGGTGATTAGAGAGAGTCTCCTTTGCTCAATGCAACCTCCAGAGTAGGTGATTAGAGAGAGTCTCCTTTGCTCAATGCAACCTCCGGAGTAGGTGATTAGAGGGAGTATCCTTTGCTCAATGCAGCCTCCGGAGTAGGTGATTAGAGAGAGTCTCCTTTGCTCAATGCAGCCTTCTGAGTAGGTGATTAGAGGGAGTCTCCTTTGGTCAATGCAGCCTCCGGAGTAGGTGATTAGAATGAGTCTCCCTTGCTCAATGCAGCCTTCTGAGTAGGTGATTAGAATGAGTCTCCTTTGCTCAATGCAGCCTTTTGAGTAGGTGATTAGAATGAGTCTCCTTTGCTCAATGCAACCTCCGGAGTAGGTGATTAGTGGGAGTCTTCTTTGCTCAATGCAGCCTCCGGAGTAGGTGATTAGAGGGATTCTCCTTTGCTCAATGCAACCTCCGGAGTAGATGATTAGAGGGAGTCTCCTTTGCTCAATGCAGCCTTCTGAGTAGGTGATTAGAGGGAGTCTCCTTTGCTCAATGCAACCTCCAGACTAGGTGATTAGAGAGAGTCTCCTTTGCTCAATGCAACCTCCGGGGTAGGTGATTAAAGAGAGTCTCCTTTGCTCAATGCAACCTCCGGAGTAGGTGATTAGAGAGAGTCTCCTTTGCTCAATGCAACTTCCAGAGTAGGTGATTAGAGGGAGTCTCCTTTGGTCAATGCAACCTCCAGAGTAGTTGATTAGAGGGAGTCTCCTTTGGTCAATGCAACCTCCAGAGTAGGTGATTAGAGGGAGTCTCCTTTGGTCAATGCAACCTCCAGAGTAGTTGATTAGAGGGAGTCTCCTTTGCTCAATGCAACCTCCAGAGTAGGTGATTAGAGGGAGTCTCCTTTGGTCAATGCAACCTCCAGAGTAGGTGATTAGAGGGAGTCTCCTTTGGTGAATGCAGCCTCCGGAGTAGGTGATTAGAGGGAGTCTCTTTTGGTCAATGCAACCTCCAGAGTAGGTGATTAGAGGGAGTCTCCTTTGGTCAATGCAACCTCCAGAGTAGGTGATTAGAGGGAGTCTCCTTTGGTCAATGCAGCCTCCAGAGTAGGTGATTAGAGGTAGTCTCCTTTGGTCAATGCAACCTCCAGAGTAGGTTATTAGAGGGAGTCTCCTTTGGTCAATGCAGCCTCCAGAGTAGGTGATTAGAGGGAGTCTCCTTTGGTCAATGCAGCCTCCAGAGTAGGTGATTAGAGCGAGTCTCCTTTGGTCAATGCAACCTCCAGAGTAGGTGATTATAGGAAGTCTCCTTTGGTCAATGCAGCCTCCGGAGTAGGTGATTAGAGGGAGTCTCCTTTGGTCAATGCAGCCTCCGGAGTAGGTGATTAGAGGGAGTCTCCTTTGGTCAATGCAGCCTCCAGAGTAGGTGATTAGAGGGAGTCTCCTTTGTTCAATGCAGCCTCCAGAGTAGGTGATTAGAGGAAGTCTCCTTTGGTCAATGCAGCCTCCGGAGTAGGTGATTAGAGGGAGTCTCCTTTGGTCAATGCAACCTCCAGAGTAGGTGATTAGAGGGAGTCTCCTTTGGTCAATGCAACCTCCAGAGTAGGTGATTAGAGGGAGTCTCCTTTGGTCAATGCAACCTCCAGAGTAGGTGATTAGAGGGAGTCTCCTTTGGTCAATGCAGCCTCCGGAGTAGGTGATTAGAGGGAGTCTCCTTTGGTCAATGCAACCTCCAGAGTAGGTGATTAGAGGGAGTCTCCTTTGCTCAATGCAACCTCCAGAGTAGGTGATTAGAGGGAGTCTCCTTTGCTCAATGCAACCTCCAGAGTAGGTTATTAGAGGGAGTCTCCTTTGGTCAATGCAACCTCCAGAATAGTTGATTAGAGGGAGTCTCCTTTGCTCAATGCAACCTCCAGAGTAGGTGATTAGAAAGAGTCTCCTTTGCTCAATGCAACCTCCGGAGTAGGTGATTAGAGAGAGTCTCCTTTGGTCAATGCAACCTCCAGAGTAGGTGATTAGAGGGAGTCTCCTTTGGTCAATGCAGCCTCCGGAGTAGGTGATTAGAGGGAGTCTCCTTTGCTCAATGCAACCTCCGGAGTAGGTGATTAGAGGGAGTCTCCTTTGGTCAATGCAGCCTTCGGAGTAGGTGATTAGAGAGAGTATCCTTTGCTCAATGCAGCCTTCTGAGTACGTGATTAGAGGGAGTCTCCTTTGGTCAATGCAACCTCCGGAGTAGGTGATTAGAATGAGTCTCCTTTGCTCAATGCAGCCTTCTGAGTAGGTGATTAGAATGAGTCTCCTTTGCTCAATGCAGTCTTCTGAGTAGGTGATTAGAATGAGTCTCCTTTGCTCAATGCAACCTCCGGAGTAGGTGATTAGAGGGAGTCTCCTTTGGTCAATGCAGCCTCCAGAGTAGGTGATTAGAGGGAGTCTCCTTTGGTCAATGCAGCCTCCGGAGTAGGTGATTAGAGGGAGTCTCCTTTGGTCAATGCAGCCTCCAGAGTAAGTGATTAGAGGGAGTCTCCTTTGCTTAATGCAACCTCCGGGGTAGGTGATTAAAGAGAGTCTCCTTTGCTCAATGCAACCTCCAGAGTAGGTGATTAGAGAGAGTCTCCTTTGCTCAATGCAACCTCCAGAGTAGGTGATTAGAGGGAGTCTCCTTTGCTCAATGCAGCCTTCTGAGTAGGTGATTAGAGGGAGTCTCCTTTGGTCAATGCAGCCTCCGGAGTAGGTGATTAGAGGGAGTCTCCTTTGGTCAATGCAGCCTCCAGAGTAAGTGATTAGAGGGAGTCTCCTTTGGTCAATGCAACCTCCAGAGTAGGTGATTAGAGGGAGTCTCCTTTGGTCAATGCAGCCTCCGGAGTAGGTGATTAGAGGGAGTCTCCTTTGCTCAATGCAACCTACGGAGTAGGTGATTAGAGAGAGTCTCCTTTGCTCAATGCAACCTCCGGAGTAGGTGATTAGAGAGAGTCTCCTTTGCTCAATGCAACCTCCAGAGTAGGTGATTAGAGAGAGTCTCCTTTGCTCAATGCAACCTCCGGAGTAGGTGATTAGAGGGAGTATCCTTTGCTCAATGCAGCCTCCGGAGTAGGTGATTAGAGAGAGTCTCCTTTGCTCAATGCAGCCTTCTGAGTAGGTGATTAGAGGGAGTCTCCTTTGGTCAATGCAGCCTCCGGAGTAGGTGATTAGAATGAGTCTCCCTTGCTCAATGCAGCCTTCTGAGTAGGTGATTAGAATGAGTCTCCTTTGCTCAATGCAGCCTTTTGAGTAGGTGATTAGAATGAGTCTCCTTTGCTCAATGCAACCTCCGGAGTAGGTGATTAGTGGGAGTCTTCTTTGCTCAATGCAGCCTCCGGAGTAGGTGATTAGAGGGATTCTCCTTTGCTCAATGCAACCTCCGGAGTAGATGATTAGAGGGAGTCTCCTTTGCTCAATGCAGCCTTCTGAGTAGGTGATTAGAGGGAGTCTCCTTTGCTCAATGCAACCTCCAGACTAGGTGATTAGAGAGAGTCTCCTTTGCTCAATGCAACCTCCGGGGTAGGTGATTAAAGAGAGTCTCCTTTGCTCAATGCAACCTCCGGAGTAGGTGATTAGAGAGAGTCTCCTTTGCTCAATGCAACTTCCAGAGTAGGTGATTAGAGGGAGTCTCCTTTGGTCAATGCAACCTCCAGAGTAGTTGATTAGAGGGAGTCTCCTTTGGTCAATGCAACCTCCAGAGTAGGTGATTAGAGGGAGTCTCGTTTTGGTCAATGCAACCTCCAGAGTAGTTGATTAGAGGGAGTCTCCTTTGCTCAATGCAACCTCCAGAGTAGGTGATTAGAGGGAGTCTCCTTTGGTCAATGCAACCTCCAGAGTAGGTGATTAGAGGGAGTCTCCTTTGGTGAATGCAGCCTCCGGAGTAGGTGATTAGAGGGAGTCTCTTTTGGTCAATGCAACCTCCAGAGTAGGTGATTAGAGGGAGTCTCCTTTGGTCAATGCAACCTCCAGAGTAGGTGATTAGAGGGAGTCTCCTTTGGTCAATGCAGCCTCCAGAGTAGGTGATTAGAGGTAGTCTCCTTTGGTCAATGCAACCTCCAGAGTAGGTTATTAGAGGGAGTCTCCTTTGGTCAATGCAGCCTCCAGAGTAGGTGATTAGAGGGAGTCTCCTTTGGTCAATGCAGCCTCCAGAGTAGGTGATTAGAGCGAGTCTCCTTTGGTCAATGCAACCTCCAGAGTAGGTGATTATAGGAAGTCTCCTTTGGTCAATGCAGCCTCCGGAGTAGGTGATTAGAGGGAGTCTCCTTTGGTCAATGCAGCCTCCGGAGTAGGTGATTAGAGGGAGTCTCCTTTGGTCAATGCAGCCTCCAGAGTAGGTGATTAGAGGGAGTCTCCTTTGTTCAATGCAGCCTCCAGAGTAGGTGATTAGAGGAAGTCTCCTTTGGTCAATGCAGCCTCCGGAGTAGGTGATTAGAGGGAGTCTCCTTTGGTCAATGCAACCTCCAGAGTAGGTGATTAGAGGGAGTCTCCTTTGGTGAATGCAGCTTCCGGAGTAGGTGATTAGAGGGAGTCTCCTTTGGTCAATGCAGCCTCCGGAGTAGGTGATTAGAGGGAGTCTCCTTTGGTCAATGCAGCCTCCAGAGTAAGTGATTAGAGGGAGTCTCCTTTGGTCAATGCAACCTCCGGAGTAGGTGATTAGAGAGAGTCGCCTTTGCTCAATGCAGCCTCCAGAGTAGGTGATTAGAGGGAGTCTCCTTTGGTCAATGCAGCCTCCGGAGTAGGTGATTAGAGCGAGTCTCCTTTGGTCAATGCAACCTCCAGAGTAGGTGATTATAGGAAGTCTCCTTTGCTCAATGCAGTCTTCTGAGTAGGTGATTAGAATGAGTCTCCTTTGCTCAATGCAACCTCCGGAGTAGGTGATTAGTGGGAGTCTTCTTTGCTCAATGCAGCCTCCGGAGTAGGTGATTAGAGGGATTCTCCTTTGCTCAATGCATCCTCCGGAGTAGGTGATTAGAGGGAGTCTCCTTTGCTCAATGCAGCCTTCTGAGTAGGTGATTAGAGGGAGTCTCCTTTGCTCAATGCAACCTCCAGAGTAGGTGATTAGAGGGAGTCTCCTTTGCTTAATGCAACCTCCGGGGTAGGTGATTAAAGAGAGTCTCCTTTGCTCAATGCAACCTCCAGAGTAGGTGATTAGAGAGAGTCTCCTTTGCTCAATGCAACCTCCAGAGTAGGTGATTAGAGGGAGTCTCCTTTGCTCAATGCAGCCTTCTGAGTAGGTGATTAGAGGGAGTCTCCTTTGGTCAATGCAGCCTCCGGAGTAGGTGATTAGAGGGAGTCTCCTTTGGTCAATGCAGCCTCCAGAGTAAGTGATTAGAGGGAGTCTCCTTTGGTCAATGCAACCTCCAGAGTAGGTGATTAGAGGGAGTCTCCTTTGGTCAATGCAGCCTCCGGAGTAGGTGATTAGAGGGAGTCTCCTTTGCTCAATGCAACCTACGGAGTAGGTGATTAGAGAGAGTCTCCTTTGCTCAATGCAACCTCCGGAGTAGGTGATTAGAGAGAGTCTCCTTTGCTCAATGCAACCTCCAGAGTAGGTGATTAGAGAGAGTCTCCTTTGCTCAATGCAACCTCCGGAGTAGGTGATTAGAGGGAGTATCCTTTGCTCAATGCAGCCTCCGGAGTAGGTGATTAGAGAGAGTCTCCTTTGCTCAATGCAGCCTTCTGAGTAGGTGATTAGAGGGAGTCTTCTTTGGTCAATGCAGCCTCCGGAGTAGGTGATTAGAATGAGTCTCCCTTGCTCAATGCAGCCTTCTGAGTAGGTGATTAGAATGAGTCTCCTTTGCTCAATGCAGCCTTTTGAGTAGGTGATTAGAATGAGTCTCCTTTGCTCAATGCAACCTCCGGAGTAGGTGATTAGTGGGAGTCTTCTTTGCTCAATGCAGCCTCCGGAGTAGGTGATTAGAGGGATTCTCCTTTGCTCAATGCAACCTCCGGAGTAGGTGATTAGAGGGAGTCTCCTTTGCTCAATGCAGCCTTCTGAGTAGGTGATTAGAGGGAGTCTCCTTTGCTCAATGCAACCTCCAGACTAGGTGATTAGAGAGAGTCTCCTTTGCTCAATGCAACCTCCGGGGTAGGTGATTAAAGAGAGTCTCCTTTGCTCAATGCAACCTCCGGAGTAGGTGATTAGAGAGAGTCTCCTTTGCTCAATGCAACCTCCAGAGTAGGTGATTAGAGGGAGTCTCCTTTGGTCAATGCAACCTCCAGAGTAGTTGATTAGAGGGAGTCTCCTTTGGTCAATGCAACCTCCAGAGTAGGTGATTAGAGGGAGTCTCCTTTGGTCAATGCAACCTCCAGAGTAGTTGATTAGAGGGAGTCTCCTTTGCTCAATGCAACCTCCAGAGTAGGTGATTAGAGGGAGTCTCCTTTGGTCAATGCAACCTCCAGAGTAGGTGATTAGAGGGAGTCTCCTTTGGTGAATGCAGCCTCCGGAGTAGGTGATTAGAGGGAGTCTCTTTTGGTCAATGCAACCTCCAGAGTAGGTGATTAGAGGGAGTCTCCTTTGGTCAATGCAACCTCCAGAGTAGGTGATTAGAGGGAGTCTCCTTTGGTCAATGCAGCCTCCAGAGTAGGTGATTAGAGGTAGTCTCCTTTGGTCAATGCAACCTCCAGAGTAGGTTATTAGAGGGAGTCTCCTTTGGTCAATGCAGCCTCCAGAGTAGGTGATTAGAGGGAGTCTCCTTTGGTCAATGCAGCCTCCAGAGTAGGTGATTAGAGCGAGTCTCCTTTGGTCAATGCAACCTCCAGAGTAGGTGATTATAGGAAGTCTCCTTTGGTCAATGCAGCCTCCGGAGTAGGTGATTAGAGGGAGTCTCCTTTGGTCAATGCAGCCTCCGGAGTAGGTGATTAGAGGGAGTCTCCTTTGGTCAATGCAGCCTCCAGAGTAGGTGATTAGAGGGAGTCTCCTTTGTTCAATGCAGCCTCCAGAGTAGGTGATTAGAGGAAGTCTCCTTTGGTCAATGCAGCCTCCGGAGTAGGTGATTAGAGGGAGTCTCCTTTGGTCAATGCAACCTCCAGAGTAGGTGATTAGAGGGAGTCTCCTTTGGTCAATGCAGCCTCCGGAGTAGGTGATTAGAGGGAGTCTCCTTTGGTCAATGCAGCCTCCGGAGTAGGTGATTAGAGGGAGTCTCCTTTGGTCAATGCAGCCTCCAGAGTAAGTGATTAGAGGGAGTCTCCTTTGGTCAATGCAACCTCCAGAGTAGGTGATTAGAGGGAGTCTCCTTTGCTCAATGCAACCTCCGGAGTAGGTGATTAGAGAGAGTCTCCTTTGCTCAATGAAACCTCCGGAGTAGGTGATTAGAGAGAGTCGCCTTTGCTCAATGCAACCTCCAGAGTAGGTGATTAGAGGGAGTCTCCTTTGGTCAATGCAACCTCCAGAGTAGGTGATTAGAGGGAGTCTCCTTTGGTCAATGCAGCCTCCGGAGTAGGTGATTAGAGGGAGTCTCCTTTGCTCAATGCAACCTCCGGAGTAGGTGATTAGAGGGAGTCTCCTTTGCTCAATGCAGCCTCCGGAGTAGGTGATTAGAGAGAGTCTCCTTTGCTCAATGCAGCCTTCTGAGTAGGTGATTAGAGGGAGTCTCCTTTGGTCAATGCAGCCTCCGGAGTAGGTGATTAGAATGAGTCTCCTTTGCTCAATGCAGCCTTCTGAGTAGGTGATTAGAATGAGTCTCCTTTGCTCAATGCAGCCTTCTGAGTAGGTGATTAGAATGAGTCTCCTTTGCTCAATGCAACCTCCGGAGTAGGTGATTAGTGGGAGTCTTCTTTGCTCAATGCAGCCTCCGGAGTAGGTGATTAGAGGGATTCTCCTTTGCTCAATGCAACCTCCGGAGTAGGTGATTAGAGGGAGTCTCCTTTGCTCAATGCAGCCTTCTGAGTAGGTGATTAGAGGGAGTCTCCTTTGCTCAATGCAACCTCCAGAGTAGGTGATTAGAGGGAGTCTCCTTTGCTCAATGCAACCTCCGGGGTAGGTGATTAAAGAGAGTCTTCTTTGCTCAATGCAACCTCCGGAGTAGGTGATTAGAGAGAGTCTCCTTTGCTCAATGCAACCTCCAGAGTAGGTGATTAGAGGGAGTCTCCTTTGGTCAATGCAGCCTCCGGAGTAGGTGATTAGAGGGAGCCTCCTTTGCTTAATGCAACCTCCGGAGTAGGTGATTAGAGAGAGTCTCCTTTGCTCAATGCAACCTCCGGAGTAGGTGATTAGAGGGAGTCTCTTTTGGTCAATGCAACCTCCAGAGTAGGTGATTAGAGGGAGTCTTCTTTGCTCAATGCAACCTCCGGAGTAGGTGATTAGAGGGAGTCTCCTTTGGTCAATGCAGCCTCCAGAGTAGGTGATTAGAGGGAGTCTCCTTTGGTCAATGCAGTCTCCGGAGTAGGTGATTAGTGGGAGTCTCCTTTGCTCAATGCAGTCTCCGGAGTAGGTGATTAGTGGGAGTCTTCTTTGCTCAATGCAGTCTCCGGAGTAGGTGATTAGAGGGATTCTCCTTTGCTCAATGCAACCTCCGGAGTAGGTGATTAGAGAGAGTCTCCTTTGCTCAATGCAACCTCCAGAGTAGGTGATTAAAGGGGTCTCCTTTGGTCAATGCAGCGTCCGGAGTAGGTGATTAGAGAGAGTCTCTTTTGCTCAATGCAACCTCCGGAGTAGGTGATTAGAGAGAGTCTCCTTTGCTCAATGCAACCTCCGGAGTAGGTGATTAGAGAGAGTCTCCTTTGCTCAATGCAACCTCCGGAGTAGGTGATTAGAGGGAGTCTCCTTTGCTCAATGCAACCTCCGGAGTAGGTGATTAGAGAGAGTCTCCTTTGCTCAATGCAACCTCCAGAGTAGGTGATTAGAGGGAGTCTCCTTTGGTTAATGCAGCCTCCGGAGTAGGTGATTAGAGGGAGCCTCCTTTGCTCAATGCAACCTCCGGAGTAGGTGATTAGAGAGAGTCTCCTTTGCTCAATGCAACCTCCGGAGTAGGTGATTAGAGGGAGTCTCCTTTGGTCAATGCAACCTCCAGAGTAGGTGATTAGAGGGAGTCTTCTTTGCTCAATGCAACCTCCAGGGTAGGTGATTAGAGGGAGTCTCCTTTGGTCAATGCAGCCTCCAGAGTAGGTGATTAGAGGGAGTCTCCTTTGGTCAATGCAGTCTCCGGAGTAGGTGATTAGGGGGAGTCTCCTTTGCTCAATGCAGTCTCCGGAGTAGGTGATTAGTGGGAGTCTTCTTTGCTCAATGCAGTCTCCGGAGTAGGTGAATAGAGGGATTCTCCTTTGCTCAATGCAACCTCCGGAGTAGGTGATTAGAGAGAGTCTCCTTTGCTCAATGCAACCTCCAGAGTAGGTGAATAAAGGGGTCTCCTTTGGTCAATGCAGCGTCCGGAGTAGGTGATTAGAGAGAGTCTCCTTTGCTCAATGCCACCTCCGGAGTAGGTGATTAGAGAGAGTCTCCTTTGCTCAATGCAACCTCCGGAGCAGGTGATTAGAGAGAGTCTCCTTTGCTCAATGCAACCTCCGGAGTAGGTGATTAGAGGGAGTCTCCTTTGCTCAATGCAACCTCCAGAGTAGGTGATTAGAGGGAGTCTCGTTTGCTCAATGCAACCTCCAGAGTAGGTGATTAGAGGGAGTCTCGTTTGGTCAATGCAGAATCCGGAGTAGGTGATTAGAGGGAGTCTATTTTGCTCAATGCAACCTCCGGAGTAGGTGATTAGAGAGAGTCTCCTTTGCTCAATGCAACCTCCGGAGTAGGTGATTAGAGAGAGTCTCCTTTGCTCAATGCAACCTCCGGAGAAGGTGATTAGAGAGAGTCTCCTTTGGTCAATACAGCCTCCGGAGTAGGTGATTAGAGGGAGTCTCCTTTGCTCAATGCAACCTCCAGAGTAGGTGATTAGAGGGAGTCTCCTTTTGTCAATGCAGCCTCCGGAGTAGGTGATTAGAGGTAGTCTCCTTTGCTCAATGCAACCTCCAGAGTAGGTGATTAGAAGGAGTCTCCTTTGCTCAATGCAACCTCCAGAGTAGCTTATTAGAGGGAGTCTCCTTTGGTCAATGCAACCTCCAGAGTAGGTGATTAGAGGGAGTCTCCTTTGGTCAATGCAACCTCCAGAGTAGTTGATTAGAGGGAGTCTCCTTTGCTCAATGCAACCTCCAGAGTAGGTGATTAGAGGGAGTCTCCTTTGGTCAATGCAACCTCCGGAGTAGGTGATTAGAGAGAGTCTCCTTTGCTCAATGCAACCTCCGGAGTAGGTGATTAGAGAGAGTCTCCTTTGGTCAATGCAGCCTCCGGAGTAGGTGATTAGAGGGAGTCTCCTTTGCTCAATGCAACCTCCAGAGTAGGTGATTAGAGGGAGTCTCCTTTGCTCAATGCAACCTCCAGAGTAGCTTATTAGAGGGAGTCTCCTTTGGTCAATGCAACCTCCAGAGTAGGTGATTAGAGGGAGTCTCCTTTGGTCAATGCAACCTCCAGAGTAGTTGATTAGAGGGAGTCTCCTTTGCTCAATGCAACCTCCAGAGTAGGAGATTAGAGGGAGTCTCCTTTGGTCAATGCAACCTCCAGAGTAGGTGATTAGAGGGAGTCTCCTTTGGTCAATGCAGCCTCCGGAGTAGGTGATTAGAGGGAGTCTCCTTTGGTGAATGCAGCCTCCGGAGTAGGTGATTAGAGGGAGTCTCCTTTGGTCAATGCAACCTCCAGAGTAGGTGATTAGAGGGAGTCTCCTTTGGTCAATGCAGCCTCCAGAGTAGGTGATTAGAGGGAGTCTCCTTTGGTCAATGCAGCCTCCAGAGTAGGTGATTAGAGGGAGTCTCCTTTGGGCAATGCAACCTCCAGAGTAGGTGATTAGAGGGAGTCTCCTTTGGTCAATGCAGCCTCCAGAGTAGGTGATTAGAGGGAGTCTCCTTTGGTCAATGCAACCTCCAGAGTAGGTGATTAGAGGAAGTCTCCTTTGGTCAATGCAGCCTCCGGAGTAGGTGATTAGAGGGAGTCTCCTTTGGTCAATGCAGCCTCCGGAGTAGGTGATTAGAGGGAGTCTCCTTTGGTCAATGCTGCCTCCGGAGTAGGTGATTAGAGGGAGTCTCCCTTGGTCAATGCAACCTCCAGAGTAGGTGATTAGAGGGAGTCTCCTTTGGTCAATGCAGCCTCCGGAGTAGGTGATTAGAGGGAGTCTCCTTTGGTCAATGCAGCCTCCAGAGTAAGTGATTAGAGGGAGTCTCCTTTGGTCAATGCAACATCTAGAGTAGGTGATTAGAGGGAGTCTCCTTTGGTCAATGCAGCCTCCGGAGTAGGTGATTAGAGGGAGTCTCCTTTGCTCAATGCAACCTTCGGAGTAGGTGATTAGAGAGAGTCTCCTTTGCTCAATGCAACCTCCGGAGTAGGTGATTAGAGAGAGTCTCCTTTGCTCAATGCAACCTCCGGAGTAGGTGATTAGAGAGAGTCTCCTTTGCTCAATACAGCCTCCGGAGTAGGTGATTAGAGGGAGTCTCCTTTGCTCAATGCAACCTCCAGAGTAGGTGATTAGAGGGAGTCTCCTTTGCTCAATGCAACCTCCAGAGTAGCTTATTAGAGGGAGTCTCCTTTGGTCAATGCAACCTCCAGAGTAGGTGATTAGAGGGAGTCTCCTTTGGTCAATGCAACCTCCAGAGTAGTTGATTAGAGGGAGTCTCCTTTGCTCAATGCAACCTCCAGAGTAGGTGATTAGAGGGAGTCTCCTTTGGTCAATGCAACCTCCAGAGTAGGTGATTAGAGGGAGTCTCCTTTGGTGAATGCAGCCTCCGGAGTAGGTGATTAGAGGGAGTCTCCTTTGGTCAATGCAACCTCCAGAGTAGGTGATTACAAGTAGTCTCCTTTGGTCAATGCAACCTCCAGAGTAGGTGATTAGAGGGAGTCTCCTTTGGTCAATGCAGTCTCCAGAGTAGGTGATTGGAGGGAGTCTCCTTTGGTCAATGCAGCCTCCAGAGTAGGTGATTAGAGGGAGTCTCCTTTGGTCAATGCAGCCTCCAGAGTAGGTGATTAGAGGGAGTCTCCTTTGGTCAATGCAACATCCAGAGTAGGTGATTAGAGGAAGTCTCCTTTGGTCAATGCAGCCTCCGGAGTAGGTGATTAGAGGGAGTCTCCTTTGGTCAATGCAGCCTCCGGAGTAGGTGATTAGAGGGAGTCTATTTTGGTCAATGCAGCCTCCAGAGTAAGTGATTAGAGGGAGTCTCCTTTGGTCAATGCAGCCTCCACAGTAAGTGATTAGAGGGAGTCTCCTTTGGTCAATGCAACCTCCGGATTAGGTGACTAGAGGGAGTCTCCTTTGGTCAATGCAACCTCCGGATTAGGTGACTAGAGGGAGTCTTTTTTGCTCAATGCAAACTCCGGAGTAGGTGATTAGAGAGAGTCTGCTTTGCTCAATGCAACCTCCGGAGTAGGTGATTAGAGGGAGTCTCCTTTTCTGAATGCAACCTCCAGAGTAGGTGATTAGAGGGAGTCTCCTTTGGTCAATGCAGCCTCCGGAGTAGGTGATTAGAGGGAGTCTCCTTTGCTCAATGCAACCTCCGGAGTAGGTGATTAGAGGGAGTCTCCTTTGCTCAATGCAACCTCCAGAGTAGGTGATTAGAGGGAGTCTCCTTTGGTCAATGCAACCTCCAGAGTAGGTGATTAGAGGGAGTCTTCTTTGCTCAATGCAACCTCCGGAGTAGGTGATTAGAGGGAGTCTTCTTTGCTCAATGCAACCTCCGGAGTAGGTGATTAGAGGGAGTCTCCTTTGGTCAATGTAGCCTCCAGAGTAGGTGATTAGAGGGAGTCTCCTTTGGTCAATGCAGTCTCCGGAGTAGGTGATTAGTGGGAGTCTCCTTTGCTCAATGCAGTCTCCGGAGTAGGTGATTAGTGGGAGTCTTCTTTGCTCAATGCAGTCTCCGGAGTAGGTGATTAGAGGGATTCTCCTTTGCTCAATGCAACCTCCGGAGTAGGTGATTAGAGAGAGTCTCCTTTGCTCAATGCAACCTCCAGAGTAGGTGATTAAAGGGGTCTCCTTTGCTCAATGCAGCGTCCGGAGTAGGTGATTAGAGAGAGTCTCCTTTGCTCAATGCAACCTCCGGAGTAGGTGATTAGAGAGAGTCTCCTTTGCTCAATGCAACCTCCGGAGTAGGTGATTAGAGAGAGTCTCCTTTGCTCAATGCAACCTCCGGAGTAGGTGATTAGAGGGAGTCTCCTTTGCTCAATGCAACCTCCAGAGCAGGTGATTAGAGGGAGTCTCGTTTGCTCAATGCAACCTAGAGAAGAGGTGATTAGAGGGAGTCTCGTTTGGTCAATGCAGCCTCCGGAGTAGGTGATTAGAGGGAGTCTCCTTTGCTCAATGCAACCTCCGGAGTAGGTGATTAGAGAGAGTCTCCTTTGCTCAATGCAACCTCCGGAGTAGGTGATTAGAGAGAGTCTCCTTTGCTCAATGCAACCTCCGGAGTAGGTGATTAGAGAGAGTCTCCTTTGGTCAATACAGCCTCCGGAGTAGGTGATTAGAGGGAGTCTCCTTTGCTCAATGCAACCTCCAGAGTAGGTGATTAGAGGGAGTCTCCTTTGGTCAATGCAGCCTCCGGAGTAGGTGATTAGAGGGAGTCTCCTTTGCTCAATGCAGCCTCCGGAGTAGGTGATTAGAGAGAGTCTCCTTTGCTCAATGCAGCCTTCTGAGTAGGTGATTAGAGGGAGTCTCCTTTGGTCAATGCAGCCTCCGGAGTAGGTGATTAGAATGAGTCTCCTTTGCTCAATGCAGCCTTCTGAGTAGGTGATTAGAATGAGTCTCTTTTGCTCAATGCAGCCTTCTGAGTAGGTGATTAGAATGAGTCTCCTTTGCTCAATGCAACCTCCGGAGTAGGTGATTAGTGGGAGTCTCCTTTGCTCAATGCAGCCTCCGGAGTAGGTGATTAGTGGGAGTCTTCTTTGCTCAATGCAGCCTCCGGAGTAGGTGATTAGAGAGAGTCTCCTTTGCTCAATGCAGCCTTCTGAGTAAGTGATTAGAGGGAGTCTCCTTTGGTCAATGCAACCTCCAGAGTAGGTGATTAGAGGGAGTCTCCTTTGGTCAATGCAGCCTTCTGAGTAGGTGATTAGAATGAGTCTCCTTTGGTCAATGCAGCCTCCGGAGTAGGTGATTAAAATGAGTCTCCTTTGCTCAATGCAGCCTTCTGAGTAGGTGATTAGAATGTGTCTCCTTTGCTCAATGCAGCCTTCTGAGTAGGTGATTAGAATGAGTCTCCTTTGCTCAATGCATCTTCCGGAGTAGGTGATTAGAGAGAGTCTCCTTTGCTCAAGGCAACCTCCAGAGTAGGTGATTAGAAAGAGTCTCCTTTGGTCAATGCAGCCTCCGGAGTAGGTGATTAGAAGGAGTCTCCTTTGCTCAATGCAATTTCCGGAGAAGGTGATTAGAGAGAGTCTCCTTTTCTCAATGCAACCTCCGGAGTAGGTGATTAGAGGGAGTTTTCTTTGGTCAATGCAGCCTCCAGAGTAGGTGATTAGAGGGAGTCTCCTTTGGTCAATGCAGCCTCCGGAGTAGGTGATTAGAGGGAGTCTTCTTTGGTCAATGCAGCCTCCAGAGTAGGTGATTAGAGGGAGTCTCCTTTGGTCAATGCAGCCTCCGGAGTAGGTGATTAGAGGGAGTCTCCTTTGCTCAATGCAGCCTTCTGAGTAGGTGATTACAATGAGTCTCCTTTGCTCAATGCAGCCTTCTGAGTAGGTGATTAGAATGAGTCTCCTTTGCTCAATGCAGCCTTCTGAGTAGGTGATTAGAATGAGTCTCGTATGCTCAATGCAATCTCCGGAGTAGGTGATTAGAGAGAGTCTCCTTTGCTCAATGCAACCTCCGGAGTAGGTGATTAGAGGGAGTCTCCTTTGCTCAATGCAGCCCTCTGAGTAGGTGATTAGAATTAGTCTCCTTTGCTCAATGCAGCCTTCTGAGTAGGTGATTAGAATGAGTCTCCTTTGGTCAATGCAACCTCCAGAGTAGGTGATTAGAGGAATTCTCCTTTGCTCAATGCAACCTCCGGAGTAGGTGATTAGAGGGAGTCTCCTTTGCTCAATGCAGCCTTCTGAGTAGGTGATTAGAATTAGTCTCCTTTGCTCAATGCAGCCTTCTGAGTAGGTGATTAGAATTAGTCTCCTTTGCTCAATGCAGCCTTCTGAGTAGGTGATTAGAATGAGTCTCCTTTGCTCAATGCAACCTCCGGAGTAGGTGATTAGTGGGAGTCTTCTTTGCTCAAAGCAGCCTCCGGAGTAGGTGATTAGAGGGAGTCTCCTTTGCTCAATGCAACCTCCGGAGTAGGTGATTAGAGAGAGTCTCCTTTGCTCAATGCAACCTCCGGAGTAGGTGATTAGAGGGAGTCTCCTTTGCTCAATGCAACCTCCGGAGTAGATGATTAGAATGAGTCTCCTTTGCTCAATGCAACCTCCAGAGTAGGTGATTAGAAGGAGTCTCCTTTGGTCAATGCAACCTCCAGAGTAGGTGATTAGAGGGAGTCTCCTTTGGTCAATGCAGCCTCCAGAGTAGGTGATTAGAGGGAGTCTCCTTTGGTCAATGCAGCCTCCGGAGTAGGTGATTAGAGGGAGTCTCCTTTGCTCAATGCAACCTCCGGAGTAGGTGATTAGAGAGAGTCTCCTTTGCTCAATGCAACCTCTGGAGTAGGTGATTAGAGGGAGTCTCCTTTGGTCAATGCAACCTCCAGAGTAGGTGATTAGAGGGAGTCACCTTTGCTCAATGCAACCTCCGGAGTAGGTGATTAGAATGAGTCTCCTTTGCTCAATGCAACCTCCAGAGTAGGTGATTAGAGGGAGTCTCCTTTGCTCAATGCAACCTCCAGAGTAGGTGATTAGAGAGAGTCTCCTTTGCTCAATGCAACCTCCAGAGTAGGTGATTAGAGGGAGTCTCCTTTGGTCAATGCAGCCTTTGGATTATGTGATTAGAGGGAGTCTACTTTGCTCAATGCAACCTCCGGAGTAGGTGATTAGAGGGAGTCTCCTTTGCTCAATGCAACCTCCGGAGTAGGTGATTAGAGGGAGTCTCCTTTGGTCAATGCAACCTCCAGAGTAGGTGATTTGAGGGAGTCTCCTTTGGTCAATGCAGCCTCCGGAGTAGGTGATTAAAATGAGTCTCCTTTGCTCAATGCAGCCTTCTGAGTAGGTGATTAGAATGAGTCTTTTTTGCTCAATGCAGCCTTCTGAGTAGGTGATTAGAATGAGTCTCCTTTGCTCAATGCAACCTCCGGAGTAGGTGATTAGAGAGTGTCTCCTTTGGTCAATGCAACCTCCAGAGTAGGTGATTAGAAAGAGTCTCCTTTGGTCAATGCAGCCTCCGGAGTAGGTGATTAGAGGGAGTCTCCTATGCTCAATGCAATCTCCGGAGTAGGTGATTAGAGAGAGTCTCCTTTGCTCAATGCAACCTCCGGAGTAGGTGATTAGAGGGAGTCTCCTTTGGTCAATGCAACCTCCAGAGTAGGTGATTAGAGGGAGTCTCCTTTGGTCAATGCAGCCTTCTGAGTAGGTGATTAGAATGAGTCTCCTTTGGTCAATGCAGCCTCCGGAGTAGGTGATTAAAATGAGTCTCCTTTGGTCAATGCAGCCTCCAGAGTAGGTGATTAGAATGTGTCTCCTTTGCTCAATGCAGCCTTCTGAGTAGGTGATTAGAATGAGTCTCCTTTGCTCAATGCAACCTCCGGAGTAGGTGATTAGAGAGAGTCTCCTTTGCTCAATGCAACCTCCAGAGTAGGTGATTAGAAAGAGTCTCCTTTGGTCAATGCAGCCTCCGGAGTAGGTGATTAGAAGGAGTCTCCTTTGCTCAATGCAATTTCCGGAGAAGGTGATTAGAGAGAGTCTCCTTTTCTCAATGCAACCTCCGGAGTAGGTGATTAGAGGGAGTCTTCCTTGGTCAATGCAGCCTCCAGAGTAGGTGATTAGAGGGAGTCTCCTTTGGTCAATGCAGCCTCCGGAGTAGGTGATTAGAGGGAGTCTTCTTTGGTCAATGCAGCCTCCAAAGTAGGTGATTAGAGGGAGTCTCCTTTGGTCAATGCAGCCTCCGGAGTAGGTGATTAGAGGTAGTTTCCTTTGCTCAATGCAGCCTTCTGAGTAGGTGATTAGAATGAGTCTCCTTTGCTCAATGCAGCCTTCTGAGAAGGTGATTAGAATGAGTCTCCTTTGCTCAATGCAGCCTTCTGAGTAGGTGATTAGAATGAGTCTCGTATGCTCAATGCAATCTCCGGAGTAGGTGATTGGACAGAGTCTCCTTTGCTCAATGCAACCTCCGGAGTAGGTGATTAGAGGGAGTCTCCTTTGCTCAATGCAACCTCCAGAGTAGGTGATTAGAGGGAGTCTCCTTTGGTCAATGCAACCTCCAGAGTAGTTGATTAGAGGGAGTCTCCTTTGCTCAATGCAGCCTCCGGAGTAGGTGATTAGAGGGATTCTCCTTTGCTCAATGCAACCTGCGGAGTAGGTGATTAGAGGGAGTCTCCTTTGCTCAATGCAACCTCCAATGTAGGTGATTAGAGAGAGTCTCCTTTGCTCAATGCAACCTCCGGAGTAGGTGATTAGAGGGAGTCTCCTTTGTTCAATGCAACCTCCGGAGTAGGTGATTAGAATGAGTCTCCTTTGCTCAATGCAACCTCCAGAGTAGGTGATTAGAGGGAGTATCCTTTGCTCAATGCAACCTCCAGAGTAGGTGATTAGAGGGAGTCTCCTTTGGTCAATGCAGCCTCCGGAGTAGGTGATTAGAGGGAGTCTCCTTTGCTCAATGCAGCCTTCTGAGTAGGTGGTTAGAGGGAGTCTCCTTTGCTCAATGCAACCTCCAGAGTAGGTGATTAGAGGGAGTCTCCTTTGCTCAATGCAACCTCCGGGGTAGGTGATTAAAGAGAGTCTCCTTTGCTCAATGCAACCTCCGGAGTAAATGATTAGAGAGAGTCTCCTTTGTTCAATGCAACCTCCAGAGTAGGTGATTAGAGGGAGTCTCCTTTGGTCAATGCAGCCTCCGGAGTAGGTGATTAGAGGGAGTCTCCTTTGCTCAATGACACCTCCGGAGTAGGTGATTAGAGAGAGTCTCCTTTGCTCAATGCAACCTCTGGAGTAGGTGATTAGAGGGAGTCTCCTTTGGTCAATGCAACCTCCAGAGTAGGTGATTAGAGGGAGTCTCCTTTGCTCAATGCAACCTCCGGAGTAGGTGATTGGAATGAGTCTCCTTTGCTCAATGCAACCTCCAGAGTAGGTGATTAGAGGGAGTCTCCTTTGCTCAATGCAACCTCGAGTAGGTGATTAGAGAGAGTCTCCTTTGCTCAATGCAACCTCCAGAGTAGGTGATTAGAGGGAGTCTCCTTTGGTCAATGCAGCCTTTGGATTAGGTGATTAGAGGGAGTCTCCTTTGCTCAATGCAGCCTTCTGAGTAGGTGATTAGAATGTGTCTCCTTTGCTCAATGCAGCCTTCTGAGTAGGTGATTAGAATGAGTCTCCTTTGCTCAATGCAACTTTCGGAGTAGGTGATTAGAGAGAGTCTCCTTTGCTAAATGCAACCTCCAGAGTAGGTGATTTGAAAGAGTCTCCTTTGGTCAATGCAGCCTCCGGAGTAGGTGATTAGAAGGAGTCTCCTTTGCTCAATGCAATTTCCGGAGAAGGTGATTAGAGAGAGTCTCCTTTGGTCAACGCAACCTCCACAGTAGGTGATTAGAGGGAGTCTCCTTTGGTCAATGCAGCCTTCTGAGTAGGTGATTAGAATGAGTCTCCTTTGCTCAATGCAGCCTTCTGAGTAGGTGATTAGAATGAGTCTCCTTTGCTCAATGCAACCTCCGGAGTAGGTGATTAGTGGGAGTCTTCTTTGCTCAATGCAGCCTCCGGAATAGGTGATTAGAGGGATTCTCCTTTGCTCAATGCAGCCTCCGGAGTAGGTGATTAGATGGAGTCTCCTTTGCTCAATGCAGCCTTCTGAGTAGGTGATTAGAGGGAGTCTCCTTTGCTCAATGCAACCTCCAGAGTAGGTGAGTAGAGGGAGTCTCTTCTGCTCAATGCAACCTCCGCGGTAGGTGATTAAAGAGAGTCTCCTTTGCTCAATGCAACCTCCGGAGTAGGTGATTAGAGAGAGTCTCCTTTGCTCAATGCAATCTCCGGAGTAGGTGATTAGAGGGAGTCTCCTTTGGTCAATGCAACCTCCAGAGTAGGTGATTAGAGGGAGTCTCCTTTGCTCAATGCAGCCTCCGGAGTAGGTGATTAGAGGGAGTCTCTTTTGGTCAATGCAGCCTCCGGAGTAGGTGATTAGAGGGAGTCTCCTTTGCTCAATGCAGCCTTCTGAGTAGGTGATTAGAATGAGTCCCCTTTGCTCAATGCAGCCTTCTATGTAGGTGATTAGAATGAGTCTCCTTTGCTCAATGCAACCTCCGGAGTAGGTGATTAGAGGGAGTCTCCTTTGCTCAATGCAGCCTTCTGAGTAGGTGATTAGAGGGAGTCTCCTTTGCTCAATGCAGCCTTCTGAGTAGGTGATTAGAATTAGTCTCCTTTGCTCAATGCAGCCTTCTGAGTAGGTGATTAGAATGAGTCTCCTTTGCTCAATGCAACCTCCGGAGTAGGTGATTAGAGGGAGTCTCCTTTGCTCAATGCAGCCTTCTGAGTAGGTGATTAGAAAGAGTCTCCTTTGCTCAATGCAGCCTTCTGAGTAGGTGGTTAGAGGGAGTCTCCTTTGCTCAATGCAACCTCCAGAGTAGGTGATTAGAAGGAGTCTCCTTTGCTCAATGCAACCTCCGGGTAGGTGATTAAAGAGAGTCTCCTTTGCTCAATGCAACCTCCGGAATAAATGATTAGAGAGAGTCTCCTTTGTTCAATGCAACCTCCAGAGTAGGTGATTAGAGGGAGTCTCCTTTGGTCAATGCAGCCTCCGGAGTAGGTGATTAGAGGGAGTCTCCTTTGGTCAATGCAACCTCCGGAGTAGGTGATTAGAGAGAGTCTCCTTTGCTCAATGCAATCTCCGGAGTAGGTGATTAGAGGGAGTCTCCTTTGGTCAATGCAACCTCCAGAGTAGGTGATTAGAGGGAGTCTCCTTTGCTCAATGCAAGCTCCGGAGTAGGTGATTAGAGAGAGTCTCCTTTGCTCAATGCAACCTCCAGAGTAGGTGATTAGAGGGAGTCTCCTTTGGTCAATGCAACCTCCAGAGTAGGTGATTAGAGAGAGTCTCCTTTGCTCAATGCAACCTACAGAGTAGGTGATTAGAGGGAGTCTCCTTTGGTCAATGCAGCCTCCGGAGTAGGTGATTAGAGGGAGTCTCCTTTGCTCAATGCAACCTCCGGAGTAGGTGATTAGAGGGAGTCTCCTTTGCTCAATGCAACCTCCGGAGTAGGTGATCAGAGGGAGTCTCCTTTGGTCAATACAACCTCCGGAGTAGGTGATTAGAGGGAGTCTCCTTTGGTCAATGCAGCCTCCGGAGTAGGTGATTAAAATGAGTCTCCTTTGCTCAATGCAGTCTTCTGAGTAGGTGATTAGAATGAGTCTCCTTTGCTCAATGCAGCCTTCTGAGTAGGAGATTAGAATGAGTCTCCTTTGCTCAATGCAACCTCCGGAGTAGGTGATTAGAGAGAGTCTCCTCTGCTCCATGCAACCTCCAGAGTAGGTGATTAGAAAGAGTCTCCTTTGGTCAATGCAGCCTCCGGAGTAGGTGATTAGAGGGAGTCTCCTATGCTCAATGCAATCTCCGGAGTAGGTGATTAGAGAGAGTCTCCTTTGCTCAATGCAACCTCCGGAGTAGGTGATTAGAGGGAGTCTCCTTTGGTCAATGCAACCTCCAGAGTAGGTGATTAGAGGGAGTCTCCTTTGGTCAATGCAGCCTTCTGAGTAGGTGATTAGAATGAGTCTCCTTTGGTCAATGCAGCCTCCGGAGTAGGTGATTAAAATGAGTCTCCTTTGGTCAATGCAGCCTCCAGAGTAGGTGATTAGAATGTGTCTCCTTTGCTCAATGCAGCCTTCTGAGTAGGTGATTAGAATGAGTCTCCTTTGCTCAATGCAACCTCCGGAGTAGGTGATTAGAGAGAGTCTCCTTTGCTCAATGCAACCTCCAGAGTAGGTGATTAGAAAGAGTCTCCTTTGGTCAATGCAGCCTCCGGAGTAGGTGATTAGAAGGAGTCTCCTTTGCTCAATGCAATTTCCGGAGAAGGTGATTAGAGAGAGTCTCCTTTTCTCAATGCAACCTCCGGAGTAGGTGATTAGAGGGAGTCTTCCTTGGTCAATGCAGCCTCCAGAGTAGGTGATTAGAGGGAGTCTCCTTTGGTCAATGCAGCCTCCGGAGTAGGTGATTAGAGGGAGTCTTCTTTGGTCAATGCAGCCTCCAAAGTAGGTGATTAGAGGGAGTCTCCTTTGGTCAATGCAGCCTCCGGAGTAGGTGATTAGAGGTAGTTTCCTTTGCTCAATGCAGCCTTCTGAGTAGGTGATTAGAATGAGTCTCCTTTGCTCAATGCAGCCTTCTGAGAAGGTGATTAGAATGAGTCTCCTTTGCTCAATGCAGCCTTCTGAGTAGGTGATTAGAATGAGTCTCGTATGCTCAATGCAATCTCCGGAGTAGGTGATTGGACAGAGTCTCCTTTGCTCAATGCAACCTCCGGAGTAGGTGATTAGAGGGAGTCTCCTTTGCTCAATGCAACCTCCAGAGTAGGTGATTAGAGGGAGTCTCCTTTGGTCAATGCAACCTCCAGAGTAGTTGATTAGAGGGAGTCTCCTTTGCTCAATGCAGCCTCCGGAGTAGGTGATTAGAGGGATTCTCCTTTGCTCAATGCAACCTGCGGAGTAGGTGATTAGAGGGAGTCTCCTTTGCTCAATGCAACCTCCAATGTAGGTGATTAGAGAGAGTCTCCTTTGCTCAATGCAACCTCCGGAGTAGGTGATTAGAGGGAGTCTCCTTTGTTCAATGCAACCTCCGGAGTAGGTGATTAGAATGAGTCTCCTTTGCTCAATGCAACCTCCAGAGTAGGTGATTAGAGGGAGTATCCTTTGCTCAATGCAACCTCCAGAGTAGGTGATTAGAGGGAGTCTCCTTTGGTCAATGCAGCCTCCGGAGTAGGTGATTAGAGGGAGTCTCCTTTGCTCAATGCAGCCTTCTGAGTAGGTGGTTAGAGGGAGTCTCCTTTGCTCAATGCAACCTCCAGAGTAGGTGATTAGAGGGAGTCTCCTTTGCTCAATGCAACCTCCGGGGTAGGTGATTAAAGAGAGTCTCCTTTGCTCAATGCAACCTCCGGAGTAAATGATTAGAGAGAGTCTCCTTTGTTCAATGCAACCTCCAGAGTAGGTGATTAGAGGGAGTCTCCTTTGGTCAATGCAGCCTCCGGAGTAGGTGATTAGAGGGAGTCTCCTTTGCTCAATGACACCTCCGGAGTAGGTGATTAGAGAGAGTCTCCTTTGCTCAATGCAACCTCTGGAGTAGGTGATTAGAGGGAGTCTCCTTTGGTCAATGCAACCTCCAGAGTAGGTGATTAGAGGGAGTCTCCTTTGCTCAATGCAACCTCCGGAGTAGGTGATTGGAATGAGTCTCCTTTGCTCAATGCAACCTCCAGAGTAGGTGATTAGAGGGAGTCTCCTTTGCTCAATGCAACCTCGAGTAGGTGATTAGAGAGAGTCTCCTTTGCTCAATGCAACCTCCAGAGTAGGTGATTAGAGGGAGTCTCCTTTGGTCAATGCAGCCTTTGGATTAGGTGATTAGAGGGAGTCTCCTTTGCTCAATGCAGCCTTCTGAGTAGGTGATTAGAATGTGTCTCCTTTGCTCAATGCAGCCTTCTGAGTAGGTGATTAGAATGAGTCTCCTTTGCTCAATGCAACTTTCGGAGTAGGTGATTAGAGAGAGTCTCCTTTGCTAAATGCAACCTCCAGAGTAGGTGATTTGAAAGAGTCTCCTTTGGTCAATGCAGCCTCCGGAGTAGGTGATTAGAAGGAGTCTCCTTTGCTCAATGCAATTTCCGGAGAAGGTGATTAGAGAGAGTCTCCTTTGGTCAACGCAACCTCCACAGTAGGTGATTAGAGGGAGTCTCCTTTGGTCAATGCAGCCTTCTGAGTAGGTGATTAGAATGAGTCTCCTTTGCTCAATGCAGCCTTCTGAGTAGGTGATTAGAATGAGTCTCCTTTGCTCAATGCAACCTCCGGAGTAGGTGATTAGTGGGAGTCTTCTTTGCTCAATGCAGCCTCCGGAATAGGTGATTAGAGGGATTCTCCTTTGCTCAATGCAGCCTCCGGAGTAGGTGATTAGATGGAGTCTCCTTTGCTCAATGCAGCCTTCTGAGTAGGTGATTAGAGGGAGTCTCCTTTGTTCAATGCAACCTCCAGAGTAGGTGAGTAGAGGGAGTCTCTTCTGCTCAATGCAACCTCCGCGGTAGGTGATTAAAGAGAGTCTCCTTTGCTCAATGCAACCTCCGGAGTAGGTGATTAGAGAGAGTCTCCTTTGCTCAATGCAATCTCCGGAGTAGGTGATTAGAGGGAGTCTCCTTTGGTCAATGCAACCTCCAGAGTAGGTGATTAGAGGGAGTCTCCTTTGCTCAATGCAGCCTCCGGAGTAGGTGATTAGAGGGAGTCTCTTTTGGTCAATGCAGCCTCCGGAGTAGGTGATTAGAGGGAGTCTCCTTTGCTCAATGCAGCCTTCTGAGTAGGTGATTAGAATGAGTCCCCTTTGCTCAATGCAGCCTTCTATGTAGGTGATTAGAATGAGTCTCCTTTGCTCAATGCAACCTCCGGAGTAGGTGATTAGAGGGAGTCTCCTTTGCTCAATGCAGCCTTCTGAGTAGGTGATTAGAGGGAGTCTCCTTTGCTCAATGCAGCCTTCTGAGTAGGTGATTAGAATTAGTCTCCTTTGCTCAATGCAGCCTTCTGAGTAGGTGATTAGAATGAGTCTCCTTTGCTCAATGCAACCTCCGGAGTAGGTGATTAGAGGGAGTCTCCTTTGCTCAATGCAGCCTTCTGAGTAGGTGATTAGAAAGAGTCTCCTTTGCTCAATGCAGCCTTCTGAGTAGGTGGTTAGAGGGAGTCTCCTTTGCTCAATGCAACCTCCAGAGTAGGTGATTAGAAGGAGTCTCCTTTGCTCAATGCAACCTCCGGGTAGGTGATTAAAGAGAGTCTCCTTTGCTCAATGCAACCTCCGGAATAAATGATTAGAGAGAGTCTCCTTTGTTCAATGCAACCTCCAGAGTAGGTGATTAGAGGGAGTCTCCTTTGGTCAATGCAGCCTCCGGAGTAGGTGATTAGAGGGAGTCTCCTTTGGTCAATGCAACCTCCGGAGTAGGTGATTAGAGAGAGTCTCCTTTGCTCAATGCAATCTCCGGAGTAGGTGATTAGAGGGAGTCTCCTTTGGTCAATGCAACCTCCAGAGTAGGTGATTAGAGGGAGTCTCCTTTGCTCAATGCAAGCTCCGGAGTAGGTGATTAGAGAGAGTCTCCTTTGCTCAATGCAACCTCCAGAGTAGGTGATTAGAGGGAGTCTCCTTTGGTCAATGCAACCTCCAGAGTAGGTGATTAGAGAGAGTCTCCTTTGCTCAATGCAACCTACAGAGTAGGTGATTAGAGGGAGTCTCCTTTGGTCAATGCAGCCTCCGGAGTAGGTGATTAGAGGGAGTCTCCTTTGCTCAATGCAACCTCCGGAGTAGGTGATTAGAGGGAGTCTCCTTTGCTCAATGCAACCTCCGGAGTAGGTGATCAGAGGGAGTCTCCTTTGGTCAATACAACCTCCGGAGTAGGTGATTAGAGGGAGTCTCCTTTGGTCAATGCAGCCTCCGGAGTAGGTGATTAAAATGAGTCTCCTTTGCTCAATGCAGTCTTCTGAGTAGGTGATTAGAATGAGTCTCCTTTGCTCAATGCAGCCTTCTGAGTAGGAGATTAGAATGAGTCTCCTTTGCTCAATGCAACCTCCGGAGTAGGTGATTAGAGAGAGTCTCCTCTGCTCAATGCAACCTCCAGAGTAGGTGATTAGAAAGAGTCTCCTTTGGTCAATGCAGCCTCCGGAGTAGGTGATTAGAGGGATTCTCCTTTGCTCAATGCAATCTCCGGAGTAGGTGATTAGAGGGAGTCTCCTTTGGTCAATGCAGCCTTCTGAGTAGGTGATTAAAATGAGTCTCCTTTGCTCAATGCAGCCTTCTGAGTAGGTGATTAGAATGAGTCTCCTTTGCTCAATGCAACCTCCAGAGTAGGTGATTAAAGGGGTCTCCTTTGGTCAATGCAGCGTCCGGAGTAGGTGATTAGAGAGAGTCTCTTTTGCTCAATGCAACCTCCGGAGTAGGTGATTAGAGAGAGTCTCCTTTGCTCAATGCAACCTCCGGAGTAGGTGATTAGAGAGAGTCTCCTTTGCTCAATGCAACCTCCGGAGTAGGTGATTAGAGGGAGTCTCCTTTGCTCAATGCAACCTCCGGAGTAGGTGATTAGAGAGAGTCTCCTTTGCTCAATGCAACCTCCAGAGTAGGTGATTAGAGGGAGTCTCCTTTGGTTAATGCAGCCTCCGGAGTAGGTGATTAGAGGGAGCCTCCTTTGCTCAATGCAACCTCCGGAGTAGGTGATTAGAGAGAGTCTCCTTTGCTCAATGCAACCTCCGGAGTAGGTGATTAGAGGGAGTCTCCTTTGGTCAATGCAACCTCCAGAGTAGGTGATTAGAGGGAGTCTTCTTTTGCTCAATGCAACCTCCGGGGTAGGTGATTAGAGGGAGTCTCCTTTGGTCAATGCAGCCTCCAGAGTAGGTGATTAGAGGGAGTCTCCTTTGGTCAATGCAGTCTCCGGAGTAGGTGATTAGTGGGAGTCTCCTTTGCTCAATGCAGTCTCCGGAGTAGGTGATTAGTGGGAGTCTTCTTTGCTCAATGCAGTCTCCGGAGTAGGTGAATAGAGGGATTCTCCTTTGCTCAATGCAACCTCCGGAGTAGGTGATTAGAGAGAGTCTCCTTTGCTCAATGCAACCTCCAGAGTAGGTGAATAAAGGGGTCTCCTTTGGTCAATGCAGCGTCCGGAGTAGGTGATTAGAGAGAGTCTCCTTTGCTCAATGCCACCTCCGGAGTAGGTGATTAGAGAGAGTCTCCTTTGCTCAATGCAACCTCCGGAGCAGGTGATTAGAGAGAGTCTCCTTTGCTCAATGCAACCTCCGGAGTAGGTGATTAGAGGGAGTCTCCTTTGCTCAATGCAACCTCCAGAGTAGGTGATTAGAGGGAGTCTCGTTTGCTCAATGCAACCTCCAGAGTAGGTGATTAGAGGGAGTCTCGTTTGGTCAATGCAGAATCCGGAGTAGGTGATTAGAGGGAGTCTATTTTGCTCAATGCAACCTCCGGAGTAGGTGATTAGAGAGAGTCTCCTTTGCTCAATGCAACCTCCGGAGTAGGTGATTAGAGAGAGTCTCCTTTGCTCAATGCAACCTCCGGAGTAGGTGATTAGAGAGAGTCTCCTTTGGTCAATACAGCCTCCGGAGTAGGTGATTAGAGGGAGTCTCCTTTGCTCAATGCAACCTCCAGAGTAGGTGATTAGAGGGAGTCTCCTTTTGTCAATGCAGCCTCCGGAGTAGGTGATTAGAGGTAGTCTCCTTTGCTCAATGCAACCTCCAGAGTAGGTGATTAGAAGGAGTCTCCTTTGCTCAATGCAACCTCCAGAGTAGCTTATTAGAGGAGTCTCCTTTGGTCAATGCAACCTCCAGAGTAGGTGATTAGAGGGAGTCTCCTTTGGTCAATGCAACCTCCAGAGTAGGTGATTAGAGGGAGTCTCCTTTGCTCAATGCAACCTCCAGAGTAGGTGATTAGAGGGAGTCTCCTTTGGTCAATGCAACCTCCGGAGTAGGTGATTAGAGAGAGTCTCCTTTGCTCAATGCAACCTCCGGAGTAGGTGATTAGAGAGAGTCTCCTTGGGTCAATGCAGCCTCCGGAGTAGGTGATTAGAGGAGTCTCCTTTGCTCAATGCAACCTCCAGAGTAGGTGATTAGAGGGAGTCTCCTTTGCTCAATGCAACCTCCAGAGTAGCTTATTAGAGGGAGTCTCCTTTGGTCAATGCAACCTCCAGAGTAGGTGATTAGAGGGAGTCTCCTTTGGTCAATGCAACCTCCAGAGTAGTTGATTAGAGGGAGTCTCCTTTGCTCAATGCAACCTCCAGAGTAGGTGATTAGAGGGAGTCTCCTTTGGTCAATGCAGCCTCCAAAGTAGGTGATTAGAGGGAGTCTCCTTTGGTCAATGCAGCCTCCGGAGTAGGTGATTAGAGGTAGTTTCCTTTGCTCAATGCAGCCTTCTGAGTAGGTGATTAGAATGAGTCTCCTTTGCTCAATGCAGCCTCTGAGAAGGTGATTAGAATGAGTCTCCTTTGCTCAATGCAGCCTTCTGAGTAGGTGATTAGAATGAGTCTCGTATGCTCAATGCAATCCTCCGGAGTAGGTGATTGGACAGGAGTCTCCTTTGGCTCAATGCAACCTCCAGAGTAGGTGATTAGAGGGAGTCTCCTTTGGTCAATGCAACCTCCAGAGTAGGTGATTAGAGGAGTCTCCTTTGGTCAATGCAACTCCAGAGTAGTTGATTAGAGGGAGTCTCCTT